>NC_138783.1:110130661-110595548 GCF_965178545.1 Coloeus monedula | reverse complement strand
GTAGCAATCTGCGAACAGATTTGCATTTGGGTAATTGCTATGTGACAAACCAGGTTTTTTGATGCACTTGTGTTAGACTTCTAGTTTAGCCCTTCTCCAGCAGAGATTGGTAAAATACTCTGGTAGGAACTAGTCAGAAGTGGGAGATAATACTGCAATAGCAACACACTTCGAATCCCTGAAGTCAGATCATGAATCTTACAACACCATATGCAACTTGCTAAAACAGTAATCATGACAGTTTTGATGCAAGCAAGGTGCTACTGCATTCAAGGCAGAACCTTCAGCTTTCTCTATTGGCTTACAGTAGAGCTGCTTCAGCGAGCAATGAAATGTACCCAGCATGTTTTGCTGCAGATGTGATGTTTCCCTTTCTCCTTTCATTTCTGCAATGGAGAAGATGATGTGGCCAAACTCATGAGGAGCAAATACTCATCACCAGCTTGATGTAGTACCATTGATTTCCATCAGGACAATATGACACAAATAGAGATAGCTGCTTAAAATCAATGCCACATTTGAGCCAAACATTGCCTCCAGAGCCAGGGATTCAAATCGCCACAGGTGTGGCTGAGAGTCCTCAGCTCTCAAGGCCAGGAACGGTGCTGGGCTACACCGTGTCACATCCCATTAAGTCATTTCACATATGACGTGATGCAACCTGACATAACACGTTTGGAGGGCTGAAAGAATGTTATCTCTGTGTCCACAGGCCCTGAACACCAACTACTCAGCCTAAGCACGCAGGCAGCGATTCAGGGAATCAGTGAATAGGGCTTTCCTTTTCTTTTGGGGAGATTACATTAAGGCGTAGTCATGAATCATTTTTCACTTACTTTATATAAGTCATACTTGGAGTCTTAAAATTCAGATTTTATGCCTTTTGGTTTGTATTTTTGCACCTCATAAGAATTAGCAATCATGCAGAGAACTTGAGCAAACCCCAGGACTTCAATGCCAGTACAGACGTCTGGGTTTGAAAAAACACTCCTTTTGGCACTAGATTTATGAAATCTGGAGGTGGTGAATTTCTAATTTGTATTTTTTATTTATGTTAGAAACTGGCTTATGTTTATCTAGTACAGACCCATGCACAGGCATAGAACTATTTGTACAACGAGTGAGGGGATGCAAGGGACTGGGTGGTGACCTACTAAAATTAATAAATGTAGGTTCTGTTTCCATCTTTGCCTGTCACTGAGAATACGATACCTATCGCCTGATTTTTCTCTCTGGGCTACAAATGGTGAAACAATATCATAAAACAAGATCAGTAGATGCCTACTATTTTAAAATATAAGGATCTCTCAGTCATATTTTCTCTGCATTGATTTAATTCTCACTATAAATAAACTTCAAAATAAAAGTTAATTTGATTTTCAATTAATCCATTTTTTTTCTTTTCAGAAAAAAACAAATCAATGTACTTTGATAGCTTTGACATTTTTACCAAATGTAAATTTGATTAAATCTACCCTGTCAACTGATGTATTCTGATCAAAAAGACATGAAAACCAAAAGCAAAGTTCCTGGTCAAGTTAACCTGTTAAATAGTTTGCAATTATTTATTTGTCTCTAATGAAAGCAGTTAGCTTTACTGACTGTTGAACATATGCTGCACTTTAAATTTAGTTGCTTAAATACATTTCCACTGAAACCCCATGCAGAGACTGGAATAGGAATATCTACATCACCTTCCCACCCCCATTTTTTCCCTGGTAGACAGGCACATAAAGAGCATTTTCCAGCATGGCAATCCCTATGTCTAATCCTGTTTGGGGTGGGTCTGGCTCTGTGGTCCAGCCAACTTCCACAAGGGACACAGGAGTCAGGTGGAGCTGGGTGCAGCACTGTCCCGGGGATCCCTACCCGGAGCTCCTCCAGCAGGCTCATCACCCCAGAGGAAGACAAGGAGATGCGGGAGAGGGGCTGGCATGGCTCGGCTGCCCTCGTGTCCCTTGTCTGTGCACAATGGCATCACAAAGCTGTTGATGGGGATGTCCCTCCCACTCTGCTCACCCTGCTTTGTCTGAGCCATCTGCCTCAGCGCTGGTCAGCAGCACCCTGATTCCTCCTGTAACCTCTCTTTGCAATAAGCCTAAAGGCTTCCAAATCACCTGCAAACAAGTTGTGCAGGGTGAGAAGCGAGCAGGCTGCCTCAGAGCCGGGGGTGCCGTGGTGAAAACTGACCACCCCTTTACCACGGGAGAACGGGGCTGTGGCTGCAGTGCTGTGAAACCATGAGGTGCAACAAGCATCGCTCCCAGCCTCCCGAGCACTTGCTGTTTGTGAAGTTGTTCGTTCAGGTGTGAATCCAGAGGTTTTGAGAGCCAGGCAGATTCCCTGTTTGATTCCCATCTCTCCCTCCCTGTGTGGTACCCACGTCTTTTCTGCTCACAGTGGTGTGTACGTGCTGAGAGCATCCCTGATTCGGAGTGAGACGTTTCAGTCCAGAGCACCCAGAACCCACAGTATGTTTTGTTTGCTACTTGCCATTACATGATGCCTGTCTCTTTGATCAGTCGCTGTCACAAGCTCCCATGTGAATCTTCTTGAATGAGCAAGTGAGTGAATGTACCTCAGAGATAGATGGTTTTAGGAGTACGTTGCAATTCCAGCTGACTCAGACCAATTTTACTGTCACCTTTTATCAAAGGCAGAAACCCAAACTTATGAAGGAAACACGGGTAAGATATGAAAACGTTCTTTTTGAACACATGGGCACATTTACTAAATGTAGAAATACAGATATACCTACAGATCAGCTTATCATAACATGTAGGCAGGAAATACGTTAATTTTTTTAACTAGTTAGTTCAATTCATGATTTACAGATGGCTATATATTCATTAGGCCATTAACTTAACAGGTTAACTGGGAGAGAAAAATTATTCTAATTCATCTAATTGTGAATACCTCCTGGTTACTTATCTAGTGACAGGAAAGGAATTGCATTATTTTCTTTTAAAGATGAGGGATTCAATGTACTCTGACAAAACATGGCTCGTATTGTCACACTGAAACCATCATTACTATATATTTTTCGAGCCTGCATTTCCACAACTGACAGCTCTGAGACAACCGTGTAAAGAGCATCATAAATAATAGCCCCAGCAAGGGCATATGCACTATGCTATCTCTGTCCCTCGTTAGTGGAGTATTTACATTTTATGAATCAGTAGAAAAAAAAAAAATTAACTGTTGAATAATTTTAACTGAAGGCTTAATAATTTTTGGAAGTAGCAAGATTTCATCATGTTTTGTGAGAGCCAGCTGCACATGCTTTGTACTTCCCTGACGCCTGTTCTGTGTTTTCTGAGCAGTTAAAAAGACAGAGGGAAGAAACAGAGACAAGTTCCCCTGTACTGAGCTTCCCACATCTGCCTGGTTGAAAAAGTACACTGATGGATGGTGAAATATAGTTCTCATAATTTTTTTAACACGGAAGGCAGGAGATGCAATAGCTTTTAGACTACACTTTAACCTGACTTAGAGGCAAAATGCTTCAGTGCATAACTAAAGCAGTCCAAGGGAAGAAAATGCAAATCCCACAACCCCCTGGATAATTAGTAACCTACCCAGCTCTTTGCTCTTTCTAAATGTTGCATTAAATAACTACATGGAGTTCTGATTAACCATTAGATTGCTGACAGTATTTTTCTCCCTGTGATTTGCATTGGCAGATTTCTATCCCAGGAAAAATATTTCACATGGATTTTTGTAATTTGTCTCAGCTATTGTAATTTTCTGCTATTGTAATTTTCTGCAATTATTCTAAAGTCAGTGACTTCAAACTGACTTTGCTACCTGAAAGAATATGACCTCGAAGTGTGTCTAACAGTATTTTGATAGCAGGAAAACATAAAAATGAGAAATACAAGCAGTCAACTTTACACTGTAAAGGAAGTCAAACAAATCCCACCTCTTGTGTCTGAGAAAACAATCAATTTTCCAAGGGAGTTGCTCCAGACATACCACTGTTGGTTTTGGTTTGTTGGTTTTTTGGGTTGTTTTTAATATGTTATTGATTTTTTTGAACAGTTGAGTATGGTTTATAATAGCAATAATCTGCATGAAGCCAGCCATTACACAGGATAACACCACGTTTATAGAACATTAGATTTTGCCTTTAGTAGTTAACTGAGAAGCTATATCGAAAGGTGGGGGTTAGTTTTTGTTCATTTTGTTATTAGCAATGAGTGACATTAAGGTGAACATTACTTGTGTATTTCCAGGTGCTTTTGGAGTGGGGGGAAGATATAAATGATCAGCTATCCCTTTATGTTTTCTTAAGGCATTAACTGGCCAGTAGTTTTGCAGCTGGATCACATACAGGCTGCTTTTCATCAACTCATTTAAGCATGTGTTTACTTCCTACTGGAGCTGCATGCACTGAAAATTAAACATGCATTTAAGGGCTTTGGCTGAATTAGGTTGTTTAAAAGAGCTTTGGTTCCTAAATGAGTTGTGGCAAGGGCTTATTTGCATGTATCCTAACTCAAAAAATTGGAACCTGGTCTTCATGTTTTCCCCTGAAGCAAGTAGAATACTGGCCAATTTATCATGTGCATTAGATGTGAAGAATCTGGGGTTGTATTCAATTCTGGTATTATTAAGAAGCCTTAAGATATGAATATTAAAACTATGAAATACACAAATTATTACAAAAGCATATTCCAAGTGTACCTCACTGCAGGGTGTAGCTGTCATCTTCTCATGCTCTGATATCTGCCCTGCAGCACTATTTACTGGCTCCATCTCTCTTTTGCTCCTTTGTATTTTTTACCTTCTTTTTAATAAGCTTGTTGATTTCTAACACACTTAGCATGCAAGTTGAGTGAGAATATCATGTTAGTTATTGTTGGTTGTAGGTAATGTATTATTATTCCTCTTATTATGGAAAGTGAAGGTCAAGATTTTTTAATCCTGTAACCACAAAACTATTTATGCCATAGTGTCGTCTCTTGTACTGTGTCCTAATCCACTTCCACAGAGTTTTGAAGGGTTCCAGAATAATTCTGTTATCTTATCTCCGTGCTGCTTGTTTCATTTTATTATATATATGCTAGTGTTAATATTTTTGAGAAAAATATCCAGTCATTATTATACAAAACATAGCAAAATCTCATATTCCTTTTTTTGTTTAAAATATGTTCAAGTTGACAGACAGGTACTTACAGGTACAGACTGTGTACCTGTAATGTCCAGGCTAGGATGTGCTCTGATCCATAGATATGAAATACTACAATAGTAATAAAGATAATTTGCAATAGTTTGATTTCTGCTCTTCAGTCTGAGGTGCTTGGTTCAGGCCTCTGAGCTCATTTGTCTTTAATCAGCGCCTGTAAAAACCTTCAGGTTTAAGGCAGTCATTATGCACAGAGAAGGCTTTTCTTCTTTGTAGAAGCCTGAAAATTGAAACAGCGACCATGCAGCTCTGAGCATGTACAAAACTGAAATATATTGTGTGTTTCTTGGGGAAGTATGGGGTTTGGGGGGCTTTTTTTCAGTTTTTGTTTTCACTTGAATGCATGGTATGCACAAGAGGTACCACTCTTGTAGGATATATTGCTAAAAGAACTCTGAAAGCCAAGGGCCAGTAAGCTTTTAGGATCTGTCTATCAAGTCTGATACTTTGACCACTGTAACTTGTAGTCTTCGACTTTTGGCACTATTTTCGGTAACTTTTTGGGGTTAATTCAATGGATTTAGAAAAGACCTCTAGCATTCAAATAACTTCAAGATAGGTGAAATCTAAGCTCTAAAGAATTACATATTGGTTGTTAAATAGTTTATTATGACATCTCAAAAGCTGTGTTTGGATGAACTTATGGAGCTATTAATTACTTTCTGTACTTATTACTGTTAATATCATTTCTATAAGCCTTGGAATTAAAAATGTAAATAAGATATTAAGCTGTCTGAATGTTTAAAAGGTTTAAGGGAAAGAAAGCTTATTAGGCTGTTTAGTGTTTAAGTGACCTCCAAAGGACAGATAACAGAGCAGACCAGCAAAATCAGACATTCACTGCAAAATAAATTAACTTGTTATTATCACATATTAACACATTACATATCCCTCACTCAGCCAAATTGTGATTACATGTCTGGAAGCAGTAAAAATATAATGAATTTCCCCATATTTTTATTAGAATGCAAATATGTCTACATAGAAGCAGGGTGATTTGTTGGTGGGTGGATACCTTGGATACCTTGATTTCTTTTAGACTGCAGAGTAAAAGCAGAAAAAGACAGGAGAGATAGCGCAGCAGAAGCTATGAATTTGGAAAGAGTAGGATGCATTAAGCAAAAGATAGCTAAATCTATAAAGGCGAGCTTTGGTTAGGTTCACATCACATTAGATTTTGTTGCCAGCCTAGCATATTTTCCATGCTGAATATATTTTAAATCTGTAATTTTATTCATTAACTAAGAGCTATCAGCTTCCATATAAACTGAAGCCATTCCTCTTGCAATGGCTGCACTTCAGAAACACTCCATGCCAAAACTGGAGGGAAGCATTGCACAGTCCAGCTAGATAAAAGCAGATTAGAAGACATGTCTATCAAGCAGAAAAACATTTGGAAATAAGTTTCAGGGTAGTTCAGTAGCAGCTGCAGGAATCCCTGGATGAAAGACCATTTATGAAAATCCAGCTAATCGTGCAAAGGTGAACATCCAGTGAGGACACAGGCACTAGCTTGTGATGCTATTCTCAGGAACCTGCCACCTGCTCCCTGGCTGTGGGCTGGGAACTTGTGAGTTCTCAGCAGCTCCCACCTCTTTGCAAAGGCAAAGAGGATCACGCAGGTCCCTTGGCATAAACCTGATATGGGGTATGGACTAGGTGGCCTTTTCAGCTGTCAAGTCAAGGAATGGTCATGTTGAGGGGTTATTGTGCAAAAGCTTCCAGCTCTGCAGGGACTAGAATTCTCTGTCAGGTAGCCAGTTCTTTCCATTTCACAAGCACTGGAATCTGTCTACAGAAGGTGTGTCATGGGTTAGCAAAGCATAGTCTCGGAAGTGATGTTCTTGCAAAGGGGTTCTTACAGCTCCTCTGTGACCTTACAGAACCTATCAGATGGCCAGTTTGAATATGGACAATTTTTAAGCCACTTAAAATTGTGACCGCCTCTGTGATCCACACTTAAGAATAGACAAACCCCGGGCAGAGCCCTCTCTCATTTCCAGTGCTGGCACAGGTGGCTGCAGGCCCTGTGCGGGGGCCGGCGGACCCGGCCCAGGCCCTGCTCGGGCCAGACCGTGCCGGGCCACGGCCATCCTGGAGCCATGGACCTGTTCCACCTGCAGAACCCCCCCACAGCCCTGCCGTGGGCAGCTGGAGCAGCTCGGCTCCCCCTCCCCAGTGCAGCCAAGATTCAGCTGAAGCTGCACCGCTGCCCGGCAGAGATCATGTGAGCAACAGCGATAAGAACAATTCCAGCTGCAAGGCCTGGGTGAGATTAACCCCTTTAGTGCCGTGAAGAGATGAAAACCTGACGGAGAAGAAAGAGGAGATGCTTAAAGATGAAGTTCTGTTGTAAAGCTATGATGTATCAGAGTACCTGTACCAGAGTACCTGTTGTAATTTCATGAAGGCATGGGCGGTGGAGTGTTCAACTTGTACTTGTGAGCAAAAGCACCTGCGCTGAGATAGGCAGATGCTGACGCAGCTGTAATTTCATGAGAAGTTTGAACAGGGAGAGATGGAAGCGATGAGGACTTTTGCTCCAAATGGAAAAGGAGAAAACCTCGGTTCCTAGAGATGCTCCCAGAGATAGTCCTAGCAATGAAGATGAGGAGGACCCTTTGCTCCCAGGGAAGGAGGAGGGGTGGGCCTCTATTCTTAGAGATTAAATGCTCCCAGAGATGGGTGAAGAGAACTTTTGTTTCTGAAGGGCTCAACCTTAAAATTGCACCCCAGTAGCTCAAGATTGGACCCTCAAAAGCAGTTGTGGGAAAAGCTGCAAGTGGTGGGAGGGGGACTCTCACATGATGCGAGCAGAGAACCAACCCGGGCGGCTGGCTCATTGTGATAATGTTTTCATAGCATGAGCAAGAGAGACTCCTCTCCCTAAATGAACTGAACAAGGTTATTATGGAAGTGGTAAACAGACTGAACATCTCAAGGGTTGTCTTTTTACATTGTCAGTGGGAGAAGGGAGAAAGGTGGGGGGGAGGAGAAGTATTCTGAAGGTGTGGTATGATTTTATTTTTTTTCCTTTTTCCCTCTTTTAGGTCTATTAATAAACTTCTTTATATTCTTTCAAGTTTGGTGCCTGCTTTGCATTTCTCCTAATTCTTATCTCACAGAAGGTAAACACTAATGAGTATTTTGGACCAAACCACTACACTAAATTGGTGTTTCTGCCTGGTTACAAACCGAACCCGCTACGAGGTGTTATAGTCCTATGGATGAATGCCTTGTTCACTTTAACTGAAAATTCTAATAAATCACTGATTTTGAAAACCTTTTGCCTTTGCTTTTAGGCAGAAAGATGAGACTCTAACTTTGGATTTTTAATCTGAATGGAAAAGATTAAGACATTTCAGATATTACTCAGCTTTTCAATTTGCAAATCAATTCTTATTCTATATGTTCAAATATACAGTTGTAAAATTAAGTATTAAACTGTGATTTTAAATAGCTCTGGAATTTTTATTAATTGCCACACTTGCAGCATTTGAATTCTTTTAATCTGTCAGTATATTAGGAAAAAAAGGAACATTCAGAGGAAAAATGGAAATATTTTTACTGGAAATTATGTGCTTGTGTTGAGAAAACAGAATGCAATCTGAAAACAGAAAACCAGGGCTGAAGTAAATTCCCTGACAAAGAGCTAAAGAACTCAGAGGCAACATGGTTATCTTTCATAAAGGAAAATATTGTCTCTTATTGAATCTGATGCATAATATAAAAACTAGAAGATTCCTCTAGTGCCTAGATGATTGCTGTTCTCAGCAGCCATAAGAGAGACAGGTCTTTGTCTCTTGATCTCATTAAGGACGCTCCAGGTTTTGCTCAGCCCTTGAGAAAAGAAATGTTTCAGACTGCTCTGCAGTGATTGTTTTATTGCCTGCAAGGAAAGCTGTTTACCTGGGATTATATTGTATGCAATCATATAAGGATATGACACAAGATACAACAAATGTTGGAGACTTAGAGTTAAAATCTGATAATGCAAATAAATTGAGGGATGTGGAGGATATTACATGTTTGGAAAGCCCAGGCTTAGCTACGAATGTCTTTCAGCTCTGGTTTTTTTTTGTCAAACAGCCTTTTAAAACTCTTCGTATACTTCCTTGGTGCATAAATAACAATGACAAGTCAACATCAACCATCTGTTGCACATTAAGAATTTTAATTTTAATGCATCCAATGATGCCCTGCTTAATGGTCTTTTTGACTGAGTTGCCAATATCAGCAGGATGAGCTTGATAATTGACAAGGGCATGTAATTGATTGTCACAGGTGGAAATGTACCACTCATTACTGTGTACACTGAGAAAAGCGCCTTCAGAAATGGCTTGATCTCTAAAACTGTAAATAATTTTGGCTTTCAAGGATGGAATTTGGACTTTGAGGCACTGTCAAGGGCCAGCTGAAGGAGGAGGAAAACGGTCCGTTGAAGAAAATTAAATCTGAGCTGTAGTCTATCCATAAATTTCTGGCAAAATATCTTTTCTGCAGGCCCAGTTTTCAGCAGCAGCTTTGACAAAGGACAATGAGCAGCAATGGAAACTCAAGAGCAGAGCAGGTGCCTCCAAGAAAGTGTCAGTGCTGTCATTGTAACCAGGATCTTGTGTCTGATGACAGTTGAAAAGGCAGTGTGGGAAGAAAAAAGTCTCGTCAGCACTGGAATTGCTTTTCAACATGATGTTTGGCTTGTTCCACAAGGACAAAGGGGAAAGATGCATCATTGCTCATATCCCAAGCTGAACAGAAATGGGAAATTCTGCTACTTTTTGAAGGGAAAGTGCAGGCTTTCAACTCCAGTACAGCAAAATAAAATAATAACTTTGCTTCATTTTTCTCACCTTCATAAATGGAAAACTGAAAGAGCAATAAAGTAATTTTCTTTAAAATAAACTGGCACAAATTTTTTGCACCCACCTATAAAATGGCTTTTAAAACTAAGAGAATCAGACATGTGCTAAGCCCTTTCATGTTCAATACACTTCAAAATGTTCAAATGGCTGAAGGGGACCATATTCTTCAAGATTTTCACCACAGATGGTTCACCGGTGGAAAACATCTCTCATTACTACTTGTAATTTCCCCTCACATAGCAAGGTGGTATCTCCACAGTGGAATTCAGGAGCTACAAATTACAAGGGGAGGCAGGAAGTGTCTGAAGATGCCAAGACAGCATTTGTTCTGAAGCTGGGAATAAGATATATGACCTTCCTGTCATGTCCAGGAATGATAGATAAGTGAAGTGGGCTAATGGAGTGACACAAAACTGCAGTGTGAGCTATTCATCCAAGAAAATGTTATCTGCATTTTAATGTTATGGGTGGTAGCAACCTTTGAAGCTGGTTTAAGAAAATAAGTTTTGGAAGTTTTGCTACTTCACTGTAATGGATGACACTGCAGTAAAGTCAGACCTGTTACGATATTGGGTAGAGATACTTCCATGAATTTGGGCCAATACAGCCTGCAGGATTTTCTGAGCTTTTTCTTTTCCTAGTTTTTGTGGCATTCTCTGGGTAATTATAGATGCATGATAGGTTC
Source organism: Coloeus monedula (assembly GCF_965178545.1). Taxonomy (NCBI): domain Eukaryota; kingdom Metazoa; phylum Chordata; class Aves; order Passeriformes; family Corvidae; genus Coloeus; species Coloeus monedula. Next base: position 110,584,813 of record NC_138783.1, on the reverse strand, counting down.
CTTACTGGGAGCCTGCTTCCCAGTTTAGCAGGTTTTGCTTTGGGTAAACATGGCATTTTACTCGTCTCCATCCCCCATTAGCCTAATGATGGTGAGAAAGCTGCTCTAAAGAGAATCCTGTAGTGCACCCTGAATGTCATCATTATTCTGGAAGTTCATTTATCAAGTAAATATTTCAGCTGAAATAATACATTTTCCTCTCTTGCATATTTTGAAACAGGCTCTTTAGCTTAACTTTTCCCACAAGATTGCAACTACCTTGACACATTAGGGTCAAAGACTTGGCTAGTTTGACCCTGACTTGCTGAAGTTGTTGAAAGTGACCATTCTGTTGGCATTAAAAGTCTGCAAGAAGCTCACAGAGCAACCAACACAGCAGCCTTCTGGTTCATTAATATGCCATGTATGAACTTCCTTCCATTTGCATCCCTGATGTGGTAAATGTCACCACCCAGATTCTGCTGCTGGGACATGGACCTGAATGGGGTCTGTGGAGCATTCCCAGGTGCCTGAGCCTGAGACTTTTGTTCTATGCTAAGTGCAAGGGGACCCCAGAGCTGTGCCTAACTCTCACCATTCACAGAGCACGGGCACAATTCCTTCACACCATTGCCCTGCTGCAATTCTTAGTGCTTCTGTCCTGCCCACATGAGGTTCTGCTCAGGTCTGTATAGGTTCCTACAATTCATTGGTGCCCTGTACTTTTAATGACAATCCAAGTAATTCTTTTCCTTGGGGCATCTTTTGTGGCTGAAGCCTGTGAATTTGTTTTGCTGAGCTTATCATCTCCCTGATTTATCTATATATACTTATTAATCTTACTCTGCATAATAATTTTAGAAAAAGTATTTTCTTCCAAGTGGAACTGGCCTCCAACAATTGCTTTTATCTAAGAATTTTGTGAACAGTGGAGAAAGGAAAAATTCTTTATTTTAAACTTTAAAATGTCATAAGTAGCCTTATTTTTATAAAAGCTGTCAAAGTTTTGTGAATCATGAAGAAATTAGTAAGACTGCAACCTGTTTGTAGATGTCTTGTGTGGATCATTGCATACATTATTTTTAATGGACAATTTTACCATCGTTAGCTTAATCAGCACAAGAATTATATTTCTCAAAGCTAAGACAACTTGGACACATTTTCCAAATTTCTTTCCAACATGTTGGAAGCAAAGCAAACTGCTGTGTTTACTGAAGAGGACAGCTTTCCTGTGAGAGTTTATTTTTATTCCTCTTCTTACCCAGTTACAGGGAAAGATCCTATAATTATCGACTATCTTTTAGTGGTGATTTACTTGGCGAAGATTGATTAGCACAATCAGTCACTCTAAAGCAATTTTCATCACCAAATATTAGATGGTTTCTTCTCCTGCTTGATTAGCAGTCCTGCTGCAGGTTACATGGTAGATGTAATTCTATAAACACGGCTTGCAAAGTGTTGTTATATGAAAAATCTACATCTAAATATAGAAATTCTTAAATATTTATAGGTACTAATTGTGTGCATCCACGTGTGTACACGACTGTGTGTCTGTATATATGCATATGAAGAAAATCTTGAAAGTCTTGAAAATGTTGATTATATTCTAAATATGGACCTAGATTTGGATTCAGAGATTAATCTTCCACATGTGTACATGAATAATATTTTTTTTTTTATCTTATCATCCTGCCCCAGCATAATCTGGGTAAAAGAAATTTTAAAAATCCTTATATATGCTTAGCAGAAAATAATTCAGATTTGTCCTTAAAAATGTAGCTAGCTTAATACATTTTGGCTCAGGAAATGTGTTGTGCTGGTTTTGGATGGAGTAAAGTTCTCCACCCCTTATTCTGTACCATTTGTGTCATGCTCAGGTCCTACACTATCCAACAATTTAAAGGCATATCCGATATAGTCTCCACCCCTGACCATTTTGCGCCAGACTATAGAGTTTAACATTACAATTAACTCCTTCCCTTGCTCCTAGCCTTCCTGTTATAGCAATTTCATAACACTTCACTCATATTATGAATTATTTTCATGAAGGTTTTGTGTAAAACTAGCCAAACCCAGCCTATACTGTTCAGACTGAGTTGGTTTTTTGTGGGTTTTGTTTTTGGTTTTTTATTTGGACTGCTTGCTTGTTGAGCTATTCTGTTTTAAGCTTTCAGCTTTAAAGGCTGCACTGTTTGTCTGTTTTCTAGGGCTGATTTGGGTGAACTGCTGCTCCAGCTGAAGAAATCATATGTAATTCCTATCCTAAAATCTTCCTCAGTTTGGAAAGAAATCAGAAGCAGCTATGCTCAAGTATAGATTTAGCAGAGCTGCTAAAGTGTCTGCAACTCTAGGTATTGCAAGGCAATGTGCATGGTATGGATCAAATAATTCAGCTCACTCTCAGAGCCACGTAAATAATACATTTGCCTATAAAAATGTTATATGTGCATTAACAAGAAGCCACATTTTATGAGCAACTGAACAACATTGATTTTGTGTTTTGGTGCAGTTTCCTCTGCTGTGCAAACAGAAGGGCGAGTGAACTGCAGGTACCTGCACAGGAGGCACAGAATATCTATCAGATGGGGGGTTCATTGCCTTGAGGAACTTCTTAACCTGTGGCTGACCTAGAAAAAGGAAAGAGACTTCTACTGCCAGACCCTGGCCTGGGACAGCAGTCTTCCCTCAGCAAGAAGCTGTGGTTGTGCTGAGAAAGGAGGGCTGAATGCAAAGCCTGTGTAGGGGATGTAGGACTTGGGAAAGGGATGGGTTTCATGGGAGCTGCAGCAGGGCCCCGTCTGCCACCAGTGCTGGCAGCCCGTATGAGGAGCTCCCAGTCTCCTTTGGTTCCTGAGATCAAATTATTTCCTAATTTCCCCAGAACTGATTTTCATGCTGGGTAAATTCAGTCTTTCACTTTGTCTTGACTTTCCTTTCAGTGCCTTGACTTTCTGTTCAGTTCAGTTGGAACTGGCTATTCAGTTCCAACAGTGGAATACAGGATTCTAGACCAAAATTTTTTTATGAAGCAGAAATGAAAGCTTTTTGAAGCTTCAGTGCACTTTCTCAATTTTCAAATGGCACAAGTCTTCCAGTCCATAGTTATGCAGAAGTGAAACTATCTATATTTATATCTATCTCTCTATATGTCCTACTCTCCTGTAAATCACATAGGCAGGTAAACCCAGAAAGACAATCTTTCATTTAAAAATCGAAACTGAGGAAGGCTGCTGTTTTTTTCTTGAGTTGATAAACATATAGCCCTGTTTTCAGTGAAAACTTAGCTCTGTTTATATCTCCTGTTGTTCTGCTCACTCATATCTACTGTAAGAGTTAATGGAGTTGTAACTTACCGCATACAATAAATGAACATGAGGAAATTATGTTTTCATGCAAAATCACATAACTGATATCTTATAAAACACTGATAAAAGTTCATACTTTTGCAAATATATCTAGACTTACATAAACACCCAGTACCAGAGGAAAGTGTGTAAAAATTATTCCTTCTGATCCGAGGACAAAAACTGCATGTTCACATAGGAGTCCAAGTCTGAATTCTTGTTTACCAAGTAGCAAAAAAGAGTAAGGCTGGTACAAATTCATTATTCTAAGCATGGTACCTGGCTGTAAAATTATAGATAGAAAATCTTGAGGAAAGAAAACCAGATATGTAACATTTTAGAAATGTAAGTCTGTTGTATTACTGTAACACAAAAAATCTCCAGTGACAGAATTATCACAAGGAAATGTTATTATTCTGTGTAATTCCATCATTCTTTCTGACAGACGGGCTTTAAGTCACTACTGTAGAACACAAGTTAACAAAGAGAATAGGAAAACTTCTTGAGTCTCCAGTGCTTCATTTTTTCAACTTCTAAATGCACAGGATATTAGGAAATAGAGCACTTTTGATAATGTAGGAGATGTCAGTAACAGCTGTCATGGTTTAAACTCTGCTGGAACGAAGCTACACTCAACCACCATCTCTTACCCTGAGCCCACTGGAATGGAGAAGAGAATCAAAGTAAAACTTTTACCTTGAAACAAGAACAGTTTCATAATCAGAAAAAAAGTAAAATACAGTAATAATGGTAAATAATAATAATGATAATAAAAAGGGAAAAATAAGTGATGCACAATACAACTGCTCACCACTTGCTGACCAATGCCAGACCCCCCGTTCTGAATGCAGCTCAGGTCCCACTTCTTATACTGATCATGATGTCACATGGTCTGGAATATCCCTTTTATCAGTTGGGGTCACCTGTCCCAGCAGTGACTCCCCCCAAATTCCCATTCACCCCCAACTTCCTCGCCAGTGTGACTGTGAAAAGCCACAAAGGCCTGGGCTCTGTGTAAGCCCTGCTCAGCAATAACAAAAATATCTCTATACTATCAACCCTGTGTTCAGCACAAATCACAAACACTGCCCCATACCAGCCACACAGAAGAAAATTCACTCTACCCCAGCCAAAATCAGCACATGAGCGTATTAATTTCCAACAGCAACCTCTTTGCAGATTTTTTTTTTTTTTGCAAACTCTCACCATTAGAAGCAGTGATGGTAGCAGGCAGCATGCAGCAAGGTGAGGGTTTTCAGGTTAAGCCTTATTCCATTTCTGAAGCAGCTAATCAGCTCTGTACCACTAGTACTATACACATACCACAGGTTACAACCCCTTAATTTATGTCAGGGATTTGTCTGAAAGCAGTGAATGCATATAGAAGGATTGCAAAAGTTTTTAATTAGCCAAATGAGAGATGCTGAGATTATTTCAAGTAGTATTTGTGGCAAATCACTATATTCCAGTTGAACAAAACAGAAGAAAACTCGCTGATCTGTAATGATTCCTGTTGGTTACAAAAGCTTTGACTATTGAGCTGGAGAAGATCTCTCAGATCACGCAGTACGACCTCCTGTGCGGAGCATGATGTTCCTGTACAGCAAGCCAACAAGAAATGTACCTAACTTATTTTTGAACACCATTAGTGAAAGTGACTCGGATTCATCAGTAGAAAGCATTTTTCCATTATCTAATTGCTTGTCTGCTAAGGAATGTTTCCTTTTATCTAATTCTGACCTTTTATTTTTAAACCATTAATTCTGATTTGATTTCTAAAAAGAAAGCAAGCAGTTATTCCTTTAGCTTCCTCTTCAGATATAAGCAACTGGTAAATAGCTTTAAAGACAATTAAGCAATGCCAACTTAGTGCTCCAGTTCCATGATATATGATAATCACCTTTGCCATGGCTGAGATTTAATTGAGATAAAAATAACCCCCAAAAACCAAAAAACAACAAACCAGTCTGGATAGGTATTTGCTTTAGAAAAGATCTCCCAAGTAGTCAAAATGAAAATATTAGACCCAGGAGTCCGACCCAGTCTTTATAAATAATGCATTTTCTGCTGAAGTGAGGGATACATATAGTTTTTGTTAGATCTGAGTGGGTACTTTCAAAATACTCCAGCAGACCAAATATTGGAAATCTCAATTATGTATTTGCACTGAAGAACATACTAATAAATTAGATTTATTAGCACAAAATCCTGTGATAAGCCCTTAAATTCATTTGACTTCTCCCTGTAACTATTACAATTCACAAAAGCAGGAACTAGAAAATGCATAACCAACCGCTAATTCAAGTCCTGAGCTGTGTCTTTGAAATGTGTGTTGTAAGCTGTAAGTTAAAGATGATAACAAATCAGGAAATAATAAGTATCTTTTATGACTGGTTTTCATTGTGATGCAACTTTTGCAGGAAACCTTTTAAACGTTAGGCAGGAAATGAAAGTTTTCTGGTGTAGAACACTACAAATTCCCATCTCCGAGAGTGATTAGGAGCACTGCCTGATGTCAACTGCCAGTGTGGTTGTTTATACTCTGCTCAGCTCTCCTTTTAAGTCCCAGCCTTGTATCATACCATTTTTTCTAAACTCATTATAGTTGGGACTAAAATGTGCCTATAAGTCACAACATTTTCCTAGAGACCATCTGGTGCCCAAAGTCATGGGAATGTTGGCTGCTCTGCCTGACCTACCAGGCCATTAATCTTTAATGTATTACTCTTCATTTAGTGGAGGAGAAAATGAAGTTAAGAGTGTCTCCTTTGGTTTCAAAGAAGAAAAAATTAAAATAAAAGAAAGAAACATTTGAAATAGATGTCAGAACAGTTAGTGATAATATCTAACCCTGTGGACCTGAGGTTGAGAGCTTAAGAAGCTTGTTTCTAATTTTCAGATGAAGGATAATTGTTACACAGCAAGGCTTGAATTAAAAAGAAAGAAAAAAGAAAAAAACACACAGTAAAAGTTGCAACAAGAGAATTGGGACAACAGAGAAGTGATTACAGAGAAAGAGCTCTTTTGTTTTGGTCACAGCTGGATTTTTAAAACAGATCTTCCTTTCCAAGGAGTGAAAGTCCTGCCTGCTGCTAGGAGAGGTTCAGTCCTGCAACCCATGTGCTGCTGGATGCTTCCCCAGGAGCCGCCTTCCCGGAGCTGGGGGTGTTTGCCTGAGAGCCCTGGCCTGGGGCTTGCACGTGAGGGGCACCTCTCTGAGGAGATGTACTGTGGTTTTCCTGCTATTGCAAAATGCTCTGTCCCTCCAACAAAAAGCTGTCACCAGCAAGTGAAAAACGGATTTCTGCTTCCTTCATACATGTGACACCCTGAGCCTCACCAGGGGCTGCAGTCACAGCCACCAGTTCCATATCCAGCATCTGCATCCCCTCCTGTCTGCATGGGTGGCTGGGGGTGTCTTCACCCAGCAGTATTTTTGGGCCAGTTTTCCTCTTCCTCTTCAACACAAACCTAATCCATAATTTTAAAGCTGCCCAGAGGGGTGGTGGAGAATTGTTTCTTGCATGCTTTAAGGAGAATTCCAACATGTAGACGATGCTCAGAGCGAATTCTTTTTATCCTCATTCTATGGGGAACTAAATAGAGCACTTGTCTGCCAGTGCTAGTATTCACATAATCAGACATGGTTACTTTGTTTGTATTTATTTTTATACAGTGAAAAAAACCACATTCTTTTTCCAGAAGAGATTAATTTTATTTTAGTTTGGTTTTGGTTTCCTTTGGGTTTTTTTTTTTTTTTTTTTGAGAGATAGTATCATATCTCAAATTGGAAGATGTACACTTAAAGACATTAAAACACTGGAAATAATACAGCAACCACTAATCCAGCAAGAAGTCTGGGGATTGTTCTTAAAGACAAATAATAAAGCCCTATTTTACTGGTAATGATGCCAGCTCTAGACAGACAGTGACAGCTGAGTATCAGTGATGGACGAAGCAATTTCTGTGTGTGTCTACATAAGCTGTAGTAAAGCCACCGGGACCTGGTATTCTTTCCAGTTGTTTTAATTGGGGTTTTGCCATTAAAATTAGCAGACTTAGACATTTAATCATGATGAGTCTGATTGTACATATCTACAAGAAAGCATTTAAATAAATAATATGCTTAAGCCTCTTCAACTGTATCAATATCTGACACCCAATCAAATGTTTTTAAAGTGAGATACCCATAGATCTTCCAAGCCTCTGCTAAGTGGTTGTTTTTAAATAACTAGAAGATGTATGAAGCTGCAAAAAGATTTAGAATATTAAAAATCTTGAAAAGAGATGCATTAATGAGCCTACCATTGGTAGTATGCATAAGTACCACTGGTACCTAAAATATATGCATACTCACCTGCACAAAATTTCTGCCATAAAAAAAAAATTCATGATGTGCCATTGTTGTGACCGTCTTTACCTGTGATCAAAGTACTTTCTGTTATATCTCTGGCATACTGAATTCTAGCGTGGGGAAAAGCACTTAGAAAGGACTCAGATATGAGGGCCAAAACTGTTTTAGAGACCGACACTTAACAGAAATGACGATTCATTTTTGCCACGCCAAGTATCACAGCTAAGCACTGCAATCTATTTCTTCATTGTAACCATTTGATAGTAATCTATGCTCAATGTTCAAATCTCAAATTATTAATTCAACTATTATAAAAGAACTTTGGCTGACAGACAAAGTCTGATAGAAGATAACAATACCAGGATCCCTGCTAATAGTTGTACTTCCTGTGGCTAAACTTATCTGAGTGGGACTAGAGCACCAAGGTGGTCACAAGAAAATATGCTAATAATAATTCATTTAAGGGACTGAAGTTCCTCTGTGCCATGGGATGTGCTTTCCTTCCCACACCTTTAAAATGCACAGGGATAGTAGCTACTCAATGACAATCTAATTTCTTGCAAGAAAACAAAAGTTTACTATCATTGCAAGTGAGCTTTTTTAGAGGGCCTGAAGTATTTGATCTTGTTTTAGGAGTTCCATAAAAATGCAGAAAGTTACAAAATTAATAGTCAATTGTGAAAATTTATGCCATTTATATACAGGCCCATATATTTGATTTGTTTATCTTGAACTATGTCAAGGTTAATAGAATTATTCTAAATCTCATTGCCCGTGAATGCAATTACCAAAAAATTGACACGTAGGTAAACAGGAGCCTTTAGCAGGTCCTGCTGCAGGGTACTTGTTGCTCTATAAGAACCTCCCTGCTGAAGTGCAGCCATTCATTTTTACCAGTGTCTAAATTAAATGTTTGATTCTGAACCACAATGGAGTAAATTGAAAGGAATAGTGGGCATCAATGGTATTCCTATTATTATTCCTACGTTATGCATACATCTGGGGCTTTAACCAAGACAGAAGAACATTAATTTCTGACTCTTTTCTTCCTCCACTGAAAATGTCTGGTATACATATGTATTTATAGACAGTTTATAAGCATATTATATATATGTTGTATTTTATATGCATGTGCATACATACGTTAAAAAGTAAAGTAAAACCATGAAATATTAAATTTTCCATTTATTTAGACTGTTTTCCACAACAATAAGTACGTGAAAAGGTGTCTAAAAAACCCACTGTAATTTAAAATAAATTATAAGGCAGTTCCGTCATCTAAATGAATGCCTGTGTTTCTGGAAAAAAATAGATTGCCTTTTTAAAAGGATGAAGGTACCTTCTGCTGTGACTAATCTTATCCAAGCATCTGAGAAAGCCATAGCAGGAAGGAGTTTATTGAGTGTAATTATTCAGTATGCAGGTAGCAGTAAATAACAAACACAAGCTTCTTAGGCCATAGAGTCAATAGAAGAAATACTTATTTACTGAGGGTTTTGGCAAGTCTGTTTTCAGAGCAGAGTCAACATTCAGCTCTTAGGAAGGGCACATCATTATCTGCTGTGGAAAGACTTTGGACTAACAAATGAATATTGGTTTTTTGTCCCTGTATTATCACTCTTAAATATAGCAGAATATGGATAATATAGAGGTCTCATTTTATGAACTATAAGAACTCATATTTCTTTAAACAAGTTGCTAATACAATAAACCAATTCTAATTAAAAGCTCCTGCTGCATTATCCTCTTCTCTGGCTCTATAGGACGTATATAACTTCAATTACAATATTTTGGAATCTATCAATTCATCATCTTCTAGATGGCTATTGGCAGAAGTTTTATGACCTAGAGATATAGGTTGGCTAAAAACGTCATTTAGACTTCATGGTCCCTCTGAAAGGAAATCAAGTATTCATTACATTGATCCCTTCAGCATAGAGAAAGGGAGCCTAAGTGTGCCTTCCAGAAATTTGGCATATGCAACTAATAGTAATTTTCCTCTCTTCCTTTTGTTCTGCTCCTTTTTTGTCTTCTTTGGCTGCTTCAAACAGAGAGATGAGTCTTCTGGTAAGAGGTTAGTCCTTATTTCTTGGCCTCATTCTTGTAAGATAAGAAGTTACTGGAAATAGGCTGTAGCTCTTGTTCCCCTGAGAAAGAAACTTCCTATTTTTGTAAAAGGTTCCTTCCTGTCCTTCACTGTATCAATGTCTATCAATTCTAAATTATCTTCCAAGGACTTGAAGACCCTTTAATTTTATAATTTCATTTTAATTTTACAAACATTTGTCACCTTTTCCTTTAATTCCTCAGTTGTGTAAATGGAATAAAATAATTTTCAATTTTTAATAAAATATTTTAAAGGGTATTTTATTTCTTAGTACTAAAAAGTTTTTCTAAGCATCTTTATTATAGAAATCAAGAAAGCTTAAAGTAACTACAGTGCTGATAGCATCACCTTTTTTCTTTCACTTCTTTCAAAGCCTTGAAAGATTTGCACATATATATCACTTGAATATTTTGCTTTATACTGTCTTGTAGATTCTTCAGGGGATATGTAAAGAATTTATATGGCTGATAATCTTATAGACAATGCCACATTGCCTAGTATTCAGAAAGCTTGACAAAAAAATTAATGTGTTAATGGGCTAGTGAATAGTCACACTGGGGTTTTACATATTTTCTTCCTTGTGTGCTGGTATTTTTGATAGTGGTTAACAGCTGTTCAGATTGCAATTTTATATTTTAAATCAAATTTAATCACCTTTACCTAAATGCAGACTCAATTTTTTCATTCTTCTTTATTTCTGACACCACATCAAGAAATACGGAATAATCCCCCAGTAACAGCATTTAATTCACAACTGTTCAGTGGGTTTCGAGGTGACCTGGGTGCATTATTGCATGATATTTCATCTCCTTCATTCTGCCTCTTTTGCATGACATATCTATTATTTAAAATCTAGGCTGGTGTCTTCCCATATCTTTTGCAGTTTTGAATGTCTTTCCTCCCATAAATATTCTTTGCCCTCCCACTTTATGGCTTTTCATTGCCATGATATGAGCTTAGTCCCATTGCTTCTCTCAGTATTGTCATCCTCATATTTACAGCCTCGGTGTTACCAGATGTGGCATCTCCTCTGATGCTTGCATATACAATCCAGTGCTCCATTTTTATGTTGTTTTGGTTTATTTTATACTTTCAATTGAATTACAGCCTTCACTAGTATTAGACTTTGACAACTTAGGATGCCTTTCATCTATTATCTATCCTAGCCCGTATTCTTCTTAAAGCCCTGTACTCACAGTTTGATCTCACTGTGAACTGCATTAAAAAAGAAAAACATCCATGGGGTTTTTTTTGCTCATTCCATTCTCCTTTGAACATTATATTTTTAATATGATATGCCTATTAAATGAACACTACTTTTTGCATCTCTATGAGTAATCCATATTTTCCATGTCAGTGATTGAGAGCATACAGACTATCAGGTGTCCAAACCTTTGAATTCAGTAACACCTGTGTGTATCTGAGTTTCCATAACTGACTACTCTTACCATTGTGAGAGGGATTACAAACACCATTGTATTGCAGTGACATTTCCACAGTTTCATGGCAGCACTTCAACCTTGCTGCCACTTCTTGCACAGCCTGAATACCTTCTTGAACATAATAATTCTTTCCATCATTTTGAAGGTATTTCTGGTGCTCTATTTTTTTTTATTATTTTTACAGTTTCTGCCCAGTATCCTTGACATTTTGTCCCCACCCATCTTCAGCTTCCACTCCAGCCTTTTCATTGCATTTCTCCCTATTACCTCCCCAACATTTCATCAGCTCTCCTCATAGATAGCAGTTCAAAGGGATTTGGAAGGCTGTTGCATTTTCTTTTAATTTCTCTGTAGTCCCATTCCAAAGAAAAAACACACAGTTCTGAAGCATGGGAAAAAGGCAGAGTTCCCAGACACCTGAGTAGGCAAGGTCAGCCTGATCCAGGAGCTTTCATAAAACCTTATTAAACTCCTGCTATGCATTAGGTTGTTTTTTAAAGTTCCCAAATGCAAATGTAACAGCTACCAAAAGCAAGAACAAATCCATATGGCTCATTAGTACAAAAAATAAACCAATGCATAGATTTAAAGTCAGAGTCATCATTTCAAAGGGATGTGAGATAGAAAGACTCTTGAATATTGGACAGAAATTATTGTCTCCAGATTGCATGGCTGTTTCTAATTCTCACAACAGTCCTTTGTGTCCCTCCCCACACTGGAGTACTTTTCTTGCCATAGAATTCATCCATTTTAATTAAGTAGTCAATTTGTAAAACCAACACATTTTGCTACTACATTTTGAAACTCACATTCTTCTTGCTCCTTTTGTGGAGTGGGAAGAAGAGAAAAATTCACTATGACAAACCCAAATTTGCATAGTTTTGAATCCAGAGACATGGAGTCACTCCAAGTCATTATGGAGGTGCTAGTTTATCATGTCCACATGCACTTGTTCATACACAGCACCATCTGATGCTTTTGTGCGAAACAGAAATATTGGCGTTGAGTTAAAGTTGACGCAAAATTCAGCAAGTTTTGAAAATAATTATGGCACAGAGAGTTTGGATCTGATCCCAGCCTTCAAGGATGTCACACAATTTCCATAAAGCTGGAACTTATTAAAAAAAAACAAAAAAAAAGAACCAGCCCCATAAATTTAAAACCTTGTGTGGTCATATACAACAAAACAGTGTAGCTCACTTAAAATAGCAAGGAATGGAGATTTATGGGAAAATACTTCAAAATTAATTTCTGTTTTCTTTGGTAATACTCAGGCCAAAATCCGCAGCATTTAAAAGTTTCTGCTCTCTGCTAGCTTTCTTCTGGCAGCCTGTGAGACTGGTTCCAGCCCTGTTCTCTGGCAGATGGAGCACAAGGAGGGAAACATCTGCCTCTGTCTGCCAGGGCACTGAAGGCATGTCTAACCTAAAGTATGTGAATACTCCTTACAGAGTGGGAACTGGCGCTATAAAGCACAGAAGGAGGCTAGACAGCATTTTCTTCTCTACCAAAACAAAGTGAATTGCTATAGATGAGAGGGTGACCCAACACTGATGTAAAATCATTGGCATTCCCACAGAGAATTCCCTGTCAGGCACACTATTTCAGTGGGGAGGCAGGGTAGTGGGATAGGTGTGATGTAGGCTGAAAAGAAGATCCAACTCTTCCAACCAACTCCCATCTCGCACCCTTATTTCACAGTGGTGGGAATCACTTTGCTTTCAGTATAGTGTCACTCTTTCTAGTTGGTTTTTAAACCCCAAATGCCATTTTTAGAGAGCCAGATATGCGATGTAACAGGGCCATGGAATGTTTTCTTCTCATCCCCCAGACCTGTACTGCCAACCTGCAGCTGCCTTCAAGCAGAGGCAAGCCCTCAGCACTTGGCTCCCTGGCTTCTTAATGCTCCTTGTACATTCAGGCTGCATCTGTTTGTGAATCAGTCCCTTCATCCTTCGCACCAATGGGGCTCTTCAGACAGATGAATCCCACTCAAAACAGAGAGGCAATTTCCAACCCACATTTTGGAGATGCAGGGATGAACAGTGTGAAAGGTCTATAATGGTTCATCTCCAAATGAGCAGCGTGCCACAGACATCTGTTCTGCATGCCTGTGCAGGCACCGCTGACAGCCAAGGCTCCAGCAGCAGGGCAACACCAGCCACGCTGCTGCCAGCAGCTGGCTGCCATCCCACTGTGGTCCCGTAAGGACAGAGAGCTCTGGGGATTATATAATGTTTCTGTAAGTAATAAATGAAGAAGGAAAACCTCAGTGCAACCTTGCACTCCTGAAACTGAAAAGGAAGTTGACTTTTTAAATTTATTGATTTATAAGAAGCAACACCAAAACACAAATATTTCCCCCTGTGAAGGGGTGAAAGGGGAGAAAGGGGAATGGAATGATACTGCAAAAGGGCTTGGGTTATTTATTACCAGTGCTTGTTCTAAACTAGTCTGCATTCCTAATGTATTCATCTACTCAACTCAGTAGGAGATTGGGGTATGCAAAGAATCTGGGATTGGGTTTAATTTTCATGCTAGTCAAAGTGATTTTTCTTCAATCTATCATATACTGTATTTGACATATGGCTTTTCCCTTGATCAGTAATTGACTGGTACATGCTTTGTGCTCCAGTGAAGGTAGATTTAATACACTGGACATCAGATTAAGCTATTTTTGTCTTTTGAACGACAAATTTAATTTTTGTAAGATGTATTGTTCCATTGTTTCTACTAATTTCACATTCTTCACCAGCTCTTCGGTCCATCATTTCATAACTAATGTTTTACTTCAAGTGAACAAGGATCCTGAAAACATCAAAGGTGACTTGACATCTCTCAACAGATCATGACAGCCTCTTTCATTCTCCATATTCCTTAATGTGGAGACATCCAGTGAAGGCAGAAACACAGGACTGTGGTAAATAGACTTAGGAAAAGTGAGTCACTGTTTTTTCAGGGACTTTAAGAGTGGGATTTCACTGCCCAGATTAAGTGGGCTAGGGGATTGAGCAATTTACTTGGCCAGCTAGTGGAGAGAAGCACATGTTAAAGGAAAATGTAAGTCACCTTCCACAAGAGAGCTTTAATTTATTTTCTTTATCTAAAATTGATTTTTCGAGTCAAAATAATTTTTCTGGTTTCATTCTGAATCTTGTTTTTATGTGTATTTTTTCCTTATGAAAACAAAGCATTTTGGTGAACAAAACCCTTAAAAATAGATCTAGAGAAAAGGCCTAATAAATATCCATTATTTTCTCAATCTTCTAAAAAATAATCACCTTATTTGCTTTGCATTCGATTCTGTTAAGAAATGAAGTTTTTGAGACTTCTCAGTGCAAACCTTTCTTGGCTGTGCATCAGATTGCAAGCTTCCCTTAACTTTTATTTTCACTACTTCTTGTATGACTGACAGAAGCCAAATGAAACTTTTACTGGCAGTCTTAATATGAACAACAAAGCAACTGGAGCTGTGCAGCACCACTTCTTGGCTAAAAACAAGTGGTGAGTGTACAGTGTGGAGGAGGGAGCAGGAGGAAAGGGAACTGCTAGGTCTCAATTTTCTTCTTCTTAAATGTTAAACATGCATGAAGTTAGTCTGACAGAAGAGGAGATTACAAAAAATGGATGTAAAATACTTGTTGATTCTCAGGGTATCCAAAGAAAGGCCAGACAGGGTTTAAAAAAGACCCAGCCAGATGACTGTCCTTTCCCTCATTTAGGAGAAAGATCTGAACCTTTTCTTGAAGGCAGCACAAAGACTATGACAGAAATTCTGACATTTTATAATAATACAATAGCCTTGCTAGACTAGTAATAGGATTGTCCTCAACAATCAGCCTTCCCCTTCCTCATCTGCAATACTACTAAGGGCACTATGGAAAGAGAGGAAATGCAAGGGGACAAAAGGGCTGGAGTTTAGGGAGAGGGAACTGCAGGACTGCTGCTGGAGGACAGGCCTGGTGCCTTTGTCAAATGCCAAATGGACCACAGGAAGGTAAAACCTGAGGGAGCACGGACCTGAGATGGGTCACACCTGGAATAGCAGCAGAACTTCCAGGCTTGGCTGTCCTTCCCATGAGCAGGAGAGCTAGAACCACAGGATGGATGCTGGGGGGGGAGTGGTTTTCTAGGTGACCTTCATGTTAACCAAAGTAATCAAAGAGCACAGCAATAGTGCAAATCCTGACTTCTTTCTGTGTTTCATAAATTCCCATTTATCCCTTTTTTCAAATGCTGATTTTTTTCATTAATTTTAATTAGATTAGCTCTAACATTGAAGTTAGAAGCATTCTCTTAATATAGCAGAACAAAATGAACCAGCTTGCTCTCTTTAAATACTTTGTCATTTAAAGTGGAGTACTAGGAGAAAAAAAAACAAAACACAAAACAAAACAAAAACGAATGTCACATTACAAATGCAATGAAAAAACAGCAACATCAATTCAGCCAATGAAAAATACATTTCTGTTGATGCTCGAGGGCATATGAAAAGTGCTAAAATATATGAGTGAAGAAATGCACTCAGTCAGATGTACAAATGACGACGATTTGGGGATAGATTCAAAACATTGTGAAAGAAATTCCAACAGGCATCAACAAGCAGAACAAATATACTTTCTCAGATATGATGTCTAGGAGGTTGCACAGTAGCTCATTTGGTCATATGAGGTGATGATATATCAGGAGATAATATTTCTACAATCCCAGCCTCTGCAGAAAAAAAAATAAAGAAAAGAAATGAAAAGGATATTAAAATTTGTAGCAATGATGCTCCTCTTCTCAGTTTTGGATGAATCAGTCACATTGAATTTTCTGTTTGTCACTAGCTTAACCATATATTTCCCCTTGGTATGAGTTTGCCACCTGGTGCAAAGAGTAGTTTCTACTCACCTTTTTTATTTTCTTTGATATGCCATACTCAGTTTCATCATAGTTTTCAAAACACATTTTGTTTTCTTGTATGGACACAACACTATTTTCCATTCCTGCTAAAATAAACTTTTCACATGCTTTTTCAGTATCTGCCTCATTTTTTTTTCATAGTGACTGTGCACTTTGTGTCACAGCCAGTACTAAACCACCCAAGGTTTTCTTCTGCCACATAGTGACAAGTTCACTATGGATAAGGGAAATGCAGCAGCTCTTAGGTGGTGCTGTACTTCCCAGTTTGGGTGCTATTTGGCTTTAAAGTCTAATTTAAAACCAAGCATGTTAGCAGCAGTGACCTCAGTCCATGCATAATTCAGACCCCACCCCACTTCAGAGAAAAATAACTGAACTGCTGTCTCAGGACTCCTGATATTATCACAGGGGCTGGTGCTGAGATAGTATGCAGAACAGCAGAAGTCCCATAGAAACCAACATCTCGCTTGCTTGGATACTTGTTTAAAGGATGCAAGACTGGAACCTTCCCAGGGGACCTCTGTCACACAGCTTTTCCTACTGAGTCTGCAAAAAATTGATTATAGAGGCAGCTGTGGGACTGGGCTTTGACTGCTTGCTGCTGCTCTCCTGTCAGAGTCTTGTTCATGACTGAAGGGGAGAAAGGCTTGTCTCCCTCACTTTTCCTTATGCAGTTTCCATCATATTCAGGCAATTCCTTCAGCTCTTTGACTTGGAAGGACCCTTGACAAGGCATATGGTTGTTGCAGCTGTGACTTAGGACAGCATGAAGAGCAACTCTCCACAGATTTGCAGGAGACACTGAAACAGAGGGGGAGCAGCCCATGCACTGGAGGGCAGGACTGGGATTCTGAAGGAGCTGCTCAGGCTGCAGTACTGGTCTGGTAGGAACTTCACAAAGGTCAAGAATGCAAATGCAAACCTTGTACCTTGGAGAGGATTATCCCACACAGCAGTACAGGCCGGGGTATGAACAGCTGGGAAGCAGCTCTGAACAAAAACAACCTGGTGATCAAGCTGGGCAGTGAGGTGAACAAGCACCAGCAATGTCCCTGTGCAGCAAAGAAGGGCAACAGCATCCTGGGTTGCCTTGGCAAAAATGCAACCAGCAGGTCGAGGAGAGTGATCCACCACTTCTATTCAGGATTTGTGAGACAGTTTCTAGAGTGCTCTGTCCAGAATTTTGGCTCCCCATTGCAGGAAATGTACAGACATGCTGAGTCAGGCCTGCAGACAGCAACGAGGATGGCCAGAACACTCTATACTAGAGAAGCTGAGAGAGTTGGGATTGTTGAGCCTGGAGAAATAAAGGCTCAAGAAGATCTTAGTACTTCCTGACCTGAAGACTCAAAAATGATGGTGCCAGACCCATGAACTAGTACAACAGAAGAAGTAGTAGCTCACTTTTATAACACCTCTATGTATCTTGGAAAAATAGTATTTGTTGGAAATACTTCAAACTAGAGTTGTTCTATTTCAAGTTATATGCAGAATAACATATTGTACTTCAAAAGATATTGTTGTATTGTTGTTCCAAAGTGTGGCACTTAGAAGTGTGGAAATGACAAGATTAAGATGGATTTAATTCAGCTGTTTCTACATGTGCTGTGACTAACATAAAGGGTGGCATACTAATTAATACATGAGCATGAGCTATGTTTCCCAAGGATCCCTTCCTCTCCAAGGAAATGAAGCAGGCAGACAGTAGGTCTTAGAATCTTTACTATTTATTCACTGCATTTTATCTCTAGACTGACTTGAATACAATGGCATTAATTCTCTTGAAATACTTTTATGGTCCTTGTGACTTTAGCATATGGCTTCTCATAAACAGTAATGAACATCTCGGTTAGATTTAGAGATGGTATATTTTTTCCTGTTTCCTACGAGAGATTTCAGGTACAGACTTACTGAGATTCATTGGAACTGCCCAGTTATGGTAAGAGTGGTCAGTGCTTTGCACCTGGATTTTGGAAATATTCAACAAGCTTTTAATATCTTATTTGTTAGAAACATCCTTGTAATTGATTTCATTTTCCAGTTTGAGCTCCAAACATGAAACCAGGTAAGTCATTCCAACATTTCAAAAAATTACTTATTTGTACAGATGAAAGGTACATTGTGTGAAACTGCACTGAACCACAGCTTATGTCATCAGCAAAGGTCAGGTCTTCCTGGGGACACAGAGGAGATCCTTATCACTTGAACTAATAGTTTCAGTAGCTGTTCCTTCTCTGGACTGACCGCCCAGGGAGGCAGGGCAGACTTCTGCAGTTGATTTCACATCCATTCACCATAGGAAAAGAGACAGTCACAATACTTAAGTCAAAGACAAATTTTTGAGGCAATGGTGCTTGTTACTTTGTTATGAACTCTGCTACTTCTGCTTTCTTGCTGTCTTTTCCCATTTTGCCTCTATTCACTTAATCTTGCCTGTCCATTTATACTATCTCTACCTTCTTTCCAGCCCTCCTTGCCCTTTGTGAAGCTCAGGTTTCCAAATCCTTGAACCCCCAGTGTTGGATGGTACCTTAGGACAAGTGGTCCCACCATGTGGGCTGTTTTTAATAAGCTCTGTGAGCAGAACATCTTTGAGGAGGGCTGACATGTCCCTGTTCCTTTTCACTCCCAGATGGGCTCCAGCAGGCTCTCCCAGGTACACTGGGAACAGTGGGTGGCCAGAAGGTGGAGGCTGGAGCATGCCCAAGCATCCACTTGCTGATACATCATTCATTCAGACAGAGGAGCTGTAAATGGTTGCAGCACAGTCATGACAGATGAATTCTTTGGAGACTGTAAGATACAAAAGCATCTCTCTCGTGTGCAGCCCACTGTACTGAGGTGCGCAGGTCATGCTTGGGTTTGTTTTTGGGGGGGCTGTATGTCAATCTTTTGCTTCTCACTGAGAAAAATGTTGAAGTCTTTGGGATTTTTTTTTTTTTTGGTAGATGGTGAAAAAGCCTGTTTTTCAGACTACATATGACTGAACTTCAGTGTAACTTTTAAACAAAAAATCAACCCGAGGCAGGTATCTTGCAGAGGCAACTCCAGCCCAAACAGCAAAGGTTTAATAAAGTAAAAACTGAGTTTTTGCTGCCAGAAAGTACTGGCAACATCAACTATAGGTGACAGTGTTATCTCTGTATATAATATCACAAGTTTTCACATATTCTAGCAAACTGTTTACTTTTTCTCTCCCTTTTATATGAAATACTAGACCAGAACCATGATTCTGCACTTAATGTGGTTTTGAAGTCTTTATCTTGGCACATGTATGTTGTTTTATCAATTATTGTTTAAATCCTTTCTAATTTTTTAAAATTATTTTTGCTATGTTCTTCCAATGCTTAACACTTTATGTTTGGGAGGCAATAGAAACATGACTCAAACAAATTGGTTAACATATTACTCTGGTATATACCTACTGAAGTGATACCAAATATTTTTTAAAAATCCCAAAAAACAACAACTCTGGAAAACTCCAACCCCAAATTTCTAATTTCTTTCCAAGTTCTAGCAGTAACAGGTCAAGGAAATGTATTTCTTACTCGGGATTAGTGACAGACTGGCAGTAGTTGAATTCACAGATACCTATGGCCAAGAGCCCTTTAGAAACACACCCAACTTCTGCTAACATCACGGTCTTCAGACGCACTGTGATACATCTACTATGGTATCAGAGCACCGAGCTTTGGTGGCTGCGCTTCTAGCAGAGGAGATAACTAAAATGAAAAGGAGAAATTGTTGCAATATTCTGTAAATGTTCTCTAACATAACACCAGTGGGAAACCAGAACTAGACCTCAAATGCTAACTCCTACGAGCAGCTGTAAGAGCAAAGCTGTTTGTGCTCCGAGAAGTTTGTCATGTAAATAATATTTTTTCTTTCTGTTTCAGCCTTAAACTGTGAACAGAATGAAATGAAACTTGGAAGGAAGTTGTGCAAACCACTAGGGTAATCCTGCACCTTTTGAAATTAATGTGAACATTTCTATAGTTGGCAAAAAAAACCAAACAAACAAACCTAAATACTATTAATAGGGATATAATAATTAGCACTTATGGACAAGATTTTCCCTGTTTCTTCACTAGATGATGGCTTTCCTGGCTTAATTTTTCTCTTCCTACTTTATAGTTCTCCCTCAAATGTAAGTAGCAACACTTGCTTTAAAATCTGCAAGTTGTATCTTCCTGCTCTTCTTTTTTTAGTAATCCTTTATGGACATCACACTCCACCTTCGTGCCTATGTGTGTTTGTATCTTGAGGAAGAGCTGCTTCAGACAGTGAATTATACTAGTACCTTGTTTAATAACTAACCTAAACATTTGCCCTTGACATTCCCAGCACCTCAGTGCTAATTAAGCAAAATAAACAAAGACCAAACAGAAACTGGGCAAAGTACTTATCCCCTCTCAAAGATTTCATTTGGGATCAGCAATGCCGCAGACGGCAGAGGGAAGAGGGAACGGCAGGTAGGTCCACACACGAATGGTGAAACGCTGAATTATTTTTTTTAAACCCTCCACTAATAACTTATGATTTAAAGGTCGCTCCAGAAGAAGAATTAAGGTCAGGCACCGCTAATCCTGCACCCGAGGCGGCCTTGCCTTTCGCCCGGTTCCTCGCCGTGCGGATGCCGCGGCGGGCCGGGGGTGCGGCCCGGGATCCCCTCACTGCCCGGCCACGCCCGCGGGGTTGCGGCACCACCGCGGGGCCGCCGGGGCAGAGCCGGCGCCTCTTCCTCTCCCGGCGCGGCCGAGGGCCCCAGCGGGGCCAGGGAGACCGCTCGGGGGCAGCGGGAATCGCTGCGATGCGAGGCGAGGCGAGGCGAAGCGAAGGGATGCGAAGGGATGCGAAGGGATGCGAAGGGATGCGATGCGAACGGCTCCGGGCGCCGCCTGCGGCCGCGGAAAGTTCCCCAAAGTCGGCCCCGGCGGGGCGGAGCGGGGCCGAGAGGGGCCGCGCCCCCGCCCCTTCCCCGCGGAGCGCGGGCCCGGCCTCCCCCGGCAGGGGCGGGCACGGGGAGGAGCGCGCCGGGCCGGGCCGGGCCGGGCGGCGCCGGAGGGCCGGGGGAGCCGCTGCACCTGATACAGCGGGGCGGGAGCGCGGCGGAGGAGGGCGGGAGGGAGCGGCGCTGCCGCCGCCTGCGAACGCCTCTCGCCGCCGTTAGACAGCGCTGGTCTCGCCGCTTCTCCCTCCACCCGCCCCTTCTGCGCGGAGCTGGGCTCTCGCTCCTGTTCCCCTCGGGGCCGGCGGCAGCGCGTCCTCCTCCTCGTCTCCCCTGGGCCCCATGGCTTCGGCCGGCAGCGGCATGGAGGAGGTGCGCGTCTCGGTGCTGACCCCGCTGAAGCTCGTGGGGCTGGTGTGCATCTTTCTGGCGCTGTGCCTGGACCTGGGAGCCGTGCTGAGCCCCGCCTGGGTGACGGCGGACCACCAGTACTACCTGTCCCTCTGGGAGTCCTGCCGCAAGCCCGGCAACTTGGACAGCTGGCTCTGCGAGTCGACGCTGCACAGCGGTGAGATTCGGCTGCCCCTGGCCCCGCTCCGCTCCCCTCCGCCGCCGGCCCTTGCTGCCTTTCACCCCTCCTCGTCCGCCTCCCGCTCCCTTGGCCGCTCCCCGGGCACTGAGAATTCCTTCCCCTCGCCGTGCCCTGGCTGACCCACCAGCATCCCCCGAGCCGCCTCTCCTTCACTTTCACTCTTGTCTCCTTCGGGACTGTATCCCAGCCCTTTCCCGGGGCCAGCCCCCACCCCTGACCGGAGCAGTGCCCGGGGCCGTGCCCCGCTGTTCCCGCTGGTTCCCCGCCTCGCCCCTTGCCGCTCCAGATCTCTGCCCGGCTCCCCGCGCCGGCCGCCGCTGCCGCCGGGAAGAGTCCCCGGCACCTTTGTCCACCCATCCTCTGCACCCCTTCCCTACCCGAGCCTCTTCACCTGTCCCCATTCTCCTCGTCCCCGTCCTCCCTCCAGCCTCCCCGGCACCGACTCCGCATCTCGCCGGCGGTCGGGCTGGGGCGGAGGCGGCGGCGCTCCCAGCGAGCGGCGTGTGCGGGAGGGGCAGCTCCGAGCGCCCGTGCTCGGATCGTGCCCGGCGTGCGGGAGATGGGAGGCTTCAGTCAGCGGAAGGGGTGACTGGCTCCGTATCTGCCGTGGTATTCGTACCAAAGATCCCGAGTTTGAACGAGTTTTGATTATTTTTTCCGTGTGGTGGCTTCCCTATGCAGTGAGAAACTGTTTGGGATCGAGTATCTTATAAACCCCCTCCGCCCTATCTGAGAAGTCTCTGGTCTTGGAAAGTTGGGGCTTCCTAAACCAAAACCGGTTGGTACTTTGTCCAGAGTGGGGACGCCTGGGCTCGGACTCTCTCCATCACGCCGGCTGTGCCTGTGTGTGTCTTTCTCTAGCACGTACTGATATTCCCGTCGTCTTTCACGCTCCTTTGCCTTCATGCCACACTCCCCGTTGTGATTTCTTGATGCTCATTCGTTCTTCACCTTTTTAAGTCTTTGATCACAGATTGTTATTTTTTTAACGTCATTTCACTGTTGCTTGGAGTACTTCAAAAACGGGTTGTGAATGATAAAAACAAGCTGCCTGTTGAATATTTTTCAGTAAATTCTTTTGTAGTACGGTAATTGTTTTGGTTTTCATGGGTGGTTTTATTTACTTTATGCGTGATAGCAACTTCTGGAGCCCCAACAGAAACACTGACGAATGCAGCCAGCCTCCCCCCACATCATTTTCATCCCCATTCCTGTCCACACACACTTGCATTGATAAATCATGTTTGGATTGCTGTGCTCTTTGGTTGGATAAATCATGTAGGGACAAGATGTGTGTTTTGGGAGGTAAAGCAAAGGACTGACTATATTCTCGGTGTGTTTTGTTTTCCTCTATTCTCTGAAGTCTTTGTATAGGTTCTGGGAATTAACTGATCTCTTTTCGCATTAGAATTACACAGGTTCCTTTGCTGCTCTGCTTATTTTTTTTCTGTTGTGTGCAGTAATGTTTGAGGGTTTAAATGTTGTTTGGGATTTTGTTTTAAAGAACATAAAATGAGTTGTAAAGAAATATCGGTTTCAGTCAGTTACCAGGGTATCTACACAAAGTTTGGAGTGCTTTCTTTTCCTTCCCTGGTATAAATGGAAATTTATGTAGGAATGTCAGCTTCTATGTGTCTCCTTAGCAACGTGAATCCTTTGCCCCTTCTCCCTGTCTCCTGAAATAGTATCCCCTTGATTACAGAAAGACTTTTCAGATGGCTTGAATGAGAACCTGCTTCAAATCCCCCCCACCTCCACACACTTTACTTGGCTCCCCCCTTGATCCATCTCCCTGTCACGCATGCGTGTGTACACATACATACACACAAAAGTGGGACGGGAAGAGAAGCAGGACAGCTTATGGAGCAGCATAAAAGGACACTAATCTCTCTTCTTCCTCTATTGGTCACCTGTCTGTCTCTGGGGAGGTGGAAGATGAATGGGTGAGGATGGATAGGAATGAGATGTAGTTTTTGTGGGATGCTGTGTGTTGAAAATCTGATCTGTCCTCTGGTGGTGCCTTCTACTCTCATGTGCACAAATTCCTGCCTATCCAGTTTTATATTCAAGTTCTTTGAATGTGCTTTACCCATTTTCCTCAAATACTTTCCAGTCTACTGGAGCCAGGTTTCACAAGCTACTGTGGAAGAAGTGAGTGATTGTTTTACTTGAGGTGACTGGAATAAACCCTTCAGTTTCCTCATGTTCAGCACAGAGTACTGCATTCTGACCAGACCTGAAATATGAGAAATTGTACTGTTTTCCTCTTGCCTTCTGCTAGTGTGTTACAATGCCATTAAAGCCAATAGGAGGGCTTCCACTAAGTTCACCAAGTTGGATTGGGCTCATATTTGAGACCATTTTGTGTGCTGGTGTTAATATTTTAAGAGCACTTTCCTCCTACGTTGTGAATCCAGCAAACGGTATTTTGGAGATAGTGGAGAGCTCCCACAGGGAAAGCTCTTTTAGCTTGATACCAGTGCAGGCAGCTTTGCAGCTAGCCGTGAAAAGCAGCAGTACACACAGGAAAAAAGGCATCTTCACCCATGGTTTTAAGAGATTTACTTCATCATCCCTTAAAGGAGAGCACCTCAAGTGGCATCATCAAGGGCAAGCTCATGCTAGAAGCTGTTAAAGCACATTCGAGGTTTAATTAAAAACTTTTGTTGTAATTAGATGTAGGACCCCTGACTGCTGTCAGAAGGTCAGCTTGGTAGTGGAGAGCAGAAGGAAATGCACAGAGCTTGATTGCATTGGTTGTTGTAGCAGCAAATAATCTCGTTTTTCCTTGAGCATTGCTAGTGCTTGGAGCATGTGTTCACATTCATTCTTTCTCTGTTCCAATGGCTTTTTTGTAACTTGCAAGCTCACGTACGACTTTTAAAGTTGTGTAAATACTTCACAATATTGATGGTTCAAGTATGTAAAATAGTGAGTCAAATTAATTTTTTGACATATGAAAATTATTCAATATCTCATCTTAATTTGCTTTTCTTTTTTTTCCTGAGTCTTTAGGGTCTATGTAAATCACCCATTAGCAGCAACTTCAGGAGAGAAAAACTAACAAAGTTGCCAGTGTGGAAAGCTTCATTATAAAATCTTGAAATTCAGAAATGCAGTTGTAAAGCTCTGAATTTTTGTCAACTGTCTGGGCATATAACTATTTTCTGTGATCAGAGCTTACCTTGGCTAATGCATGAGTTGTCTTTAGACCAACTGTATTTTAAACTCCTGTGTCTTTAAACATTTTTTTTTTTATGCCTTATTTGAAATGCATTATATCTAGTTTGTGATGGTTTATTTATCAAGAGTTACATATGAATATTTATTCCTGTCACAGCATTAAAATTAAATGCATCCTGTGTAAACTGCCTGGTGTATCTATACCTGCACAGGTACTTGTCTTCATCCTGCAGATTAATAACAGTAAATTTGAATTTGTGCAATAAACTGCAGCCATTATAGCTCTTTAAATCAAAGATACACAAATGTGGTGTGGAAGAAGTAAAGGGCTCCATAGAATCTGACCTGCAGGTAAACATTGTCTATTTTGACTTCAATACATGTATAAGCTGTTCATAGAAAACAATGGCTTATTTGCAGCCTTTCAGTTTATTGTGAAAACAGCATATATAAAAATATATTTGAGTGGTTTTGATTAACTGTATTCATTCTGGTGAATGCGGCGGTGGTATATGCCTTTGTTACTTTACAACCTGTGGATTTCTTTATGCAACATTCAGTTTTCTTCAAGAATATTATGCTCTTTTAGAACTGTCCATGAATGTTTGAAAGACAAAACACTGTCAGGGAAATACATGCAACAGGGTCTCTGAATGTCTATTCAACTTTGTGATGAGCAAACAATGAAGGTAAGCTTAGCTTATAGCATAGTGCAGTAAACAACTTGAGTCTAGTTCTATGCTTGTAATTTTGTTCTAATTTGTTCTTAAAATAAAAACAGCGTCACAGACTGTTCATTCGGTAGCACTTCAAGGGGCTTAACCTTAATTACACAGTAAATGCAGATATCTGAATTGGCATGCCAGAATAGTCTTGGATGGTATCTCCTTGTTCAGAATCTAAGGAGCTGTTCCAAGGGGAAATTGCTAGCTGAAAAGCAGCTTCCTCATTAGAAGATCTGGATCATTGCTCAGATTTGATGTTGACATGTATTTGTAAAAAGCTCAGCAAGGCTGGTAGTTTGCTATAAAATAACAGAAGAGGAGCTAATGTAATTTTACTAACCTGAAAAAAGTGGCTCATACAGTGTAAGGAGGAATTAATAAAACATTCCATCTGGTTTTGAAAACTAGTCTGTCATTTTGTGTATTAACTCTAATAATCATCCCAGCACTTTTTCTGAAGGTGGATGTAAAATCAAAAGCCATACTACTTCAAACTCAGCATCTAAGACTGAGCAGGCTGATCTAACTTTGAAGTTAAGTTTGGCTTGAAGGTCGGCCCCACTTTCCATGGAGAGCTGAACTAGGTGACTTCCAGAGGTCTTTCCCAACCTAAATTATTCTGTGAATCTATGATGACTGATACTCTGTTTATGCCTTATGTCTATCTGGCTCCTTCAAACTGTGTAGAATGCCTTGAATTGGCTTAACTACCCCTCACAGCAGCCCTGATAGAATATTTTAAGGTATGCTCCTTCTCTTACAAATGGATCAGTTATTTTAGCCTCAGACTTCCCAAGGCCATGGGAGCAGCAGATCCTGTTCAGCAGTCTGGACCTTTCAGTATGGTGGATGCTACCATTGCAGCCACCCTTCTCCAGCCAGTAAGAGACATGGTTAGAGCACATTTGTGATGTTAGTGTGAGTTCATCTGATCAGGTCAAGAGTATCATACACGTTATGGGTGATAATACTCTTAAAAAAAAAAAAAGAGGCTTGTAGCTATAGTGGGTTATTGCTACTGCTGTTGTCCACTGCAATTTTAAAATCATTAATGTATCCTGTTGCTTTAAGTTTTGTTTATTAAATATGAGGTTCCTGGAGTTAGGGATAATACAAGTAGTTTTAATATTTGATGAGATTTTTATATTTAGAATTGCACAGAGAGTGGTCTTGCCTCTGCTACTGGTTTGTGCCCCAAGATGACCACATAAGATTCAGGGTAACAGGAGGAGTGGTAAAGTCCATCCAGTGTATTGCATTATGTGTTCGACTTGTTCCACTTAAAGCCATTGTTCAGATGGGAAGTACTCCTCAAACTCTTTTAAATGCTAATTGTTTTTCTCAAGGAAAAATGGAATGAGTTTGGAAAATTGCAGAAGATTGCCAGTTTGCTGGAAGAACATTGACAACCGTGGGAAAATAGTTACATTCTGGTTCCAGTGCAACGCATAGTACTTCAGATTGCTAAGGAGTAGTAGCTTATACAGAGGAGGTCAGAAATAGTGAGCTTTTTGTGAAAAGCTTGTATAACACATCTCCCACACTTCTCTCCTAATGGCAAAGTTCTAAGAGTTCCAGGTTTTTGTGAAGTTCTCTAAGTTGTGGGTGTATGCAGTTGTTTGAGGGGTTTTATTATTTGTATTGAATGAATGAATATCCAATAATTAAAATGACATAGTAGCAAGCTAATCTCAGAAGAGTGCTGTGTATCCAATAGAGGAAATGCCTGAGTACATGCTGTACTACTCTGTGAATGAATTATAGATTACATGATTTTCTGTAATGCTGTGCTTGTCCTGAAGTCCTCTGTTGGTGAAAGCGATGTGCAATGCATGTTGCTTTTAAATGGCAAAATAAAGATCTATGTAATGGCACCACTTAATTCTTTATTTGAAGTTGTGCTGTGTTTAAAGAACTTTGTGATTTTAGAAATAAAGGCCGGCCACAGAGCAGACATACAACATACTCCACCCCAGCCCACATCTCTACGAAGTATATATATTTCATATAAATAAGGAATGCAAGCTTTCTTCTTCAGGAGAGATGTGTGTCCGTGGACAGACGAGCAAGAACCTGCTACATTGCAAGTTGCTCATGCATCTGCAACCCCCCAGACCATTTTGTTGTCCTGCTGTCTCTTTTACACAGCAGTAGAGTTGCTTACCATACTTATATATATATATAACCCAAGTGTCCCCTCCATTCCCAGTGGCATCTTTGGGTGGAAGGTGAGGGGCACTGCTTTCCATGGAGAGGTGAGCAGTCTGCATAGTGGCTGCCTAGTTATTCCCCCAGACAATCAAGCATGTCCTTTCCAGGCTGAGGAGGGTAGGTGGCAGAGCACCTACTGCCTGGAGCATGCTGCCAGTGGGCTGTTACCTTGTCTGGAATAGAGTCAACATCTTTCTCTCTCATCCAGTTTTCTTGCTCCTGGAAAAGAAGAAAGCCATAGGAAGAGCCCAAGTGAGAGGGTTGCAGCTCTGTAGGTGGCTGCTAAGGCCTTTTTCCCTCAAAGGTGAGAGAGCCCTGAGTCTGGGCTGCCATGCAGTAATGGTCAGCATCCTTATGCAGCAAGGGAAAGGTGCATAAACGGCAACAGTGTTGGAAGGCACCAGTTAGGGTAGAGGCTGTCTGAAGCAAGACTCAGATTTGGATTCCCTTGCACAAATTTATTCAAGGACCTCATAAATCTTTTTGCAGCTTGGATCTAGCAGACAGAAGAGAGCAGTTGCAATCTACCCTAGCAGTCAAGAAATCCCACTGGGAAAAGGGAGCAGAGGTTTGAGGTTAGAGTCTGGAGCCAGAGCTGGGAAGCAAAGACCTTGCAGCTTCTGAGAAGCTCTTTAGCCCCTGGTGTATGGCAGCTAAGGAGGCATCTGCCTTTCCTCCTTCAGTGGTTGGCTGCCATCGTTATCCATTGGCATTCTGCACCTCTGTAAGACACAGGGTCTGCACCAGAAAGCTGTTTTTTGGATGTCTCTCTGCTTGTTCTCTTTTTCTTTGACTGATTCTAAGTGAACTCTCCACTCAGCATCAGGAACACTAAATCATCCTACAAGCCTCTCGTACAGTAAATGCAAAATGACTGACGCCTTATGTGGAGCCTCTGAATTATCCTTAGGAGGCACTTAGGGATTTTGGCACACAGCATAAAATGCTTAAATTTCTCTTTGGGTGTTGTCACTGTCCTGGTAAATTAGAGCTATGGGAAGGTCTTCCTGTTAATCCCACGGGTGTTGTGCAGTACTTGGGTTATTGAGGGCTTTGTCCTGCTGCTGTATGTGGATGAAGACAGATTTCTTAGGGAACGTGTCAGGTTCACAAACAACTTCTTTTTAACGTATCTGTGACTTCACATAGCTGTTTCATGTGTTTCAATTTATGGCTTTTAGAAGGAAGCCTCGGTGTAAAGTGAGTTCTCTCTTAAGGAAATTATACTTTCAGCCAGAGCTGGCTGGTTCCTGTAGCTCTGGTAATGCTTTTTAAGTGTCTGAGTGACTTGAGTAGCCACATGCACAAGTAACTTTCATACTTCAGAAAAATCTTATTCTCAATCCATAAAATAAAAAGGAAATACAAAAGCCAGAGTATGTGCAGCAGCCAGCACTAGTAAACATACTATACTAATCAACGAGCAGAAAATGCATATTTATTGTCATTTTTGTACAAGGCTCCACTGTGAAAAGCTGTGACTAGAGCAATTTTTGGAGGTTTGGTATGGATCTTGCCAGACAGCACTTCTGTCTGCAGTGTGCAGAAGTGTCCATTGAGGGATCCCAAGGACTGTACTTGCAGGCTGGCTGTACAGGAGCAGAGTGTGGACCCAGTAACTTACAGGCACGGGGCTTCCCAGCTTTAGCCAATATCCCCATCAGCCAGGACAGAATTCTTCTGAGCAGCTCTTTGAAGGCCATCATTTTGGCTCAGGTTGAGGCTCCAAAGATGACCTCTGTGGAGTAATTTGATGTGAGAACTTAATGGCCCCTGCTGTACCTCAGCTTTTCCTCAGAATTCAGTGGACCTTCGGCTTCCACAGATGCCTCTGCTCATGATCCTGCTGAAGAAAGAAGAAATCATACTGACCATGCAACCAAAGCACTTTTAGGAAATAGAGTTTGCCTTATGTTTTTATATATACATTATACTTTAACTTTTGTTGGCTATTTGATATCTAAGTTTGAATATGAAGCAATTAGGAATATCTCTAGCTATCCTATTTATTTAAGATGATTGTTATGATACTTAATGGGTTTTATTTAATTTCTTATGTGTGGGTGCCTCAAGTTCCTCTGCTTCACACGTTCTTTCAAAATCATTATTCTTGATTTTAAATACTGTATTGCAATTTCTTAGAGTGTTTATTGTCTGAGGGCAGGTACTCAATAAGTGGAAGCTTTGCAATGAATCAGAAAGACTTAGCCAAGTGTTGTATTTTTGTTTCTTACCAAGATTTTGTTTCATACTAGAAGGTCAGTCATTATGGCAATCTTCATTATGTAACAGCTGCATGCATTTTGGTACTTCAGCCTTTATGAGGAGAGGACTTGGTGGAGAGCCATTGTATGGAAGAAGGGAAAATTTGATTGTTTCTTAAGAAATTAATTCAGTTCACATGCACTGTCTGAAAGAGCCCTATACACAAATGCTTCACATATTCCACGGTATGTTTCTATGTCCACCACTTCTTCTTTTACATGGTAGACTACCTTGTCAAAAAAAAACCAACCTAATTTTGAGGTGCCTGGCTGAAAACATGACATCTACTCCAGCCTTTTGCAGTGATCTTTCTTGTGTTCAAAAAAGGACCTAGTTTTTAAAATACACATTTCAGAACTTTGATGTGTTTTATTCTTCTTTTATGGCTTTCCCTGATTTTACCCTAGTAGTGAAGTATTATTTCATCCAAGAAATTGGGCAAATAGAGCTGCTCTTAATTAAAAATTACTATACAGCTTAAAGCCTTAGGTCATTTCTTTCAGGGAAAGAAGGGGGGAGGGTTAGAAATGTCAATGTACAGTTGACACTGTGCCTCTGGATCACTAAGAAGCAGGCAGAATTTCCAAATAGCAAGGAGACCAAGCTGTCCTCCAGAAAGGTGCTGACTGTTGTATGAGGAAGTAAGTGAAAAGAAGCAGCAGCATCATGGTTTGGGGGCTTTTTTTTTTTCTTTTTTAAACTAAAGATGCTAATTTTAATAAATTCTTCACCAAGTATGTATTGGAAATATGTGTTAAGTGCCTGGGTTCATATTTATATATATTTCCAAATACTGAAACCCACATCCACAAACTAATGGGCAGATTGTTATAGTTAAAAATATGCAAACACTATAATCGCTGTCAGAACTGCAGTATATATTTCTCATGGTTATAGACATTGGGATGCTTCTTGGGGATTTTCAGACCTAAAAATAGGATACATTAAGTGAGGCTTTTCTTAAGAAATCTCTCGAGTTACTTAACAATTGTCAAAAATGTCTTAATTCTAGTTTGGATGGGATAGGTATTAGTGTAATTCTTAATGTATTGCAAAAAGGGTAGAACACTGAAAAAATCTAATGTTATCTAAACCAACAAAGCAGTCTTATTTGGGCATGACATGAGGTCACAGTGCTTTTTAAAGTCTAAAAGTTTATTAACATTTGTGTGAGTTTAACTAGCTTTTTTACTAGTTCCTAATATTTTTCTTAGGTAATGGATGTGTAGTTTAAAAAACTGTAGTGGTGTACAGTGAAAAAGAGTGATGTGCACTCTTAAAGTGTAACCAAATTGTGTTTTGAATGCAGAAAAGTAACAGTTATCATCTATAAGGTCCCATTATACTTGTGGTTTTGCATATTTCGATCTCTGTGAGAACAAGCAGTCTCAGTGAACTGCTGAGGCTCCTGAACTTACAGTTCTTATTAGTAACTTATTTGCAAGATTTGTGCATGCCTAGAAGAGGTACAAGCATATTCTGGATACTCTAAAGTAGGTTTATGATGTTTATGTTTTGTGTACCAGTAGCACTATGTAACAGAACAATCTGCTGATCCCATTTTGGTGCTGTGTGTTGTATATCACTCTTGGGTAGTCTGAGGAAAACTACAGATCTTTGTTATAGAAAAACTGTGTTCACTGTATGTGTTTATATTGTAGCTATCTGTTTTACAGGCTGTTTGAACTTCAGAGGTAGTGGTTCTGTTTTCTTTGGATCTTTCTTTTATTTTTCGTAAAGTCCAGTGGCATGGAAAAAAAAAAAATCTGTTAAGTTGAAGACCCATGCAGAAGATTTTGCTTTCTTAATCCAACATAAGCTTTATTTTGTCACCAGAGCAAATGGCTTTCAGAATTGAAAGTTAAGATTTTTCCAAGATGACAAGGAGATTTAAACATGTAGTTACTATGGTAGCCAGTATAGGAAAGTTTAGTCCTGTATTCTTTGTGCAGTTACATCTGACCTTCATGATGTTCTTCAACCAAAGTCCCACCTGAGCTGCAGCTCAAGGCAAGGGCTTGTAGCATTGTATGCTGCTGTGAAAGGGGCTAAAATAAACAGGCAATTCCAGACATTGTGGCCCAGAGCATAACATTCAGTACCTGGTCCCCAGCTGGTAGTGAGGAACAGTAAGAGCCTTGGTTTTGTCCTGCTGTCAGCATCACTGAGTAGGTTGTCTTACTCAAGAAATTAATTTTGTTTATCTAAGTCAGTTCTTTTTTAGTTGGGAGTGTGGGTGTCTCCCAACACTCATTTGTCCTTTTACCTCCCACATCAGTACTATAGTAAGGTAGTTTGTTTATTTTTTAACCTTTCTAAAATCTGTATATGTATACTTGTCCTGGAAGTTAAACTATTTTCTAACCCCACACTTATATCATCTTTGCCTAATTTATTATGAGTTGTTTGGTTGTTTTCCAGTGTGGTTTTAGAAAGCAATGGGATACTCAACTTATTTTCCTTTTAGCTGCTACTCCAGTGTTGTATGCCTTCCTTTGCATTAGACTTTGGCATCTGATCAATGTGAAGACAACATTTAATATTTTATTATTTGTAGTGACTTTCAAGAAATTTTAGTTTCTGAGTTTTCCCATCTGACCCTTTGATTTATTTCATCAATTTTGTATGGCTTTTAACTTTGGTGTGATATGGATTTATGTGGCTGGTCTTTGTACCTGTGCAATTTTCTAGTGCAAGGATTCCTTTCATATTGTTCCAAAGTGGTCCATTCTGTTTATTTATTTCTGTATTTTATATCTGTAATGCACTGTGATATTGGAAGAATCCTTTCTAAATCATCAGTACACTAACCACTTGGTGTTTCTGAAGGCTCATGTTAAAATTAAAAACCACTCTCCAAAAACATCTCCGTCCAATACTGAAATCATATTTCCGTCCCAATAATGATAGCATAACAGTGGGACACACAGCAAACTGACATTTGCTTGCATGCTGATGATAGAATGAAAGATTGTTCCCAGCCTTGGGGTTTAGTCCAGTAAGAAAACAAGGAGTAAAATAGCTTGGAAGGTTGAGTACTTAGTAATTAAATGATTACTAAAGAACATGCCTGGATTTCTGAAAAGAATGAAAATAAGTGAGTGTATTTGCACAAACACACCTTCAAAATCACTTTCTTTTCAAGCAATGCTTTTATAGCTTTTCTATTCACTTTCTTTTAATCTCCTTCATCCTTTTTCATATAATATGTGAAGGCTTTTTGGTGATAATAGCTGCCAGCATTCCATTCCCAAACTCCACAGCTGCACTGTCTGTATCTTCAGCAGATTAGATTCCTCTTGAAACTGGATCCATTGTTTATTTAAAACAGTCCTTTTTACTCATTTCCAAAAGAGGATGTTCATTTTGTTGTTGTTGTTATTTTTGTAACCCTAAAATATTTATTTTGGAAATTTATTTTGGAAATACTTACTTTCTTTGAACTGTGTAATGCATTTGGACATTGTATTCTGAGTATCACATGACTGCTAGTATTTTCAAAGTAATGAGATGCAAAGGATCCATAGGTCCTTTTCCCATGAGCTGAATTTATATCATCTTCCTTGAACTAGTAGTGATAAGCAGTAAATAGTGATCTGATTCTTTTTCTTGATGCCTGCTACTGGAGAGAGAAAAGGTCTTAGATATTCTTTTGGGAAAAGAGACAGCCCAAAGCCTGTCCCTTTCCAAAATCCCACAGAAGCTCTTATGTTAGATCTTGGATGTTGTATACACACATCATGGCCATCAGCTTACAAATGGATTTTGATTTATGTGACTTAAGACTGCAAATATGTTGTTTATAACTGCATCCATTATATATGAGAATAACTAGAAAATACGCTGGGCCAAGTGCAGAGGTTGCTTTTGGGGGAGGAAAAACTGACACTTGAGGATAACTGACATTTTAAAATGGGCTTGAGATTTGACTGGGTCTGCAGCTAATGATTGTTACTGCCTTTAGAAAGTCTTGATTCCCATCTATCTTTTAGTGCTGAATATATACATATATATATATTTATATATTTTGATTCCTTTGAGCATCTCCTCAGTTTTGTTACCATACTGTGTGGCCTTGGTACTTCCCAAGGGACAGGTGTGTATGATGAGGCTGCATGCATTTCCCTTGCTGTGTCATCGTAAT
This sequence comes from Coloeus monedula, assembly GCF_965178545.1. Taxonomy (NCBI): domain Eukaryota; kingdom Metazoa; phylum Chordata; class Aves; order Passeriformes; family Corvidae; genus Coloeus; species Coloeus monedula. The sequence continues at coordinate 110,550,614 of NC_138783.1, read as the reverse complement.
CAGCTCAAGCAGAGGTTTGACTTTCACTCTCTTTTGTGAGAAAGTTACAGGAGACTGAGGGTCAGCTAACACGCCACCAGCTAATCCCGAGCCAGCCTCAATTTCTCATTCGAAATTGGATAAAAACCAGGGGACCAAATTACTCAGTTTTACTTCAGACAAAATCCCAATGAGGCCAACTAAGGCTTGAGTAAGCGTGGGAGGTTGTGGCACTTTGCTTCTGAGTTACATCTGTTTTATAAAGGTGATTCACTAATTAGGGGAAAAGAAATTCAAGGCACAGCTGTTTATTTACCTGAGCCTTAATGCAGCTTCTGTGTTCCTCATATTGTGCTGTTTCTGTCAGGCCTGTGGGCTTGTTTTACTGAAATTGTATTATTATTTTTTTCCCCCTCTTTGTTTTTTTTCCCCCTAGACTGGCAGATAGCTACTCTGGCTCTGCTGCTGGGTGGTGCTGCCATTATTCTCATAGCTTTCCTGGTTGGGCTGATCTCCATCTGCGTGGGATCTCGGAGGCGGTTCTACAGACCAGTTGCAGTCATGCTCTTTGCTGCAGGTAAGCACGGGCATCATTAAAAAGATTTCAGGAGAGCAGCTGAACTTTTGTGGAGGGAGATATGTTGTAAGGTATTTGAACCTTGATAGTGTGCCCCAGCCAAACCCTCTTTAGCTATTCTTATCAGAGCCCTCAGAGTGGGACCAGGCTGGAATTACCCTCGCTGGCTTCACCTGGCCTTTCCACCTTCAGCTGCAGCACATCAGCCCCAAGAGGGTTTTTAAGCTCCAGTCTGAAGGTTTGAGGGGAGAGGTGGGACAGGCTTATATTGGCTCTTTGTTCTTTGCTGTCTTGTTTGGATTTCCTGGACTAACTTGGCTGCTGATCACTGGATGGGTTTTGTTGCTGTCATCATCTTGATGCTGCTTGCCTGGATCAGGAGCCCCACCTGTTAGAGCCCTCAGGAATTCATCTAGGACTGAAACATAAACTGGGCTAAATTGGAAAAGAATTGAGAAAGAAGCAGCTGAAAAACTAAATGCCAAGACAGCAAAGAATAGATAAAAAAGGACTGTGCTGTGCTGGATTAAAACAAATCATATTATCAGAAAAGTGTGTGCAGAGCTCGTGGACAGAATAGAGAAACCAATTAAGCAATGTGAGATCTCATGCACAGCAGTTACAAAATGTATATGTACTGTATCATGTAAAGGTTGTAAGATGTATAAGTAGAGTAGCGTGTATAAGTAGTGTATTGTGCATAAGTAAGTAAAATGCATAAGTAATGTATTGGGTAAAAGTTGTAAAAGGTATAAGTTAAGTAAGATGTATAAGTAGTGTGATATGTGGAAGTTATAAGTTACAGAATGTATAAGTAAGTGAACTGCATAAGTTAGGTATAAGTAAGCAAAGTGTATAAGTAGGGTATGATGTCAAAGTTGTGAGATGTGTGAGTGGAGTGTATTTTAAACAATAAGAAGCTTCTGTGTAATCATATTGATTCGTTGATCAGAAGGCATGAGTTCCTGCAGAGATATGCCTTGTTCTGCATGCTAGTTCAGAGGTGTTTGGTTACTTCTGTGTTAACTCTGGTGAGGTTTCTCAAGATATAAGTTCTGCACAGCATTAATAATTTTTGCAGTTGCACTATTATTAGTTCATAAACAATTATTTATTTGCACTACATTTATTATTTTGTGAAGTACATGCAGCAGGGGAAGCTACAGAGGATAAATCTCAAAATATCATTTTTAATCTGTGACTTTGTGCTGCTAGATGTCCCCGTTTTTTTTCTTCATGCAAAGCCATCTTTATTTTAATGTTCTCTTTTTTGCAACTTTAAAACAGGGAAATTAATACCCAGAGGTGAGCCCTGGAAGCTCTACATGTGAAAATAAATAGGATTATCTTGCAAGGTGTTTATATATGCCCCTGTGCCATAAGGAATTAATTTCCTTGTCATCTCAGTTATTAATTTAACAAGCTGTCACTGTAGTCCCTGTTTGGTTTTAAAAACATAAAAATGGAACAGTTTATATAAACTATTGCAAAACCTTAAGGGAGAGCTACGAATCTGAATTGTCTGTAACACTGGTCCAGTGAGGTACAATTACAAAATCAAATCATATCCTTTTATATATTCTGGTGCTTTGGGGCTTCGTCAGCATGGATGTTTCAGATTCTCCTGAAACTCACCAAGCATGGTTTGCCTTCATCCTGTCACTCACATCTGCATTGGAGCCAGCAGCTTAAGCCCCTTCTGATAGCCCATAATGAAGAGGATAGCAGAACCTTCAGGATGTATTAAAAAAAGCCACTTAGGAGGATATGAGAGGATGAGAGCACAGAATTGGAGGGAGTTTGGGATGAAGCACAACTCCGGGAAGGCTCCTGCTGCCCTCTGCTGATAACGTTGCCTTGATGGAACTGAGCCCTTCAAGATGCTCTTTTATGTGCTCAAGACATATTCCTAGATTACATTCATTTGCTTTTAGGAAATTAAAGCAACCTACGATCAGAGTCCCTGAATGGAAATCATCTGGTTTTGTTCTATGTGTGGCATTGCTTGCTTGGTTAAATGAATAAAGGTACTGGTGACATTGTTTTAAAATTTAGAGTTAATTCTGAGATTATAAGGCATGCTGGGCAGTTAACTTTGAAGGAAATGGGGTTATTGAATTTTTGTAGTGGTTTCTTATTTGGCTTTTGGCTTCATTTTTCATAGTGTTGTGTGGTAACTTGGTAATTATTCAGCTGTACACGCCTCTCTTGCCATGTTGCTCATTTAGTAGTTAAGTTTTTACTAAAAAAAGAAACAGCTTTCCCCAAGAAAATATTTCCTCAAATCCTGCTGTTTGTCTTCATGTTCTCTCCTCTGCATAAAATTGCTTCCAGTCTTTACTAAAAGGGTTGATGGTGAGGGGGGTTAATGCTTACTTGAATTTAAGAGGAAATTAAATTGGTCCTTTAGCTTATGATGGTGTTCACATCTTCCCTTTGCTTCTGTGTGCATGTGCATTTTGAACAGCCCTAATCTGAAGCATATGAGAAGAGGGATGATGAGGCCAAGACAACCTGCCCCATTCTTCTTCATTATTTAGCAAATCTGAGAATCCTTTTAGGATTTGACACTTATATTGTTAAAAGACATTTCCTGCAGATTTTATCTTTGATGTCAGCAATATGTAGAGATGAATATGGATGGCACATCTTGAAAGAATTATGGAAAAGAATCCCCCACTGAAGAGGGGAAAGTTAAGATTGTAGCAGTTTGTGCTTTATGCAGCTTTCCATGGAATCAAGCCTTCATCTGTGGATTTCACAAATCTTTCAGGATAAACCCCACCCTGACCTGTGAGTGTGTTGACAAGACCAAATAGTCTGTGTAACTCTGGTTAGGAGTCTATCAGCTGCTTCTGGAAAAAGGGCACAGTATGCATTGCCCAGAGACATTTAATGATGTGTGGGTGTTGGGTAGAAAAGGTCTCTGTGTAGAAGAAAGGACAAAATGGAAAAGTTATTTCCAGATGCTTTATAGAGCATGGCTCTAGAGTTGGCTCCAGGCTATTTTTTTTCCTTCAAGTTTTGATTTATTTTTAATTTTTTTTCTCAGCTTCAGGTTTCAGTTAGCGACTCTGTAGGTGAGGGAGAAGATTGACTGACTAGGACTGGAAGAGATGAGAAAGAAGGGGACCAAAAAAACCAAAATTCAACCTAGATACTGAGAATAAGCCAGCAAGTAATGAAAATATGTGAATGTGTTTTTATAGAGCTGACAGTAAGTATTTTAATGTTGGAGGAAGAGAATACCTCAGGTAATGGAAAAATGTGGAGCAACAGGGAGGCATTTGCAAGAACTCTGGCGTGGAGCCACCTTGGCTCATGTGGCTCTTTGGTCTAGTGGAGGTCACCAGCTCATGTACCTGCCAGGGTGTCTTAGAGATCATGAACCAAACTGTGCCTGAAAACGGCACCCTCAAAGTGCAAGCTCACAAACTTTTCAGTAGGAGTTTCATTGATACACTTACCAGATAACTGAGTGCTAACCAAGTCTTAATTTAGGGGCAGAAAGAGAAAGTGTGCTTGCTGAAAGTCCATAAAAGAAAAATAAGAAAAATTAAAGATGCTTGCCTTTTAGCGCTGTAACAAACATAACAATGTTTGGAAGAGTAACCTGTTGACATCAGCAAGCTTTTAACACATTTCACAAGATGCTTTTACATGCAAGCTAGGGAAAACAGTCGCTAAGTGAAAAAATTATTGGTAAGAGTAATATAAAATGGTGGCAGATAATAATTGGAGAATACTTTGAAGATGTATCTTTTAATTCTGACAGAGCACAGTCCAGCTGGATTGTGTCCTTAGTTCTGTGCTATTACCTATTTTCATAATGATGTGGAAGACGGAATGAAAATTTGCTTGTCAAATTTTACAGTGAAGCTAGAAAAAATTGCAGATACATTGAAAGCCAGAATTTGATTTTGTGAAGTTGATGGAATGGTCTGACTTCAGTAGGGTGCAGTGCAGGCTGCTACAGGGCAGCAAAAAGAGTCATAATATCAAAGAAATACTGTTGGGGAAAATACTCTGTAGGTCATGTACTCCAAACTCCTCGTTGAGGCAGGATGGTCACTAACAGTGACAGCTTTGTCTGGACCAGTTTTGAAGAAATTTAAGCATGAAGATGTCACAGCCTTTCCAAGCATGTTCTCCTGGGCCCATACTACCTTCCTTATGATATTTTTTTTCTTTGTTGATGTCCATCCTGAATCTTTGAGATTAGTGTCCACTCTCATTACTGCCAGCTTGCATGGCACTACAAAGAAGAGGGATTTTTTTTTTTTTTTTTCTGTCATTGTTGCAGCTACATTTTCAGGTAATCTTTGAAACACCCAGCACTTACTAATGAAGTGCTTTACTCATGTGAAATGAGTGGGAGGTAGAGAACAGAAGTACAGAACTCACTAACCAGCACCAGCATTTTAATAATTACTTGATCAGTTAGAAAGCCACATCATAAATGGGGTTTTTTCTTGACATCAAAACTTATAGTCAAACATTTGAAGAAAGAAAAAGATGACTGAAATTATATTTCCCTAGTTTTAAAGCATTTGTTACAATTTCTGCATGTTTAATATGATGAGTACATATAATTGCTTATATTTCATGTGAATAGAATAAAACTAGTATTCCCGTTCCCATATTGCAAGCATCATAGTGGTACTTATAAAAGTGGGTGGGTCTACATTTGAAGTGAATAATCAAGTTTGAGATGAGTAGTCTTTTCTGAGCAGCATTTCAGTAGCAGACTTTTTAAGATTTCCTTTGCAGCCTGTTTTTTCTACAGGAAAAGACTTGTGCTTCTGAAGAAAGATAGTAGACACTTCCCTTAAGCAGGTCAGCATAGCATGGAGTCCCTTTAAATGCATTAGAAGCAGAGCAGTAGTTGCAGGCATTGCTTTCAACATCTTTTGGGGTCATACTGGTCATTTCTCATAACTCTGCTGACTGCTGCTTCTGGCTTACACAGCTCCCTTCCTGCTCTACAGGGAAAAACAATGACAGAAGGCAAAATTAGTGCAAAGTGATGACAGTGCTGTGTAGGGTGGCTGCTCCCACCAGCCACTTGCTGCCAGCACTTCCTTTGAGTTCTACCATAGTGTATCTGGACCAATAGTAGGAAAAGCTGGAACCCTCACTATGGAAATGTCAAAAAAACCCTCTTGTGCGTGTTGCTGCTTTAGCAACATGTTCCTCTTCCAAGAGAATCACTTTTTTTTTGGTTGTGTTTTGACAAGTCCAATCTGTAGACTGAAACTTAGCATACTTCATATGTTACACTGGTGAAGGTGGAGACTTTTTTGGTTTGCACTTGACACAGACACACGTGGAGCAGTTTCTGCATTGACTCAGCAGAGATACTGCATCTCCAGTGCAGGAAGCCACTAAAGAAAAACTCATATATTTCCGTACATTTTCAGAAATCCTTTCTGACCTTGAATAGTCTTAAAGATGTGTCTGAAAGCTGAGCATATGTTGAGGTGCTTTTGGGTGTAAAGATGCTCTCATTATATAGAACTGGAATGCATAATCTTTTCATAAGAGTGGGTGCTCTTCCCAGTGTACCCTGCCAGAGTTTCTCCAGTGTTGTGCAGTATTTTGTGAGCTGAGAGACAAAAAATTATATTCAAATGGAATAATGTCAAGTAACACTTCAATAACTGTAGAATTAAAAAAAGTCCCATGGATTTTGATATCCCCATCAGAAAATGCACTGTGCAAACATTATTCAGATTGTCAGTCTTAAGTAAGAGTCCAAAGACTACTCTGTAGGCTAAGGTGGGATGAACAGAAATTTCCAGTGAGTGTTTTATAGAGTTTTGTCACTGAGGTTCTGATGAACGTGGGGCATGATCTCCCCGTACCAGTGCTGTCCTCAGGACAGGTGAGCACTTGTCTCCAGGGCTAATGAAAGGGGCCAGTTGGGCACAACTGAAGGGGGTGTGTGAGAGTGAAATGGCCAATGTGTGTCTGTGGATCTCAGAGACAGTGCTATAGGAAGTAATGATTTTGAAGCTCTTTAATGTCTTGGATTTGATCTATTTTATTACCTTCTTTCGTTACAAAGTATTTCTGACCCACCCCCTAAATTCATAATAGTTTGCCGGTTTGAAGTTTAGTGACTGATCAAATTTTATGGATTCCTTGGTATTCTGTGTGAGAATGCCATTAATCTTGATTACAGAACACAGTAATGCATATGAAATAGGTGATTCACTGAGTCTCTGCTGTCAGAGACTGAAAATAGTTAATGCCTCAAACATTGATATAAAGTTTTGCTCATTATAAAGAAGCTACAACCGAAGAAGCCTCCCTGAAGAGTGGGACTTTGAACTGAAAGTCAAACTGCTGATTAGATAAAGGAAACCTATTGTTCAGTCATCTCAGGCTGAGGGAAAGGTGTGCATCCACAAAAGGCCAAAGCCACCTGCTGCAGCTATCCCTGGCTGAGTTTGGGGTGGGGGAGAGCACAGCTCACAGAAGCCAGGTTTACACAGACTGCCCCCAACCGAGGGGGGAGGAGGAGGGTTTGGGTGCATGGTGCAACCTCTGGTGAAAGGCAGTGAACACCCATCCTCAAATTACACAAACTGGCCCAGCTGTGGAACCCCCAACCCCACAGAGCACATCCACAGGACATTTACATGAGAGGCTTGGCCCCACAGGGCTGCACATGGTGCAACAGACCCAGAGTCTGCTGTGAGAGACTCCCCAGACATGCCCACCCAGCCTGAGCATGTACACCCATGGGACTCTGTGCCTTCTGGGGGGACCTTCACCACCAAGAGACCAGCTGGAGAAGATGATCGAGGCACCAGTGGGACCCATGGAGCAGTGATATTCTTTTTATTCTGTCCCTGTCACTCTTCATCCCCCCACCTATTTTCTATTCCTTTCTTTCTTCTTTTCTCTTTCTCTCACATTTACTATATAATAAAACCCCTATTATTGTCAGTGGCATATGGTCTCGTTTGCACCTTAATTCGGGCAGAGGAATTTCCAAAGGACCTTAATAAAACTGGATCATAACATGTACTGATCACAAGTATATATCACCTATGACAATGAATTATTTCTAGGCTAAGTAAATTATTTGATTCTCAGCTACATTTCTTAATATGTATTCTCGCTCCTCGTTTTGACTTTTTTATAATGGCAATAGAACAAGATTTGCTGTTATGGAAGGAGTAATGACTGCAAACTAAAAGAGAAAGGAGAGACAGAAAAGAATTTGGGAAATACTACTTTCACTGTTAATTTTGTGGACATTTGAAGCATCATCATTATATCACAGCAATAACATTTGTTCATCAACAAGGGAGTATGAAAGAGCTGCTCTGTTCTCTGTGAATGAAAGGAAGGTGATTTAAAAAGAGCAGCACTTACAAGCTAAAAGTCACCAAGAGCATTTTAAATGTGAATTTCAGTTATTTGATGTTTTCTTTGTTTTAGGGAAGCAAATTGAGACTTCTTCTGACATTTGTGCTTTTTTTGTCTTTCAGTTGTTCTCCAGGTCTGCAGCTTAGTCCTTTACCCAATCAAGTTCATCGAAACGGTCAGCTTGAAAATATACCATGAATTCAACTGGGGCTATGGCCTGGCGTGGGGTGCAACTATATTTTCATTTGGGGGTGCCATTCTTTATTGCCTGAACCCTAAGAACTATGAAGACTATTACTAGAATCATTTAATGAAAAGAAAAATAAAAAAAAGGATTACCCCATCTTTTCTAGCTCAGTTTTTTTAGAACACTTGTGGAGCACCAAACAGTCTGCTCTGTTGATAAAATAGCCTTTGCCTTTTGGGTGTGAACACTGTAACCAGCTTTTACGACCATTTAGAAGAACTGCAAACACTAGGATTACTGATCTTACATAGGCAGATGCTGCAAGCTGCTGATACATAAACTTCATTTTTCCTGACAACAAGCAAAAGGATCTACGTGAGAGTGATCATTGTGAGAAAACTGGTTGGAATGAGAATGCAATGCCAGCATCTGCTATTGCCTTCAGGGGAGCAGCTGGTATGGGCTCCATTTAGAAGTTTCCCTGTATCATAGAGGATTCAGATGTCTGATAAGCAGGCAATGGCATCTTGTACACTAGGCTGTGTTGGCCCCTTGTTACTTGCTCAGAAATGCTCTTAAGGAATTAGTTGCAAGTGACTGTGTTTAGGGCAATGAATGTAACTGGTTAATGACTTGTCTAATATCTGCACTCAACAGTCTGCTGGGAGAATAATTAAAAAAAAGAAAAACCCAAACAAGCCACCAACCCACACAGGATTTCATGAATTGGTAATTGACATCACCGTGCCAGCTGTAGCAGATTGTTGAAGGAAGTCCAAACCCAGAGACATGTGCTTCTGACTGTGTAGTTGGAAGTTGTCTCAGCTCTCAGTGTTTTGCTGGAGGGGTGAAGATAATGGGGAGTAGAAAAAGACCTGATCTGTCCCTGAGACGCCTAAAATGTGTGAATGAATTGTAGTTGTCCTGAGTACCCATTTAACTTCCAAACATCGTCATGAAAAGAATGCATATGGAACAAGTTCAGTTATATTTTTGAAAGGTATTTGTTAGTATAAATGAATATATATAATGCAAATATATATATGCAGAGGGAGAGAAATGCTGCATCTTAAACTTGTAATTTGAGCTGTGATGCAGTGGTTAAAGTACTAACTTTGTACACATTCTTGAAGGTCTTGGATTGGTACCCCCAATTTTGGTTAGTGTTACAAAATAAACACACAATGGTTTGTCTTCTGTATATGCCCTTGTACAGACTCTGTGTTATGGGAAATGCTTAAAAGTTCACATCAATTTAAGGTCAAACTGGACAAAAATAACTTCTTGCTATTCCATGTGTAATATAATACTTTCTAAAAATTTTTCTCTAAGGCTGTTGCAAATTAAAAAACTGCCATTTTTTAAAAGTCTAGTTAGGTTGTGAGTGTCCTGATCATCAATAATACCGCTGAGACCCCATCATGTCCATGTTAAAACATTAGCACTTCAGGAGGTAAGCTCTTGTTTTTAAAAGATGAGTTTCTAATGGACTGTCTAATGATGATGTACTTCTGAGTACTCCTTGCTTAGTATGTTTCCCACTTAGAACATCCAGAGACTGTACTCATGAAATGAAACCCAAGATAAAATAGGGAGAACTCTCACATGAATTAAATCCGCATCACTTTTATTTTTGTTTACAATTTGCTTATTTGGATATTTTCAATTAATTATAAGCATATTTTTATACAATTGTAATCTTTAGAAATAACTATTTTTTTTAATGGAAAAATTTAAAATATATTCTCTGTGGACCTCTGCACAAGCAGATATGCTGGGGTTGCACATCCACCTCTACACAAATGGTTTTGCTGCTTCCACGTAAAAGATTCCTGAATTACTCGGTGTTAAGATGGATCTCTTGTGTTACTGCTGGGCCACCATCTGCAGGGTGCTGAGGGTCTGCAATGAGCAGGGGACCACAGGGCTGCCTTTAGGAGGTCATTGTGCAAGTCTTGCTGGCTTGTGGAGATGGTTTCTAAAACTCTGGGATGCTCTGGAGTTCAGTCTTTATTACCGTGGCAGAATATTCCATATCGGCAGTCTTTGCAGAAGCAGTGGTGATTAATTAGATTAGATGGAGCAAAATGCAGCTTGACATGGAAGGGATTGCATGGCAATGCCTGGAGAACAAAAAGGATGGGAGGAAAACTTGTATCCAGTTATTTCACAGGCACCAAGAGAGCATTTGTAACTCTGCTTTATTTCCTGAGACTGACTTAAGGCGGATATTCAGTATGTAGTTAACTCAGTATCTTTCTGAACAGCTGTGTAGTTCTTTTATTTAGCAGCATGGAGAACATTGTAGTTTGGCATGGGAATTAGGTTCGTGCAGAGAAGCCCACTGTGAGAAGATGTCTGTACCTTTCTAAGAGGATGGTGTTTTGGGGCTGGCATTGCGTGGCACTTTGTGCTGAGAAGTAGGTACAATGCCGAATTATCAAATTATTTTTCTTTATGTGGAGTTTGAGTAAAAGCAACTGTGAGGCCTAAGGCAAATGCAAATGAATGGTGTGTGCTCTGCAAGTCACTGGCTGCTAATGTAAAAGGTGTTCAGGCAAAACAATGTACAAACGTGAATGCCTAAAGACAAGGTTCTTGATTCACATCTGAGTCAGAGATCTGATTTTCAGTCTCAACATCTGCTTTTCCTCTTGAAGGTAATGCAGTCTGTTAGGACCCACCTCTCAGACTCCTCAGGACCTTTGTGTTTGGGCAAATAGTATGTGGATTTAGGTACCTACCTTTAGCTTAGGTTGCTACTGCAGTGTCTTTTTTTTTTTTTTTTTCCCCCTTTACCATTGCAAATTTTGGCAAGCATTCTGTTTCTCAGAACTGAACTAAAGGTAAATGCAATTTTGTGCTGATTTTTTTTTTTAGCCACAAAAAAGATGCAAGTCTCTGTCTTGAGTGTACGCACGACAAATTAATGATTTTGTATGTTGTGCTTGTGTCATGTTATGACTGTTTCAGTTTGACTTTCTCTCACTGGCAGAATGATTCTCTCCCACAACAAATCTTTTTTTTTTTTTCTTCCAAATATATATGAATAAATATATATATAGCAAACTTGCAAGCAGGGCTAGTTATTTGTATTTTTTAAGCTTAAAGTATACCGTCCGGTGCTGACAAGTACCCAGCACCTCTTCTGGATTTCTTGCACAACTTCGTTTAGCTTTTGTAAATTTTAAAAACAAATATAGAGAGACCTATGTGTTTGAAATATAAATGATATATATGGATTAGCATGTAACTGTATATTATTAAACATGCAATGAACTGACTGGTAAGTGAAGTCTAATCTTATGGCTAGCAATGTAATTTATTCAGACTGTATTTTTGTACAGCGCAGTGCACACTAACCTATTGCCTCTGTGTCCTCTATAACGCCTAAAACTGTGCCTAGAAATTTCATTTATGTCTTTCAAGGAAAAAAAAAGAAAAGATGACTAAATGCTTCATGTTGTTGATAGTATTGGTTTTTCTGATGTTGTTCTTTATTTATTTTTGAGAAGTGTATGGTATGTTTATTAAATGAGTCCATCAAAATATGGTTCGTTTTAAATGGTCATTGTTAGCAGGGAAAGATGGATTTTTTTTTTTAATCTAAACTTTTAAGTTTGCAGTTTTAATACCATTTCTGCATTTCACAATTTTTGTAGCTTACATAAAGTTTTATGTGAAAAAGTAACTGAAATAATAAAAAAAAATTGTTACACTAAGAAAATGTGCCTGTTTTGCTCTGAGTAGAAGATGTATGCAGCTCAGGTGGCATGGTTTCCTGAGAAGGAACAGGCTCCTTAGGCTAATGAATATTCCTGGTATTCAGTTATTCCATGCTAAAGGAGTCTTACCAAAATACACAGGGGGAGAGAGGGAGAGATGGGGGGGGTGTCACTGGCAAGTTCCGTATCTCACCTGGCCATAAAGCAGTAGCACAGGGTGAGTTTCTGGGTGTCACAGAGCCCACATTGCCTTTATAAAGATGCAAGTATTGTAACATCAGAAAACCAAATGCTTTAAATGTAAATAACAAGACCATGTGTTGAAATGGGAATCTGTACTGAGCACCTTATTCCAGTGGGGGAATTTATTCATTATATACGGGTTTCATTTTCACATTTCCAATAACTAATACTTTTGTCCATTTTGATTCTGAAAGCTGGGTTACTTTTCATTGTGAAAAAAAATAGATGCTAATTTTGAACCTTAAACCTGGTGTTGCAAAAACAGAAAAGCACGTTTAAAGCACTAAAGACATGGTACTGTGTTTTTTCTGCTGTTGGGTAATGTATCCACTGCATCACTGGATATCCCCCAAGTGGGTGGGCAGCAATCTGAGCCTGCCAGCAGAAAGGAAGAGGAGAATGGGAGGCAAAAGTCTTTCTTGGATTCAGCAGATGAATGCTGAGTGAATACAGGCACAAGAATGGGGTGCAGAGTGGAAATCAACTCATGGAAAAGGAATTCAGAGCAGGGAGTGAGTACGATGGGGGTGGACAAGGATGGGAGGTGCCCAAAGCTTTGTTTTCTTTTGAAATGCATTGGGGGAAGATGTCCATAGGGAACTATGAATCCACAGTCACTGGGAGTGAGGGATCAAGCCTGGGCTGATGACAGCAGGTGCTAATGCTGGACAGGAGCCAGGGACATGTTATTGTTGATGATGGGTTCATCTTGGTGGAAGCAGCAGATGCCAGGACAAAAGGAATGGTGACTTCCATGTTTCAGGAGTGGCGTCTGAGTTGGGTTCAGGTCCTCACTGCTCTGCAGATTCTCTGCCTTGCAGCCTCCTCCCTCTCCCCAGTGAGAGGGGAGGTAATAATTCACCTTTCTGTCAAAGTGAGAGTATTGGGACAGGCAGCAGGTTCATTTTGGGTATCTGATTGTGGTTACTTTGTGGTACCATGGATGTTATGTCACACTAAAGGGTCTGTAAAATAGGGAGAGGAGTTGTCTGTTCACCTTTTGCACTCTGGAGGGGATCTAATCCTCTACTGAAAGGAGACTGCCCTCCCCTGCAGTCGACCAGGCATGGATGAGGTTTTGGAGTTCAGGGTACAATGAACAGAGGGAGCAGAAGTGAGCATTAAACAGGGAGCCCACTGGCTCAAGTCAAGGTGAGAGACACCTGAGGGAAGTAAGTGACCTTCCTGCCTGTAGAAGAAATACTCCCAGAACTAAGCCTCAAGGGTGACAGAGACACAGAAAATACCTTAGTTTCATTCCCCTGAGAGGAAGCGGACTGCAAAGCAGCTTTGGAGGCTTTTGTGAGCTCAAATCCTTAATGTATTCCCACTGAATGTGAACTTCTTGTGGTGCTTTTGCCCTTGTAGGTGCCTTTGGTCACTATGCACCTTCTGAGCATCTCTCTGCACTGTACTGTGCACCACTGATAAAATCCTGTCCTGAGGGGGGATGTGGCCCACTGTACTGTGGCACTGCAGCTGGGCAGGATATGGAGGGATTTGGGATGCTCCTCAGTCCTGTCACAGATCAAGATTAGATGCAGACAGCAGTGTCTCCTGGTGAATATGAAACCAGCTGTAACTCCAATAAATCGTAACGGTACCATGGGGCACAGAAGAATTTCTGCAGTGGCAGACAAGCCTTGGTATATAACAATGATTAATGGATTCATAAATGCCCTCCTAAATATGAGGAGTACTTTCTGACTCAGAGTTGCTGTGAGCTTAAAATACCTTTGTCTTCAGGTTGGTCTCACAGGAGGCAGAATCAGAGCCATTTTCTTATAAAGTTTTTTCATTGAGAGCAAGTCAAGTTTTTTTCTCAGCAAATTTAATAATACTGGAATTATTTAAAATACTTATATGTATTCAAGTTGTGAAACTGCAGCTCTTCTAAAATAATTCCTTGGCTAGTACATCTCTTTCAGGTTTTGGGGTTTTTTTTCCCTTTCTACTACTTATCTATTTTTCACATCAATCGGAAAAAGAAAGCTGAAACGTTTGAGCCAGTTCGAAGTTAAGAGAATAGGAGGGCAAGGCTGAACATTATACTTATCTTGGAATAACAGGACTGTTGAGGGACTAATTTCAGCTCTATCAGCAGATAGCTCTATAATGAAAGTGTCTGAAAAAAAGGTGAAATGAATAGCAGCTGAGAAAAAAAGGCCTCTCTTTCCTAAAAACACTCACTTTGTTTCTATCTGTTCCCATTTCTTCCCTTGATGCTACAAGAAAAGAAAAATTTATTTCAGGATTTGTCCTGGTTATCTTTTGAAGTAAGTATGCTTACTGCAAAGCTGTGTAACAAAGTAGTTGTTAAACTAATATCAAGAATTTCTAATGGAAATGTTTAGAATACCTAATTTCTGAGGCATAGTTGGAAACAACTTATTACATCAATAAAATTTGCTTGAGGGAAAGCCAAAAGGGATTAATGTATTGAAATAGAAAGTTCTAGCTGGAGAAAATTATTTTCACTGTGGAACATCTGAAAAGCTTTGCAGATGTTGGATTGAAAGAAACACTGCTGAATTTTTCTGAATCTTTTAACACATGGGCATTTTAACATAAAATATCATGCAGCTTGCAAAAGGAACAGGCAAAGATATTCTGAGAAGCTAAGTGTGAACAGATTGTGCTCCATTTGTTTGAAAACAACCCTTACCTGACGGAAGTGCAGTGCCATTATACTCCCTTCCAAACATCTTGTAATTCTAACACAGCTTATTTTTATGGCTGTTTTTAGAGCTGGAAGAGTGTGACAACATGGGGGTTTAGGCCTCAGGTTTTAAAATGCCAGTTCTCTTGGGAACCGAAGATGCAAATCCAAACTTCACTCAGCTCCTGCCTTCATCCTGGCAAAGTAGATTTGATGCTGCTTGCAGCTTCCGATTCTTGAGTCTTATGGACTAAAGCTGAACCCCCAAGAGTTTGGCTGTTCTGTGTCTGTACAAATGCAGTCTTTGCAGCAGATGTGGGAAGGGGGGTTGGGAGGGAGCCGTGTCAATTTTCTCACAAGTTCCCACTCTGTCCCTGCAGTAATTTGCAGACCTGTGCATGTTTGTGGGACACGACTCTCCAAGCAAGAGGGGGGTGGGTGTGATCCAGCACCGCTGCTCTTGGAAGGCTTTGGCCAGCAGCTCTCACACTGTGAACTAAGGAATATCAGACTTGTCCCTGCTTGAGTCGGTGAAGGTCTGTGCACATAAAATGTGAATTGGTAGAGGTGTAGCCAGCTATCCTGGTGGTGGCTGACCAAGTCCACACCCCATTAAAAAATGATGAAATTTTCACTAGGCAATTCTCAGGGGCACATGTGTCTGTAAGAAATGACTTACACTCATACACTTCAGTTGATGAAGCTTTTTACACATGAAAAATTTTCTGAGGAAATAAAATATTTTATAATGTTGGCAGAGAAGGATATGTAACTCTCCTGTCTTAGACTTACTCTACAAACAGAGAAATGGAATATCACTGAACACATGTACATGCTTTCAAATGTGTACACTTAAAATCAGAATATATCAGTGGAGAATATAGAATGGCATTCTAGAATGTTGTTCACAGTTTTTAGCAGAGCTTAACAGAATATGAAGTATGTGATCATCTTAATAAGAAATTAGCAACAGAAAGAATAAGATGAGGACTTCACAAACAACTAGCAAGCGTAAAAGTTTCATTGTTCGTGGGCTACACACCTTTTCCCATAAAGTGGCAGCTGGAGAAGAAAGTTTTCTCAGATTTGTGTTTTAATGAGGATTTTTACCTTATTTCCTGAGAAATCAGAATAGATACAGGTTATTTGCTTACAGTTAAACTTTTCGCACCTCTGGTTCAATTTTGTGGGTCTCCTGCAGCTGAAGCTCCTGAGAATAGTTACACTAGTTCTTTCAGAGATCCCATTTTTAGTACTGCAGCAAAAGTTTACAAAAAAGTCAGATCAGCAGCCTCTGCCTCCCGACACAGTCACATATCTGGGGAATTCAAAGCAGGGTTCTCTAGAAGCTGCTAATTGCCTGTCAATCATGTGCTACACCAGCAGTTCACACGTTTTTACTATCGACCTAGCAGATTAATAGTATAACCCAAACAAAGGAACAAAGGCTAAACTGTTCAGTTGGGAAGGGTACTGTGTGGTCTTTTCAGGCCAAGATTAACAGAGAAACAGAGAAATTGTGTTCTTTGTAAAACTAAAGCTGCAGTGACCTTAACTCTGGCAAACAGACTGAATGAGTTCAGCACTATTTGCCAGCAAAACCTGAAACAGCAATGCTTTAAAAACAAAAAGAAAACAAAAAGCAAAAAACAAAAAACAAAAAAACAAAAAACAAAACAAAACAAACAAACAAAAAAAAGAAAACAAAAAGAAAAACCCCAAACCATATATTGAAAAATCTTTCAATGCAAAATGAAGTAAAATTAAAATTAAATTGGAGTCAGCAGCATAGCTAAAATGATCCACAGAGCAGTGCTAGAAACTGTTGACCATTATGCTGAATATATTTTTAGTATCTGTGAGAGTCTATTTTCAGGACAAAAAACAGCACTGTTTAAAAAAAGAGTGTTTAAATTTTCCTCTGGTGTCTTTGGGACTTGTATTCTTGGATTGAGGTCAATCAGAATAAGGGTACTATTATTACTGAAATTTATGGTTTTTTTAGTTACTTGTATATTCATCATAGCTAGACATTCCAGCTGAGACTAAGACTCTGTTGTACTAGAATCAAACCAACACCAAAGGCAAGACCCTGAAAATTTCCAGTCCCTCTATACTGTGGAGTTTCCAGTCAAATTCATAATTAAGATGGCAGTGAGATTTGTTCTCTAAGTAGGGCAGTGCTGGTTGAAGAGAAAAGGGTGACTTGTGTGAGGAATGTCTGCTCCAAAAAGTGTTTTAGCCACCTTTATTGACATTTACTTGGTATTAACTAGTTACCATCTGGAGAGAAAAATTCCTTTCAAGCTAAAAGAGAAAATATAGAAAATGGGCCTCTGGTCTGTCCTGATTTATTGAGGCAGTGGCCTCAACAGACTGTACAGTGGATGAAAATGTGGAAACTAGCTTATATCACAAAATAGTTAGTTAATAATTCTTGCAACTTTTGGTCTGAAAAATGCAAGTCAGATAGCCATCCTGAATGTTTGGCTTTGAAATTTCAAGATAATTTAAATTTTCTGTGTGACTCCTAGTGCCACCATTTTTGTTCCCTGATTCAATGCACAACACTGAGAAAAGGATTTCTTTATTGCAACCCTATGGGTGGATTCAATTTTTGTTTTCTGTGAATATTCTGTAATAGTAATTTGAAATTTTTCATTGGTAGAGATATTTAGTTCAGTAAACTCATTCATTTGCCTATAAAATTTTGATGAGTTGCAAGGTACTCACTCTTCTTTAGTGAAGGATGCAATTAGTACTATTTCATTTTGTAGTCATAAAAAAATAGGGAACTTTCAGCCTGGAGTCAGAGCCAGGAGACTTTCAAATGCAGTCAAAAAAACTAAAGTAAGGGCATATATTAAATGTAGGTAGAAGAATATCTCAGATCTTACAAAATCAATGGAGAAGTAATGAACATTGATGAACATATAAAACTTGCAGAAAGTCTCATTTATTCATTGTGAGCTTCAATAAAGGACATCTCATTTGTCTGCTACAGAGCTGGAGCAGGATGGATTACATGACATAGTGAATATTTTGCTTTGTGTTTTATTGATCTGAGTGGGAAATACAGATTGCACTGTAGAGTATGAACTGGATTCAAAACCACTAAAGTCAATGAAAAGATTTCTTTTGGTTTTGGGGGGGTTTAGAGCAGCTAACATCTGTGAAGTGGAAGTTGCCCAGTGAAGAATATTCTCTCTCTGGCCCAAATGAACCTTATTGACTCCCTACCCTTTTCTTCTATGAACCTAATCATATAGAACAAAACTACAGTCTTTCATTTCAGAGAGGCATGCATGTATCCTCCTACCTTGGCTTCCATGACTGCCTGTAGAACGTGGGCTTAAAAAAGTAAATGAGGGGCAGAAATTGTTAGATCCTAGATGCAAATTTTTTCCACCATCTTAGAAGGACACTTCACAGATGTGGGTGTAACCCTAAAATTAACCTTAAATGCTAATCTGAATTATACCAAATGGATTGTGCATGGACTAGCAGCACTCAGGATATAGTTGAAGAAAAAACCATCGTATTTGGGAGACCAATCACTGGGCTCTGGGAAAGAGATGAGGGTCATCAGAAGGGGTGCCCTTTGTCCCTTTGACTGAGTCTGGTTAGAACACCTCCAACAAGCAGAAATTTACTTTTCTCAGCCATCTCCCCCAGTGTTTGAAGAGTCTAAAGGTAAGCCTAACACTGAGGAAAACAGAGACCTCCCAAGCCAAATGCAGACAATGGGGACTGGTTGCTGTCTGCACAGACACTGATTTTAAACATGTGTGCTCCCTTACATTTTTGTTCCACTGATATTTTGAGGTAGATATTTTTTCAAGAGCAAGTGCACATTAGGTAAGATATGGAATAATCTTACATTAGGTAAGATATATTTGGAAAAGCTACGGAACTTGACTTCCAGTTGCATCTGATTCTAACAGCAACTTGAATCAAAATTGCAGATTCTTCTTTGCAATACATACACAAAGACCATGAGATAGCTCTTTTCGTCTTTCACTCAGTTTTTTTCCCCCACTTTTATTTCAAGGTATTGGAAAATTCTTTGTACCCCAGAGCAGCAGGACACACTTGTCTTGATACTTGAAGGGGCACAAAGAATGTGGAATTCAGCTCCTATGCTACAATGTGCCCTGAAATATCAGTAAGATAAGATAGATACAATATTCTGTGTGCTAGTGACAAATTTATCACAAAACATTAAAAATCACACAGATGTTCTTTGTCCTCTGATTTTGACAACTGTGGTTTGTTTTTAGATACTCATGATGAAATGTTCTAGTTAAAGGTATCCATATGCATATTTTTAAAAAACCTTTTAAACAGGCATTAGAAATCTTTCACTATGCTATTTAGTCTTTGCTGAGACTTGATAAGTCCTGCTGAGCTTTGCTTCAGTTTTGATATAAGTCATAAGTGATGTGTAATTTGTTTTAGAAACTGATGAGGTTTCATACATGTGCTGGTTTTGAAGGGAGTGTAAATTAAGGTGGCTGATGAACATGTGGCTACTTGTACCTCTTCTGCTGTATAACTCAGTAGCAGAAATGCTCTTCTGGCAATAATGGAAAGTGCTGAATGGGTTTGTAATGTCTGCTTAATGAGAAGGAGAGAGAGAAGGAAGGCTTGGACTACTGCGGGGAAGAGGATGCTTTTGGCAAGACGAGTGATTGCATTTCAGAGCTGGTTTTCAGCAGGACTGTGGGTGGCAAAGCTTTTCACAGGAGACTGGGCAATATCCTCTCTTCAGACTCTGATGCTGCTCCCCTTGCCAGGCCTGCTAAGAAATTAGAGATATGGTCAGATTTATACAAGCTGTCACAGAATTGCATTTTATCACTTTCTTTTCTCCACACAAAAGCCCTTTGTCTCTGCTGGTTTGTACCTTTCTTCCAGTGCATTGCCATCAGTCATGCAGGGGGGGAGCTGAGCTCTCGGTGTGTTAGATGCTGGGCAGCCTCATCAGACAAGAGGAGAGTCCATGAAAGCTCCTCACCTCAAGACTTAATTTGGATTTCAAACATGAGCGCTCACAAACGATATAAAATCAATCACCTTGTGTCAATGTAAGCTACAGTCTAACCCTAAACTTCCTTTCTCTTGGGTGTCTCTTCAGCAATGGCAGAGAATAGACCAAACCTTTAATTTCCTTTTTTGCTTTTCAATACTTCTTATTTCAGTGTGCCAGAAGCTGCATCTTTTGATCTCTATCTACTTTTAAAATTTCCCACTACTATGGCACACAATGAATTTCTTGCAGTTCAAGTCTTGAAACAAGTCAAATCATGCTTCTGCTTAGCATGTTCTCTAAGTGCCAGATGAGAAGGCAGCTATTATGGCTTAACCCCTTTTTAGTTATAGATCCAATAGTAACAGCCAAGAGAAGTGGGGAAGATTATATTTGACCCCATATGTTGTGAATATCTATAGTAAGCTCAAATACCAAGATAATAGCAGCTTCTCAGAGTATCTATTTCTGGTGTAGTCTGCACATTAATTTTCTGGGAAAGGTAAAGGAAATTGTTTTCTCCATAGGTTTTTATGGGGCTAGAGTGATTTATCCACTTTTCTTTCAAAAGGCTTGAAGTCTGTGAGGTCTTGAACCACCCTCAAAAGACTGCTAATGAACAACATGAACAATGGAGTAAAAGCAGAGAAAGCAGAGGAATCTACTATTATTACCTTTTATAAAAATTATTACCTCTTATTACATTTTATAACAATGATGAAGACTGCCAGAGTTAGCTACTGATCTTTAGCACAGAACCTCTCCACACCCTTCACAGAATTTTTTCGTATCCTAAATGTGGAGAATAATTAAATCTGCATCTTTCTCAGCATAGAGCAAGAGTATCTTCCAGACAACAGGGACACCACAGGGATACTTGATTTCTCCCCATGCATTCACATCCTGGGAATGAGATTAAGTGGACTAGGTAAAACATTTATTCCCATGAGTTTGTTACTTAATTACTATCCCAACCTCCTGCAAGATCATCAAGCATGACGAGGAATGAGAAGAAAAAAAGTTGTCTTCTGTATTTTACATTCAGCAGCAGCCACATTGTGTTTATCTACAGTAAAAATGCTTGTGCATCTGCTTTCTTCCCAAGGCTTCAATGCATACTAATTATTTTCTCATGTATATTAACTAGGATTTTATAGCTTTGGTGCTTCGTGCACTGTTTCAAATCTTTATCGCACAGCGTTTCTCCTATCTTGCTTGCTTAGAGCTGGAAATACTTTTTCATAAAAGTCTGGTGCAAATTCCTTTTTGTGCATGGGCAGAGTCTTATAAGTTTACTACTACAGCACACTACAAAGACCATATTGTTTAGGGGAGCCTTATGTTTCCTGGGTGAAGTGAAATACTTTAGTGTACTGGGGTAAATTGCATTGGTTTATGGTGTTTCCTTTGTCTCCAACCACAGGCTGGACAGGTCCCTCTATGAGTGCCAAGGAATTCTTTACAGGCC
The DNA here is from genome assembly GCF_965178545.1 of Coloeus monedula. Classification (NCBI taxonomy): domain Eukaryota; kingdom Metazoa; phylum Chordata; class Aves; order Passeriformes; family Corvidae; genus Coloeus; species Coloeus monedula. Next base: position 110,529,367 of record NC_138783.1, on the reverse strand, counting down.
CCCACACTGATGACTAACCTTAATATCACACATATTGGGTACTCACAGTTTACAGATACTACAGGTATTTGAGTGATAATGCAGCTCTAAGGTTTGTCCTCATTGTCCTGGTTCCACTTCCCACCATTCTTTGCCTCTGCCTTGCTCTAATTGAATTCCTAGCAGTACATCACCTTTTTTGAAACAATTCAGCACTCTTTCATGTATCACCCTGATATTTATTGAGATGTTGGCCTGCCTTTTTCGTATCAATAAGTGAGAAATGTATATTTTTCCTGTTGTTCATAGACAGAGAAAACAAACATACCAAGTCATGATTAAAGTCAGCAGTTTCCTCCTCTCTCTCCTCATTTAGCCAGTACTGGAAATACCCTTTTTCATTTCACTGCTTGGCCTAAGTAATATGTAATTCACAATTGGTATTAATACTGCATCTGGCCATTACACCTTGCTTTGCTTCAGTAGTTCTTCCATGGTCCAAGGGTTGCCTTTATTATTGCCTCAGATCAGCCTGAGGAGTGAGCCTGTTGGAGAGCTGCAAATAAGATTCCCAATCCCCTCCTAACTGTTCTGACATATTATCCAATCTTTGCAAGCCCATAAAACTTTAAATGAGAACTACCTACAAATTTAACTTTACAATACAGTCAACGCTTTGCTGATTTTGAACTTTCTCCCCACACACATGCAATTCAAACAGATCCAGTTTTTAATTTATTGTGGGAATCAGAGGGTGAGGATAATATATTCACTGTAATGCACTCAAAGTGTTTATCATTGCTACCTAACAGCTGCAAGCTTACCCTAAAGAGGTTTTCACACTACCTGGTGTAGTGAAAGGGATGGGGCTATACATGCATTTGGCTGGGCCAGTCACCCCTTTGAAAGGCAGAGTCAAACCCCATGGATTCTGTTTTAAAACAAATGCACTCGGTCTGTGGGCACCCCTGACTGGTTGGCTGATTCAACATGCAAAGCTTAAAATGAGACTGGACTCTGGAAATTCCATAAAAGTATGTGATGGGGACTTGCCATCTTTGCAATGTCGTATGGTGTTTCTTCTGCTTTGCTTTTGCATTACTTTCATTCCTACCTTCTTTTTCTAGTCCTACACCCTGGCCATGGTAGTCACACACTGTCACCTATAATCTGCCACTAAATTGCCTTTTTTGGGGTAATCTGAGAGAGCTGTAGGTTTTCAGAAGTTGCTTTACCTTTGTAAAATTATGTCCATCTCCTTCACTATTAAGAAGAAAGAACACCCAAAAGTTTAAGGTTACCCTAAAGATTCAGGGAGCATATGTGGAGTTCCAAGATCTCCCCAAAACTTCTTGTGTGGTTCTGTGAGCATCTCTTTGTATCTTTTCACATTAGTCTTCCTCATTCTTGTGATGGGTTGATGGTTTGGTACCTTTTTAATGAATTAGGTTAGGAGGCAGCAGTAAGAGGTTACACACCACATGATCAGATAAGCATACTAAAGAGGGCCCAATGATTATCAGACAGAGCCCATTTCTACGGGTAAAACAAACCAGAATTTTAGAAAAAAATTCTGCAGACAGTTTAGGTAGAAACACCAAAGTGCTGATACACTGAGATGTACTTAGTTTACCTCTTTTGCTTGTAGAATCCAGAGCTAGAATCGCAGAATCACGGTCATCGTGGGATTTGGAGGGTGTTCTGGAAGCCTACTGGTCCAGTCCTTACTCATAGAAGGGTAACTCAGACAATGTTTCTCAGCTGCAAGGAATAACTGCTAGGATGGAGTTCTCACAGCTTCACTGAACCTCTATCCCAGTGTCCAACCACCCATTTTCCTTGAGTCTAATTTCCTGTATTCCATCATGTCCGTGGTGCCTTGCATCTTTCTACTGTTCCTCTTTGAGAACAGTCTGTCTTTAAATCCTGCCATTAAATAGCTTTAGACTGCAGTAGGTCCCTTGACCTACCCTTCTATCTGGGCTTAGCAAACTCACATCTCTCAGCTTGTCCCCCTGTGCCAAGTGCTCCATCCCCTGGACCACCCTGGCTGGACTTGCTCTGGGATGTCCATGTCCTTCTTGTGCTGGGGAGCCGAAAAGTGCACAGTGCTCCAGTTGTGGTCTCACAAGTGTTGAGCAGAGGTGAAGGACCACCCTCCTGGACCTCCTGGTTGCACTTCCACTAGCCCAGGGTGCTGCTAGTCTTCAAGGGCCCATTTCTGGGTCATGTTGAATCACCAGGACTCGAAGGCTTTTTTCAGCAGAACTACTCCCTGATCAGTCATTCCCTATCTTGTATCTTGTGTATTGGGCTGTCCCATCCCAGGTGCAGGGCTTTGCTTTTGATTTTATTGAACTTAGTGAGATTCTCTACCTTACTGAGGTCCTTCTGAACTGAAGCCCTGCCCTCCAGTGTATTTTACTGTTCTCCCCAGTTTGGTGTCATTTGCAAGCTTGCTGAGAGCACTTTCTGTCCTATTGTCCAGGTAATTAATACAACTACTGGACATCATTGGTTCCAGTGCTGGCTCCTGAGGAATTAGTTTGTCTGGTTATTGGCCACTAGATGGACTTGGAAGTCTGGAGATGAACCTTTGAGCCAGGCTGTCCAGACAATTTTCCAGCTTATTTACTGTCTGTTTTTCTAGTCCATAGCTCTCTAATTTGGCTATAAGGTTGCTGTAGGAAAACACATCACAGATGTTAATAAACCCAAGATAAACAACATCCACTGTTCTCCCATCATCCATCCCAACTGGTGAATGACTGGTAGAAGGCAATCAGGTTGGTCAAGTATGTTTCATTCTCAATAACTCTGGTTGTTCGCAGTCACCTTCTTGATACGCTTGGAAGGAAACAAAAATTAAAGCTTTACGCCTTAATTTTAGTGAAAGCTGAGAAACTGGTACCAAAATCTGGCTAAACACTGACAGAGCAAATCTACTGAGCTATTTCAGAGTAGAACCATATTTTGCTTCGTGGTGGAAGGGTCATATAACTACAGATGTAACTGAAGGATTTGGTAACAACTCCAGAATGACTAAGTTCAGGCTTCTTATACAAACACAGAGCCAAAGTCATACTATCAACTGATCTGAACAGATTGCATTAGCTGAGATCTGATACCTTGTATTCAAGGCTTATAATATTTGTACAGCTACTGAATTTTCTGAAGTGTAAGGATTGCAAATAATTTAATTTGTAACTGTAGTCCATTCTTAATCTTAACTGCTTTCTTAGGCTGTTTTATTTAAATTCATATTCAAGAACTTCATGTTCTTTATATGAATGTTTCTTTTAATTAAACAGGATAAGTGTTTGCTACTGTGAGTTAAATTCTGAACCAAACAGAGATTGGATTGTGTTATCTCTGGGTGAATGTCTTTTGAGATAGTTCCTGTTTGTGCTGCCTCATTAAAGTTGTCTAGTACATATTTAGCTGCTAAAAAAAAAAAAAAAAAGAAGAGAGATGTTATAAGCATTCCACTTAAAGCCATTTGTTAGGGTTTTCTCACCTTGTTAATAATTATCTATACTTTTAAAATGTCAGTGTTATAAGGTGAACAAATCCCCCCTTCTGCAGCAAGTATATTTGAGAGAGACTGAGGCAAAGACAAGACCCTTCCTTTCCCTCTAAGTCGCTAAGGAGGCACAGGCTGCAGCTGCACCTTATCAAAAGTACTGAGAACACCTTATTAATTCCTTCAGCTTTTGCAATGCATGACTTATGCTATGGATTTTATTCACATGTAATCTATTTTTTAAGGCTAATTCACAAGAATTCGTTGGGATTTATTTCTGTATGTATGATTGTTACCTAGGAAATAGCAGTGAACAGTCTCACTGTTCTTTCATGAGAACAACATGTGCAGTTAGGCAGCAATCGTTTAGTTTCACTATTGGAAAATGACTTTTTTTTTTTAGAATGTTTTATCTTTTTTTTCCCAATATATTTCTAGAATCTCTCTTAAGTAAAAATAACACTGCTGCTACTTCTCTAAGCACCTCCAGGTAAAAAACCTTTGAGAAATGAAATACAGGCACGAGGCATCTCTGTGTTTCAATGGTGTGTTAATGTAAAGTAGAGTCAATTCAGCTCTAGGCCAGCTGTTTATACCAGACTCAAGTCAGAGGTGGTAAAAAAATCTTTATGTTCAGATGGCCATGCAGCAGCCTCAATAAAACAAGTCCATCTACTGTCTAATTTTCAGTGAACAGGTGTTAAATTAATAAAATGTTGCCACAAGTGCAAATCCTTACTTTTCCCTGCCTTTCTTTAGATGCAAGAACAGGTATTTCAGCAGAAGAGTAACCCAGGACTGTGGGCCATGAACAGTCCTGCCAGAAGTGCAGGTGGTGTTCCTTGGTCACTGTTAGCTGGTGTGATGGTCTGCTCCTGTAGAAGGGTGAATTTCCTCCTGTCTAAGGAATTAACAACATAGTTCCTAGATCTGCTCATCAAGGTCTGTTAATATGGGGACATTCTTTCTGTAGGTACCCATTCTTAAAAATTTGGCGTTACAGTTTTTCACAAGTGTCTCCAGGTACAAAAGCTGAGAAGTCCACCTGAACAGATCTGAAGAAACACCATTCTTTAGAAAGTAAAGCATGGCTTTCCATGAAACTCTCTGACTGACCTCCAGCTGAGTATCAAATATAGCATAAGAGCATTAGCACCAGTCACTGTGAAAACTCTTTGTTTTGATATATTTCATAGAAGTGGTGCTATATAGAAGGGCTGCTGTTGATGTAATATCCAAGAATAACACTCTGGCTTGACAAACCATTAGCAAAGCTCTGGTGTGGACAGCTCCTAAAATGAGCAGAAAATTAAAATACCTGGCCATTATTCATTAAGAGTTTCTCAATACATCACGTAAAGTTTCACACAGATACCTCACTAACTACAAGGTTTCTTTATATTTACAACTGGTGGCAGAGGTTTTGTGGTCATTCTGCAGGCAGACACATCACAGCTACATAAAGCACTCTTCCACATACTGCTAGATGGATGGGGGGTGTCTGGACAATCAGACTAAAAACACAAACAAACCCTGTAGCTGCTTATGAGGCAACTTGATGAAGTACTCTATGTAAATTTATTTAAATGTCTGATCTCCAGCTCTTTGTTTTGTTTCATTTTAAGGTGAACAGAGTGACATAGATGTAGAGGAATCTTTGCTAGCTACTATAAATACCCATTGTGAACATCTTTATGTGTGACTTCTATTTATACTCTTCTCTATTACATATCCTCCCTGTGCTTTTCTCCACTGTAGTCCTCACAATGCCTCCAGCACGCTCTGTGACACCTCTGTTGAAGGAAATGTGTCGATTGTAGTCTTCCAGTGTGCTCTCAGAGTAGTACAGATCCTGCTTCCCTGACACAGGACAGACTTGCTTCTGGCTTCCCTAAAAGCACCAGTGGGTCCCTTCCAACTCAGAATGTTCTGTAGTTCTGGGATTCTGATAAAGCTTTCATTGTCTCAAACAAGATCCCCAGGCAGATTTGGTTTTTAAGGGCACATTTTCTTTTTGACAGCTTTTTTTTTTTTGCTTTTGCCATGAGGTTGCTGGGATAAAATTTCATTCTTAAGACACTTGTCTGGGTCTATAGAAGCCAGATCCAATCTTATGCACTCTTTCAAAATGCTGAAGAAACACCATTGCCTGAGAGAAATACACTTGCTTGTTTTTTCTTCCTTTTAATTCCCAAATGGGGGAGATAATGTTAGACTGCAAGCAGTAACTGTGAACACAATAAAGTAAACTCAGCTTTGTCCAGCTTCCTTTTTCCTTAACTCTTCTTTAAAATAGATTTTTTTTCTGCCTCCGTCTATTAAAAAATAATTATTTTCTTGTATGCCCTTGAATATTTTGATATTACAGTTATCCTGCAAAGTGCATACACTTAATTGGACTTAGGAGAGGATGAAGAAATGTATTATGGAATTATGGTGTAGGTTTTTTGTGTCTTGTCTGATTGAATTATTTGTCCCTAATGAATGTTTGTTCCTTAATTGTGTTAGAATTATGACTTATTATAAATTAATGCGTTATAGTCAAGGATCTTGATCTTTGCTATTTAAGGTTTTTAAGGGTTATGGGTGATTTATGATGACTTCTCAGTCTTCTATGCAGTACAGTTCACTTAACTGGGAGCGTTACAAATCTCTTGCTGTCTGCTACAGTTCAGTGTGGTGCCCTTAGAAGTTAAGTTGCATTTCAGCATATAAAAATCAATTGATACCTAAGACTGGTTTTGCCTGCAAGTTGGAGTACCCTGCAGGTACAGAGTAGTATTGTAAAATGTAATTCTGGTTGTGTGACTCCTATATGTCTGAGTCATTCTTTTTGTCTTGCTCTGCTGTGGCCATTAAAGAAATCAATCCTAATTCAGGGTAGATCCTAAAGCATATTGTGCAAAGCTTTTTGAAACTGGCTCTTAAAACAGAAGGTGATATACAGCATATCAACATAATGTTGTCCTCCAAGCAAGTGGCACTTATGATCACCTAATTGCATTTTTTTCCTTCCATTGATGTGTGTTGGTTCTTCTGAACTTAAAATACAATAATGAAAAAATGATACCCCCAAGAACATTTTCGTTTCATTCCATTTCATTCTCTTTTTTAACACTGATTGCCTTTGATTTTCATCCAGAAATTCTTGCAAAATTCGCTGTGTTAGATTATCGGTCTTGTCTTTCTTTTGCAAGGCTTAATGGGCTCTTACTTAAAGAGCTTGCCTAATTATGGATACCTACTTCACCTCCCCAAGTATTACTTTAAAATTAAATGTAGTGATTTCCCCCTTTTGTTCTAATTTTTCTTTAGTCTGTTCTAAGTAACCCATGAAGTTTTTGATTCATTGGTTGAATCCTTACTTTTTCTGTAGTATGTCATCGTTTCTGTCTGGATGGCTCAACTGTTCTGCCACTTTCAGTCTATTGTTGTCCTGCATGACAGTTTTGGGGGTTGATGCTGTTTTACTTTAAACAAATTCCACAAAATCCCACTAGGAATTTTATTGAGGTCCTAACTCATTTGGTGGTTTTTTTTTTTTTTTTTTTTTTTTTGTTGTTGTTGTTGTTGTTGTTGTTGTTGTTGTTGTTGTTTGATTTGGGGCTCCTGAAAGGTTTCTGACAGGGCGCAGGACCACCTTGTGCTACAGCAAGAAAGCCTGGGCTGAAAACAGATGTAATTCCTCCTCTGAGCTTGTCATACTCATGTATTTGTCTCTCACATGAAAGCTTGGCTCTGCTTTCTCTTCTGTCCACAGATGAATCCTTCCATTTTGGGTAGCTTTAGGCATACAATTCACTACAATTCAGATACTGATACTTGTTCACAGCCTTCACCCCCACACCCAGAGTCCCCTGAACAGTTAGTTGGTAAAAGATGTCCAAATAACAGTATAAATTCATCCCTCAGTAATATCTGTCCACAGTCTTAAAAGAACATGGGAACCTATGGATACAGTGTTGAGTGTATCCCAAAAATGTTTTTGATCCCTGCCTGACCTTACTGGATTGTTTTAGATAATTGGTTAGTGCAAAATTTATATGGACAAGTCTGCATACATGTATAAAACCAGGTTTTATTAAACCAGAGAAGAAACAAACTCTGAGCATGCAAGTGTTTCCTTGGGTCGAAAACAAAACAAGCAAGCTTAAGATATGGTGGGAACAAAACTGTTACTAATTCCTTGTGTAAATCACTTCACCTCTCTGCATCTTTTTATTCTTCCTGTCTTTTTCTTGGCTTTTTGGGTCATAGGTTTATTGTGAAAAAGATGTGTCTTGGAAATGGTGCTCTTGAAGGGTGTGGGAGGATGAGGAGGGAGGATGTGGGCACCTCTCAACTCTACATTTTCCTCTTTGTCATTTTGTTCCCCAGGAAGAGGATCTCTTTCTTCATGTCTGCATCTAGGGCCAGGTGGGAATAGAAAATATCTGAGTCTTGCTGGCTCTTTTCAACAGCTTTGGGAACCCTTCCACAAACATTCCTAAATATGTTCCACTGTTTTTTGTACCACCATGTGAATTCATCTGAACACCCTCTGAGGTAAGAGCAGGAACAGGCTCTCATACTTAGCTGCACCTTGCTTGACCACCCGATCCACGGACAGAAACAACCACAGTGCAAAATGTGTGAGCCCAGGCAAGTTCCTTACTTGCCATTCTGTAGCAGCAAAGTCTCTCTGATTTCTCATTTTACTGTCCTGTACCTGTGTTACATAATTAAAAAATGCAAAGCCAATGCTTGGACATTTTTGCTTTTCTCTTGAAGCAAATGATGTAACAGAAGAAGCTTTGTCCATTTTTAAGGAAATATCATATAAATTCTAGGTATGTAAGGCCAAGTGCTGCATCTGAGTACCTAGGGAATAATTGGTGATACAAGAAAGCATGTGTTATTCATGGTTAAAAGCCTCCATAATTCTTAATGATTTTAAATTCTTCCAATTTAACTTGGAAAAGGAATTACTTGAACTGGAGTATCTGTATCCGTCTTTACTATTCTGTCTTCAAAGAGCCTCAGCATTATGGGGGGAAGCAATAAAAAATTTAAATTAACTTTTGTTCTGACATTAGCCATTATATTTCTACAACATACTAAATATTAAATGGGATTTTCCTATTCTAATTTATTCTTACCCAGAAATACAAATGTGACATCAGAAAATAAGGAAAAATACTCCTATTAACTCTCGTATTCTTGACTGCAGTAAAATACATTTTGTATTAAATGGGATAGTAAAAGTCATCTAAAAGTATCTCCAAGGGACATTGTCAGTAGCTGTTAATTTGCAGACGTTGTTTATACCTTTGGAAGTAAGCAGTAACTTTGTTTCTTAATTGTTTATCTGTTGTGAAAACAACCCTGTGTTATCAGCACTGTTTTCAGCACGAATCCAAAACACAGCCCCATACTGGCTACTGTAAAGAAAATTAACTCCATCCCAACTAAAACCAGAACATTATCTTAATCAGGAATTTTCTTCTCTATGCAAAAAAAAGGTACCCACTTTAATTGCTGCACTATTCCTTCTCAGAGATGTGCTGAGTCACTGATAAATAATTCACTTAGGCCTGAAACCATCCAAGCCAACTTTTATCTGCTGCAGATACTTCACTCTTTTATTCCCCTGCTCTGCTTATGTCATTAGGGGCACAAAACAAGAGCAAGACTGGCAATCCAGTCTAGTGGGGGTGAAGGAAAAGAGAGCGTTTCCCCCCGTCTTTACATTAGACTTCTGCACAGCACTGAATTATTCAAATTACAACATGTGAACTTCCATCATTTAGTAACAATCGACATCTCAGTTTTACCCTTCCCAAATCACTGCATCTGTTTTTTCAAACAATTTCAAACTATTGGTTGTTGTTGGTAAAGAGTTTGGATTTATTATAAAGCTTGAAAAATTACTAGTGAATTTTGGAGGTTGAGCCATCATGATTTAGATCTTGACATGGATTTGACACGAGATATTACACACATTATTCCAAAGTGACACATTATTCCAAAGCTAGGAGTCTGATTTGTGGTTTGGGAACTGACTTGGCACAAGAATTGTTCTTACTGCTACGCACACAGCCTTCTTGTAGCCAGGCCAACATAACAGCAGTAGTAATGTTGGCTGGATCTGGGGTGACCAAATTTTGTGAAGAAAGACAAAAGCAGCAGCAGGTGACACTGTGTGACAGGCTTGCCAACTTCTGCAGGACCCTGACAGGCATCACTGTGAGGTGCTGACACCTGGGACCTGCTGTTGCTGCGTCCCAGGATCTCTCTCTAATTTGCAGCTTCTTGTCTGCAGGCAAAAATGTCAAACTTGTAGCCCCTTACCTCCCCCTGTTTTGGCACATCACCTGCTCCCCATGGGAGTGTGGTTATTTTGACTCCATGCAAATGGAGAAAAATGGATCTGTTTGGCTGCTGCAGCAGAGTGCTGCTTCTCACCCTAAAATGTGCAGTGTCAGTGCCACAAAGTGGTGCCAATCCCACCATAATTTCTTTGCCTTATCCTTATCATCATTTGCACGTCTTTGCATGTCTGCAAGGTTCCCTGACTGATGCCAGTTTTTAGACAGCAGATGTCCTTGTGTTCAGCTCTCTGTTGAACAAAATACTAGCCAATGGCAACCCAGACATCTTTGCTTCTGTAATTTAAATGCACTAAATATGGCATAGAGTCTACCTTAATGCAGACAATTTTGGGTTTTCTTTATGAGATTACTAAAAATGTGATTAACATGAACTTTGTTAGGAAAACCAGCAGAAAACCAGACTGCATTTTGATTTTCCCCCTCTCTGTATCAGTTACACAATTGTTTTTTTGGCTACTAATGGTTGGTGGTAGAGATTTAGCTGGGTTCCATAATTCATGTAATAGTTGCTCTTTATTTTGCTAGCTGTTCACAGGGGTGTCCCTGATGGCATTTTTTCTGTGGTGTTTTTGGGGTTTTTTGGAGAGGCTCAGAAAGTGATGTTGGTGTGGAGGATGAGGAGAAATACTTCCTCCCCTGTCCCCTTTCAGTGGTGTTTGTTTTAATATGCTTCACAATTGCTACACCTCCTTTTCTAAAAAAAGTGTTTGGGGAAATCAGCATGGTCCAGGCGTTTGCAATAGGAAATCATCAGGCCTTTTATAGGAAAGTTGTTACATCATCGAAAGACACTCGCTTTCAAAATTGTCAGGCTTTGGTACAAATCAGCTATCTTTTTGAAACTAGAAAAATAGAGCTCATGTTTGGGAAAGAAAATTAGCCTTGATGATTATTTATTAACTAATCTTATCCAGAATTATGTTTTTCTCATAGCACTCAGCATGATTCTTTCCATGTTTATTGAAAATATCCCTTTGTTAGAAAACTGAACTATAATCTATCATTGTATTGGCAAAGGTAGAAGTACTTAAGTGCCAACTTGCTGATTCCAGTGCTAGTTGTGTTTTTGAAACAAATGTCATATTTTACAAAATTAATTGAGCTTTTAATGAAAAAACGTTCTCCTGAGTTTCATTTAAATGTGAAGTAAATGTTTCTCAAGGGGCCCATTCTCAGGCAATACCTACAAAAGTTGAATTTTTTATGCTGTATGAAGATTTTTAGTTCTGGAATGTTTTCATAAAGAAATCTCAGGAAATAAAAAATGCTTCATGGGAATTGCTCCAATTAACTGACTAAAATCCACTGTCTGGCTCCAGGGTGCCCATTTTTCCATATTGCAAACAAGATCTTATTCTCTCAACTTGGCCCATAATTTGGCATAGGTGGAAAGCTTTAATTGCTCCATCAATTTTACTGTTTGCTTTAGGTACTTCTTGCTTTTTTTCTTAGGTTTTGTAATTTTTAAATTTCTCATTCTTGTAATGATTTAAGAATCTCTGTCCCAATGACTTTTAAGTAAAACATGTTTGAAAACAATGCAGCTGAAAAGCCCTTATTTTGGTTCTATATAACCAGGCTCATTGAGCACATTTGTGTATTGCTGAAGGTTCCCTGATTTCCGTGGGTATTTTTGTTGTCTTTTATTTTTTTTATACAACTGTGAAGTTCCAGTGTCTCTTAGAAAAGTATCATCATACCAGTCCTCTACAAACAGTTTCTGCAGACACTTTTTGTGGCCACTTGTAGCTCCGAAATCAAACATTGTCTGAGGTGGTGGAAGCAGGAGTTATGGTAACCAGTGCTGGATAAATGAACACATAAGATTGTGCCTTAAGTTATCAAATTCCCACAACTATTTCTCACCAAATAAGAAATTCAATATAATTACTGTGAGCTCCAGAGAAAATATTTAGAAATATTTTTGTTTAACTTCAAAGGAAATTACTACCTTAATGCCTCTATGATAAATTTAAGAAAAGACTGATTAAGAATGGATCTTGTTAAAAAGATTTACCTGAAGATCTGTTTCACTACTGATAACAGGAACAGTGTTGTGAAGCTAAAGGAAGAAGTCTGTAAATCTGATCCACCAGAAGAAAGAAAAAAAATTTAAGCATTTTGAAATTAGAAGTTTCATATTCCATGGTGTTGGAATGTTTATTTTCTTGAATACTGGATTCCAAGCTTAGGAGGCCTCTGAGTCAGAATGTGTATAGTTTGATATCCAAGATAAAAAAGAGTAGCTCCACAAGCAAACTTCATCATGTGAGCTGGAGCATGCTCTTGGGTCTTCATTTAACCAGCAGTGGTGAACAGATCCTGTTCCCCTCCCTCACCTCTGACAGTGTCCAATTTCAGAGCTACCAAAACCCATCACATAGCCTGGTGGAAAGGTACTTGACCATCAACTCCCTGACCATAGATTTAAAAAAAAAAAAAAATTCCTGTAAATACATGAGTGAGCCTTTCTTTCTGTTCTGCTGCAATACAGTCATCCAGCAGAAATTAATCCTGGGCAGAAATCTCATCCTAGCAATATTCCTCCTCTTTATATATCTTTCCCTGCTGTGAATTCCCCCCTGGTCTCAGTGCAGGGATGCTGGCAATGCTACTTGAGATGTTATGGGACAAACTTGTTTTCTCCTCATGACAGTGGTATACTGTGAGAGTTATGCATTCCCTCTGGTGAAGGATTAACTCATACAACAGATTTGATCACGCGATGCAACATTAATCTAGAAGTGAGGGTCCACTCCACTGCTGAGGGAGAAAAACAGAAGTAGGTTGTGGTAGATCCTGCCCATTTATTCCAGCTGAGAATTTCATCAAAAAGCTGCTGAAGTAACCTGGTTGTCTGGGTTGATTTGAGAAGATAGTCGTGCTTCTCTGTTAGAGTCTGACACTTGCCCGCTTCTGATGAGAAAGACATCCTCTACTGTTGTTCTGCATTATCGTATGCCAACAGTTTCTCAAACTCTTTTGTACTTCAAGTTAACCCTATACCAATATATTAAGGAATACCTAGAATGCTCTTTGTGCTAAGTGCATACCCACCATGATACCAGAAGGGCTGGAAATTATATTCCTTCCTATATTCCTTGTTGAGAACAGGTACTGAGGTTGTGAAATAACTATGGTAATTCATAAGTGTCTGTGAAATGAAAAGCACAGAGCAGACAGAGAATATCTCAAGTACTCAGCATTTTCTGTAGTGGTTTTTATTATCCTCAAAGGCAGGCAGAAAATCATTTCAACACTATCATAATTTTCACACACAAAACATTAATAAAAATTGTCTCCTTGTTTTGTGCTTTACTAAAAGCAGCTGCTACTTCCCCTTATCCCATTCAGTAATTGTATTGATAAAGTTAATATTTGACTCTAGCAGTAACCAGAAGGATTTGAAATGGCTTCAAGACCACATTTATGAACTTCTTAAGTTTCCTGAGAGATTTGGAAGGAGCCACTGAAACTGCTGACCTAAAGGCTATGTTTGTAGTTTGTGTTTTTGAATCACCTGGGCTGATTATCCCTGGTAGAAGGCAAGGCTAATGAAAATTCTCTGTCTCCAGAACTCAAACAATAATATCCAGAGGCAGCTAAACATCACACTCAGGTCATCTGTAAAGACAAGTGTGAGATGATAAAAAGATAGGTACTTCCAGCCCCCTCTCCCCTCCTGTATAATCCTACTGCAGGGTTCATCTGACTTATTTTAGAGCTTTACAAAATAGATTATCTTTCTAGTGAATGGAAATAAATGACAATTTTGGGGGCCAATTGCTGTAATTTACTTCAGGCTCTTACTTGAGAACTCATGCCCTAAAAGCTCTACATTTAATTTGATGCATCCCACCTGTGAACACCTAACTACTGAATGAGTCACCCATCACTGCACAACTTCTGAGGCAGCTCATTAATACTGTGTAGCCCTGCTCACATCTGTCCCACTGGGCTCCAAGCCCAGTAAATATCTGTGAGGACACAGGCAGCTTTCACTTGCCCACAATAAATTTTCTTGAAACCCATATAAAAAGGTTTATCTGACTAAATACCACTTAGTGATGCTTTGTGTTACCTGTTTGTGGTTGTGCAGGCAGCCACTTTACAAGACTTATCATGTCACTGTCACTGGACAGAAGCTTTTGGGAAGACGACAGCACAGGAAAGGATTTTTATGTTTTTATATTGAAATGAGTTATACTCTCTCCAGACAGCAGGAAGAAAACAGTTTCTTCTCTTACTGGGCTAAATGATTTTGTGAGGTGCTCTGCACTATGTAGGGAACAGATAAATAAGTCACTGATGCCTCCACAGATGTGAATGGGTAGATGGAGCAGGGGAGGTGAGCTTTTCTCTGTAGAATCCCAGCTAATTTTTCTCTAAATTACATAAAAATGTGAACCTTCACTTAGCTCTCCAGGGCTGTCTGAGACAGGAGTCTGCATCACAGATTCTTCTTTCTGTTCCTTGAGTGCCTACTCATGTTCAGAGGAAGCTATTCAGAGTTATTCCCTTTGAAAAAGTGACTGTATTTAATGTGCATGCCTGAGTCATAGAATCATAGAGTATCCTGAATTAGAAGGGAACCACAAGAATTATCGAGTCCAAGTCCTGGCTCTGCACAAGACAACTCCAAGAGTTTCACCCTGTGCCTGAGGGCATTGTCCAAGCATTTCCTGAACTCTGTCAGGCTTGGTGCTGTGACCACTGCCCTGGGGAGCCTGTGCCAGTGCCCAACCACCCTCTGGATGAAGAACCTTTTCATAATATTCAACCTAAACCTCTTCTGACACAGCTTCAGGCCATTCCCTCAGATCCCACTGTCACCACAGAGCAGAGATCAGTGCCTGCCCTTCCTCTTGCCCTCACGAGGAAGCTGTAACTGCAATGTCTCCCCTCAGTCTCCTCCAGGCTGAACAGACCAAGTGCCTTCAGCTGCTTCTCACACAGCTTCCCCTCAAGGCCCTTCACCATCCTTGTTGCTCTCCTTTTGATGCTAAGAGCTTCATATCTTTCATATATTGTAGAGACCAAAACTTCACACAGAGCTGGAGGTGAGGCTGCCCCATCCTGCTCTGTGTCCTTACGGCTGCCATGAACCCCCACAAGAAGCATTGCAGGACACCTCTACCATGGAGTCCTTTCAGCTGGCTGTAAGGAAAGCAGTAAATAGGTTCATACTGTTGAGCTCTGTATATGAAACTGTTCAAACTACTGCACTTCCTCACATCCAGACTGTTTTGGATTACGGAATCAGCCATTTTTCCTGATGAGAAAAGCATAATTTCCCTATCTTAAAAAAATTTTTCTTTTAAGGCATTCTGTGAAAGGTGACTATTTATTCTTCTCCCAAACAAAAACATCATTTAACAAGTCAGTCTATGAATAATTGCATTGCATTTACACATCCTTAGGTGGGATGTAAAAGACTAACTATGTAGCTCACCTTTGAGGACATGCACAGTAATAATAATGATAATAATTATACAGCAATGGTAGTAGCTGTGGGTGAAAATTATGTGCTCTCAGAAAGCTCTGGTCTTGCAACCAGGTTTGTTCATTTTTATGTGTCCTGCAACTTCCTTGCTGACTTTTGGTGAGAACAAAATCTTACTGAGTCAAGCCTACTGGCTGTGTTTAGTGGTGTTGAGGCTGGGGCTTTCTTTTTTGGCACTGACTTATTTACCCTTCTCTAACAGCAAACTTAATTTAATTTTAATACAGAAAACTTGTCTCTGCCATGAAGAAGAAGTGCAGGGAATACCAAAATTAGCAAGGCATTGTGATTTTATATTTTGCCTTTATTATCCCACTTCACCATTGAAAATTCATTCACAGCCACAAGCAGAGAGATTTTGGCAAAGGATAAGGCAAACAATAACTTCACAGTTTTCCTTGTAATCTTCTGGCAGAGTTTCCCTTTAACAAAAAAAAAAATTTAAAAAAAGGAATAAAAAGTAAACATTAAGAAGCTTCATTAATATCACTGCTGTGGCTGCACTGTGTGGCCATTTCCCTTCTAATTTTGACGCACATTTGAATTATATTCAAGAATATGAAAGCAACATACTCAGGATTTCCTTAATGAGAAAAACGGCTTTGGAACCATTCTAGCTGCATAAAACCTGAATTTATGGGTCACACCTGAGCTGAAGATTTTGTTGCTTGTTTGTTGTTGTCAGGTTTTTTGTTCTTTTTTTCTTTGAATTGAATTGATGTGTGTTTCAGGTTGGATCCACTGAACAGAACTGAAACCTGTGGGGTTTGCTTTATCCTGAAACTACTTTTACAGATGAGCTCTTTCTATTTATCTGTAGAGTTTTCTTTTCTTCCCTTGGCATTTCCTCTATCATCTAATAAAATCAGCTTACAAGGAGAAAGGAAACTGGTTTTTTCTGTCACAAAACAGATCAGATATATGAATTAATAGATGGTGCTGATAATATTTCCATTGGACAGGTCAAAATGGGATGCAGCAGTATTTTTAAGTTGCAAGCACTCAGCTGTGAGCCACAATTTTTTTTTTTTCCCAGTTTTTAAGGTGTTTTTAATTGCAACTGAAATGCGGTGTGGCAATACTCTGCAGTTATTCTCTCAAGGTCCTACTGTAATCTTTGAGCTTCATTTTCTTTCAGGTCTTATGGAGCCTTGGGAAATACAGAGTTATTCACTTGCTGAGGGAAACAGGGAGGATGTTGTTTAATATTTTGCTTTGTTTATACACTGCCATTTGAAACATTTCAGGGCTCTGATTAAACTAGAGGAAATGACTTTATAACTAGAGTTTCTGAAGGCAATATGTTCTGGGACATGTACTCGAGACTTTCTCTGCCTCCAACAATTTTGTAAATAACTTTAATATGCTTGTGAATGCCATAGCTGTGTATCAGCAATGTCTAAAGCATTGTCTGGGGGAAGGAAACGGAAGAGTGAGAACATTGTGTTCAAGCTCCTGACAAAAAATATGAATTTATCCTTTTAATGGATAGCTTTTGTTTCTTCAAAGTAAATAAACAATAAAATAGAAATATTCTCTTGTAAGATTCCTTTTTAGGTAGAAAACTGTGTTGATGCACAAATCTTGGATCACTCACTGAATCTTGTTTAAATGAAAAACCATATCTGAAGTTCCTGAATTAATTCCACTCACACTGAAATGTTAGCACAGCTTACATTAAGACATATTAAAAAACTCTCACTTCATTAAGAAGTTATTAATAGAATTGCCATAGCCAGTCATCTTGAAGAAGCACATTGTCTTATTTTTATCAGCAGAATGTGAGCATTTTAAAAATAACATTCAATCTGAAACAAAAGGCACTTGAAATAAGTATGACTAAAAATTTAATACAAGGACTGGCAAATTAATTAAGATGGGTGGGATGATTTTTCCTAACGTTTCTCTCATTGACAAAGAATCAATGACATTAATGCTGCTCAGGGGGACACAGTATGGAATGTCAGTGGCTCTCCCTGTTCCCAGGTGTTAACACCACCAGTACTGGCAGCAGATGTGCTGGCAGAGGGGTCCCGGGAGCTCACAGATGGAGCTCGCCTGGCTCTTGGGATGCTGGAGGCACAGCCTCCTTGCTTCTAGGTCGGTGCCAAACCTTTGTTGGCCCTGCCATGCTCCCAGGAGCTGCAGAACTGTCTGTGATGGCCTGAGCCAGTGCCATCCTGGCAGCCAGAGAGGGGAGAGGGAAGGGAATGGAAAGAGAGAATGGGAACAGCTAAATGTGGAGAGGATGACAGGTTATAACCAAATCCTGCTGGCACGCCAGGGACTGCCTGCGCCAGCCTTTACTTGGAAGGGCTGAGGGAGTTGCTGCGGTTTCCTTCATCAGGGTTTTGCTAGTTTTAAATGTCACTAACTCTACTAAATGCTACAATTCTCAGCCACCCTAGACAAACTCTTCGATTTAGCAGCTGGAAACCAAGGACAGTTGTTTGAGTTCAAGTGATTTGGGAGGGAACGGGGAACCATGTAAGTGCAAATAATGCCAAGAGATTGTTAAGCAGCAAAAGCACTGAATTAGGATGCAGAGATAATCAGTAGGGCTTGAAGTCCAAGCAGTACTTGCCTATCTGATTTTCTCAGAGCCCTCTGAAACAGCTGGAACACTAAAGTCAGAAGAAAAATTGGTTCAGAATTGTTTGGTCCTTCTTTTTCAAAGTTTTCCAAGCTTCCTGTTTGAATTGAGATCTATAAAACAATCTGAGCTTAGATTTTGGACTCTTCATGGAATATTGTACCAAAATATATAATACTAACGAGGCTGGTATGCACAGGCCAGGGGTATTGCCTTGTGTTCAAAACAAAGCACAGAATTCAGGGATGCATGGGTGGATGGTGTACAAAAGACCAAAATTAAATCAGTCATCTGGGCATATTCCAAACACTTGGCAGAATGAGCTGGTTACTGGCTACAACCAGAAAAAGAAAAGGGAGTCTATAATGAAACTAACATTTCAGTTTTGAAGTATAGTTGTTGCCGTAGCAACCCCTGTAATGGACACATTTAATCCTAAAGTCAGCGCTGCATCTGAACTGACTTGAACAGTAAACAGGATGTCAGTGCTTGCAAACCATCTGAATAACTGTGAAAAGTTTATCCTTCCCAGTTGAGATGGAAGGGGTGCATGAACATAAACTGATGATGAAGAATATTGATTACCTTGATGCCCTATAAATTTTTTCAAGCTATTTATTTGGTTTCATACACCTAAAAAAGATAAGAATAGCAAAAAAGATATTATAAGGAAAATAAAAAAGCTGAAACAGAAATCTTTGGAAACAGCTTTTGCAAGCCCAAGGTTTGTACACTAAACAGTGATTTAACATGCTTCTGTTTACCAGGCTTTTGAGCATGGAGTCACAAGATAACTGATCTGTCTCTGGTTTGAGCCCTGAGCCTTGTCTGTTTTACTTAAGATTGGGTTTTGCCTTGTTTTAATCCTCTGTCTGCTTGTACCAGAATGGAAAAATGAGATGACACCCTGCCAGTATTTAGGACAAGCAAGAATAATACTGTTTCTGGGGATGGTGTGTCTCATCATAGGTTCAATATTCTTTCTAAAGTCTAACTTAAAGAATAAATCTGGTAAGTTTTATATGCCATTAAACAAGCCATGAATTTAATTTTAGAGAGTCTGAAACTTTGGGGTTTTTTTTGATCCCACTATGCTTTGGAAGGACCAGAAAAGTTTTAAAATATTGTGACTAAGTTATTTTATTTGCATTAGGTATGTCAGATCTCTTCCTTTCTTTTTAGATAATATTGTTTATGCTTCAGACAACACAGAGGCAAGATGACTTAACCCTTAAGTTTCCTGCAAAATGTCTCCTGTCAAAGAGAAATCAACACATTGTAGAAGTTTAAGACCCTCCCTTTGGAGCTCACAGACTGTGAAAGGAATGAAAATAATAGAGGCATTGATTTGCACTGCTTTTAAATTTGATAAATTAATCTTTTTTCCATTCTGTGGACCGAGGCTATAAACATACCACATGCCAGTGGGGTTCATCAAGGGAGGGCACTAACAGTTCATTTCACTGCTTGATCACAATGTAAAACAAGAGCTACTCTGAAAAGCTGTGCTACCCTGACAGCTTGATCCCAGCTCAACCCCATGCCTCTAGAGCTGGAATTCAGAGCAACCTGTCTGTTCTCAGTGCTAAGCCTCCTACTCCTGAGAGACCTGCACAGGCTGGAAGGTGGGCCAGCAATAACAGCATCAGGTTTAACAAAGGCAAGGGGCAACTCTGCACTGGGATGACACAACCAAAGAGCCCAGCATAGGACCTGTGTGCCTGGGGAGTCCTGCTGAGATGGACCTGTGGGTCCTGGTGCACAGCAAGGTGACCCTGAGCCAGCAGTGCAGTGCTGCAGTAATGAGGAAAATCAGATCCTGGGCTGCACCCACAGGGGCATGGCTGGCTGAGATAGAGACGGGATCTTCCCACTCTGTTCAGCACCTGTCAGGCTGCCCCTGGAGTGCTGTCTGGTCTCTACAATTCAGAAAGAGGTGGACAGACTGGAAAAGGTCCAAAGGTGGGCTGGAGGACCTGCCCTGTGAATAATGAGTGAAGGCATAAGGTCTTTTCACTCTGGAGAAGTGAAGGCTCTCAGGGCACCTTATCAAGATCTTCCAGTACTTTGAGGTCATCTGCAAGGAGGACTGACTCTCCATTCACCATAAGTCACATGGAGAAGACAAGGGGGAATGGGTGCAAGTTGAACTGGGAGAGATTTCATCTCGATATTGGACAAAATTTTTAGAGTGACAATAATAATTCAGGATAACCCCACAGGGACATGGTGGAGTTTTTCAAGGGACAAATAAACAAGGTGCTAGATAATCTCAGCCAGGCTTACTTTTCCACAAAAGGTTGGACTACATATCTTTCGAGGTCACTTCCAATCCATGTTATTCAATGATTCTTTAATTCAATCCTTTAAAAACCAGGCAAACTCACATTTTCAGGATCCACTCTTCTGACTGCTGTAGGTAATTATACTTGATTGCAGTGAACCACTTCCTTATGCCTCAGTGTGCTAGGAAGTACCTGCTAAGTGAAGTTATGTTAACTAAAGAATCAGTGAGGTAAGAAATAAACTAAGATATGCTTGAGATATGAGAAAGCTAAAGAAAACATCCAAAACTGAGCTAAGCAATGAATTAATCACTCATGTGGAACATCAGAGGTACAGTTCCTATTTATTTCCTATTTTTTTTAGTACAGTAGAATTCACCCTTTTCATGAATTAAATTGCCTGTGGAAGCAGCGTGAGCCTGGAGCTGCTTGTGGCTCAGAGAGGGCTGGAAGGCACATGAGAGCTGTGGGTGGCACTTGAGGTGGCTCGGTACGGAAATCCATTGAATGCACTGGCAGTGCCGGAGACAGATCAGGGCAGCAGTGCCTGTGTCACACAGGGAGCCTCACACCCCCGTTAGCCCCAGTATGCAGCTTTTGCCAGCAGCCTGTGTGCCTGCACCAACCCTGTGCTGGGCTGTGCCGGGAGCTCCTGGCTGGTGGGTGGGCAGTGAAGGAGGGCAGCTCTAGGGGACAGGGCTGTGGCCACTGCCACAGGAGCGGCCAGGGGACAGAGCAGGAGCCACTGCAGCCCATCCTCACAGCTCCCAGCTGAATGGAGTTGGCTTGGCTGGAAGCAGAGGGGAGGTGTGGTGGCACGTTCCCTCCATGCTTGTGGAAGAGAAGAGGGTCTGTGGGGGGAAAGGTGCTGAGCAAAGTCCTCCCTTGGAAACACAGAAAGATGTGTTCCCTGCCAAAGATAAATGTACTGGTGATTTTCCCATTGATTACAGAACGTTCAATTATCCCAGAATGAACCCTTTTTCCCTTTTCCCATGTGTGGCCTCCACTTGGTGTTCTTATGTATCTCTCCCTTGTGGTGTCCCTACCCTTGTGGATAGCCTTTCAGAAGAAAATTTAGGTCAGAAGTTAGAATCAATGTTTTCTATTCAATATAAATATTTAGGTTATAGCTCCATCTTCTCTCCAACTCTTTGTCTAAACACTGTTCAACTCATGCATGACTTCCTTTTCTGGTAAAATTTCTCATAGACCCATTTGTGTTGAATTCTATCTTCTACATGTTGGAAGCAATGCCATTGCTTAGGCTGCTTCAAAACAGACATTTAACAATTTTAGGACGATAGACAAGTTCAAGTTTTTACATCAATGTACTTGCAAAGAAGCTGTGGAAGGTGGGGCTGCCTTGCTACCACATTGAGAGACAATGTAGTAATAAAAACTAACTGCCAGGTACTGAGAATGTTCATATGTTGTGCTTTGGGAGGCTGGCTTTAAGATGCATCTTAGTTATTGCAAATTTACTGAATAAGAAATGGACAGAGAGAGCTGTGGAATTTTTCAGTTATAATCAGGGTAACTGATCCATTACATTTTCTTAAAATGAATGTAAAAGTAAGGACATAAAGTATATGTAAAAATATAATCATAAAAATGCCTTTATTCTTTAACAGTCTGAACATCAGATGTTCCCATAGAACATTCCATTCTATCCAATATTGTCCTGTGTTCTTTTTAAACAAAAAAACCCTATAAAATTAAATCTCTACCAGTGATATCTTCTATTGTAGCTATATATTGAACTTAAAACAGACAATAGTTTACCTAAGCGCTATTGTTTATCAAAGCAATGTCTTAGAGTGAAGTCTGGGAACTGCAGACATGATAGTTTATTATTTGTCTTGTTTTTGAATGTTGTCAAGTGAATTTACTAAATGCCCACTATCCCTGGTGCACACTGAAATTCCCTAAAAAGATGAAACTATTTTTGCATTACTTACTTCATATCCATTGAGCACTTTAAAAATGATCAAGAGACTGCTTTTAAATTTGAAAACTATTTAAATAGCAAATATGTAGGGCAATATCCTTCCACTGAATCAGTTCCATTGCTTTGCTTATGCAGCATAAAACAGTCAGCCTCTGGCAGCATCTGTCCAGCTGGGAGTATTCCTGATGAAAGGGAAATTTCAGCTGGCATGTAGCTTGTTTACCCACCTTCTTTACCAATCAGTCACACCAAAGCAGACATGAAGCAAGCAGAGACAGAAGAGTGCAGCTGCACAGTGCTCGTTTGCATTTGGTGTAGGGTGATGTGAGGGGAGATTTGCCAGCAGAAACAGGGAAAAGCGATGATCATCAGGCCTTAAAAATATCACTACAAAAGTATCTTGGGTTTTAAGTTTAAAAAGGTACCCTCTCTGGGGGGCATGAGTCCTTCCTGGGCTAGTCTGCAGCCCTCTGACTCCAGCCCTGCCCCTGGACAGAGTGGAGAGTGGAGAAGTGAGCATCCCCAGCCACAAGCCTACAGTGCAGCCCACACAGCCCATGTGCCCAGATCTCCTGGTCTGATTTCTGGGGTTCAGTGGGGGCAGTCAGAGGCAGGACCTGTTGGTGCCTTCCTACTACCTGCTAGACAAAAAATAATTTCAAAAAGAAAAACCCCCTTTTTTTTGTGAGAAGCTCCTTGTGGACACACAGTGATGGCTATTCCAGCAGAGCAGCCTGCCTTTTCCAACTTGGCAGGATGTTCTGTTGAGCAGACAACCTGCAGCTCCACCAGGGACTCTGCTCCCTCTCGTTCATGGGTGCCAGCACTGCAAGCTGCCACCCCTTCCTCCTGTGTGACCTGGGGGCTGTCTGGCAGGAGACACCATCTGGAACTGCAGGTGATCTATCGGATCCACGGCCATCTATTCTAATTAGCAGGTGGTGTTACCATTTGGAAGTCATAAAGTTGTGGCCACCTCCCACAGAGTAGATTGCTTCTCACTTTTTACAATGCCATAAGCTTCCACCAAGAGCGTTTGTTACATGGAATTACAGTGTTAAAATACCTTATCTATTTTTGTCCCAGAAACTGAAGTCTTAAGTCTTAATCTGAAAGATACCCAAAGCTCTTCTCTGCATCTGCAGGAGCCAAGAATAGCAGCAGCAGCAAGAAAAAAAGCTTTCTGTTCTGCTGAACTCTGAAGTTTTGAAAATGTTCTTTCACAGCACACAGCAGAAAAGGAAGAGCTGATGGTCGTCTCCTTGCCCCAAACCTTAACACTGGGGTTTCCACTCAGCAGGAGCTGTTTCTGAGGATATCTGAACCCACACTTGCCCCATATCAGCCCAATACACTGACTTCTGACTGCACAGTTATATCTTCTTTGGGGTGTTAAGCCATAGTAGGAGAGAAAGTTGATGTGTGGTTAGTGGAATTATGTGAGTCTCCAAAACCACTGCTATCCTTCTAACTCAAAGCATCTTTTGAGTGCTGTTTTAAAATTCAGCTTTGGTTGCTCTCCAGAGACTTGGACACCAGTTGCCTCAACTGCAGTTCTTTCAGCAATTACTGCTGGCAGTATTTGTTCTTAAATGGTGATTAATTGTTCTGCTCCTGTGATTTTTCACACTTTAAGTATAGTGAAGGTAATTCGATCGTATGATCACAGATGCTGCACACCTTCTCAAGCTCACTGCCTTCTACCACAGTGTGTTTACTATATATCATAAGTCTTAGAAATTACTTTTAAGAAAAGCAAAACCTAGGGAGAAAAAAAAATCATTATTGCTGGAAAACAAATGTAATGATACCTGGAGAACATGGCTGGGTTAATGGTTGGACTTGACGATCTTAGAGGTCTCTTCCAACCTTAATTATTCTATGATACCTTACAGTGACTGTTAGCATCTGAACTAAGAAGTCAAAAAAAAAATATTCATAGTTGTTCTACCATTGTTTTCTTCTCAAACTTGTTGGCAATGGGTTGGTTTTATTACTTTGCTCAAGTAAATTTTGCCTGTTGTCTGCACCTCCATCTGTGAAACTTCATTGATGTTATCTGAGGAAAACAGGAGCAAATGGAAAACATTTTAGCTCCATACTCACTGAGCACAAGATTAAAAGAAAGGCCATGGTGCATTTTCAATAAAGGAGGTGATTACACATGGGAGTACTCCTTTGCTGTCTGAGAAGCCATGTAATTTACAGAGCAATCTGGACTTCCTTGGTCAGCTGGTTTCAAAAATAAATTCTCAATTCTTTGGGCACTTACTCTCCTTCTAGGTGATTCAGGGAGTCCTTGATAATCAAAATCAACTCTCTGTTCTATTACATATTAACACTGTAAATTGTTGCACCTGGAATTGATGAACCCTTGGTTTATTATGTTAGAGGAGTCATACGCAGCTGTTCTTCCCCCAAGTGCTTCATTACCACATGTGAGAAATGCCTCCTACATTACACAGTAGCTCAATGAGTTTCCTGTTTGCCATTCAACCTTCTAACAATTCAAAAAATTATCATTTAAAAAATTATTGAGCATCAAAATTAGGTCAGAGTGCCAATAAACCCAAAAGTTGTCATCAGAGTGCTTTCAGTGTTTCAGTAAGGAGTGTGTTGGAGATGTGCCATTGGAGTTCCCCAGCTGTGTTATTTACTGCAAATAGATCTGTTCACAGAAAAACATTCTAAAAAAAACCTACCAAAATGTTCTACACACTGCAGGGTGGGGGGATAAATGTTTCACATACAGAATAAGAAGTTTAAGCCCTCTGCAGAGCACGTCTCAATCATTAAAGTGAAAAAGATTTTATTCTGTTTGTAGCTTTTCCACAGGTATCCTATGGGACCTTGGACAAGGTATTTTATTTCTCTGGAGGAAAAGTCAAAAGTGTATCCAGTAGACTTGGCAGTTGCTGTATTCAGAAGGATGAGGGTTGGCTAATCCAACATCTTGTGCTGTAAATGTAGTGGTGCTGTTATATGATAGTTTGAGATCATTTAAGCTTGTACTGCTTCTGAAAAAGACACCCTCCCCTGGCATCATCCCTGTCCCTTCAGCCCATGGCTGCCTTCCTACCACCATGACGTGGGCCAGGTGGAAACTCACCCTGAGGACAAACAAAATGGGTACTTCTAAGCCAGATCTATGACATGAGCTAGTGCACTCAGGGTCTGGGATGACTCAGTGTGACACAAAGCAGGTGATGGGAATATGCACACAAAGAATATGGGAAAGGGGGGGGTTGTGATTCACATGATAGGCAGAGGCTAAATCAGCACCAGGTGACTGTAAAACCACACACTCACACTGCTTAAGTTTAGTGTATTTTTCCAACTATTATTTTTATATCAACACAATGATGCCAAAAAGTGGAAAATTCAACTGCTATGTATTATTTAGGCTGGGGAACTGTAAGGTCCTGTATCAGTAAAGGCTGTGTTTGCAATAGGAGTGCTCGCAGATATTGCTTTACCAGTAACCTCCTTTTTGGCTGCAGTGTACCTTATTGGACTCTTAGGAGCTGAGACACAGGGAAAATGCTTTGTGCCCCAATTCTCTCATGAAACAGGACTGACCCTTCTTCATCTCATGGGAACGCTGTGAAAATTAACACTTCAAGCAACTGAAGGTTTGAGATGTTGTGGTAATGACAGCTATATATTTATATATAAAACATTTCAGTTCCACTTTGCACTGAAATCAGTCTAACTGCAGGCTGAGCTGGAGAGTGGTGATTCCTCCGGTCAGTGTGTTGCCCACACACCCATTACACAACTTTTCTGTGCCACTGTGGGGTTCCCACCAGTACAGGGTGACCCTGCCCATCCTACCACCAGTACTACACAACCTCTGCTGCAGCAACTTCTGCCATTTCAGCGTGTCCAGTTCCCTCACATCTGTGCAGGTGTCTCTCTGACTGGACTGTAATTGTTCTTCCTTTCTGTTCACATGCCTCCTTCAAAATCTTAGCAATATTATTGTGTCTCTCCAACCAATTAAATGGAAAATGTCTTACTCAGAATCACAGAAGCAGAGAACTAACTAGGTTGGAAAAGACCTTTGAGATTATCAACTCCAACCTATGACCTAACACTTGAATTATGGAAAAGCTTGTCCAAATAGCTCACAAGAGCTTTAAAATGAGTTGAATAAGACCATGTAACCTTGCTTGTTTGGCTTAAAAAAGGGCCAAATGCTTAATGCTGCCTGTAAAATCTATCTATAATGAAATTTTCCAAACCCAAGTACCCTGTTTTGTATAAAACGGATTTCCAAATTTCATATCCAATATCTTGCTTTATTGTAACTGATGCAAAAGCTTTTACATAGATCTTAATAAAAATACTTATCTGTAGTATACCTGCATGGCTTATACACATTTAATTACATGCAGTTTCCTAAAATGTAAGATGGTAATGGATGCTTAAACGGAAACTCCACCCTATCGTTAGTATCATTAACATATATTGTATGTTAACACATTGTTTGAGTAATTTGATTTCAAAATCATGTCTTCAGCAGTTTCAGTCATTTTTCTTTTGGGACATCTGGGAGTGTCAGGAAACAAAGAGACTTCTCCTTGTAGCCTGGACTGAGAGATAAGTGAAGTTACACTTAATATTGTCTGCATCTCATCTTTGCTGCTGCAAAAAGAGGCACCCTGCCCTACCTGGAGCCTACTTGCTTACCTAGTCCTCTAAATACTGCCTGCCCATCTTTAAAAACAGAAGGTAGACAACTGATGTCTGCCAATTCTGGTAGGAATATTCATACACATGTATGATCGTAATATAAAACAGTATACGCTGTTACATAATCATAAATTTTAAAAATACATGCACATATAATCTCACTATAAAGAGTTTCAGGAAGGCATTACCTATTTTGAACTCACTGTGAAGCAGGACTCAGTTTCATAACTGTTTTTTTCTTTGCTTCTCTCAACTTTATTCATAAAATTAATAAATGTCAAAAATGCACTTAAAAATGTAAGAGAAGCCTCTGTTATTTCCTTTGGCTTCACCGTGAAAAACCCATCAATTGTTTCCTGGCAAAAAAAAAAAAAAAAAAAAAGCCATAGGAAACTACTTCTGAAGCTCTTGTTAAAGCTTGTTCAAAGCATATCCAAGGACAGAGCTGAGAGGTTCTTTAGCCCTCAGTATCCTTCATACTTCTGAGTCTGCAAGGATTTACTCATAGCTTTGAAGTCTTACAAAAATATGATAATACAGGTAGCATGAACACAGTCATAATTTAAATCAGTCATGCTTTAGTATACAAATAATATCCCTTTAGTATCCCATTTTTTATTAGGAACAGTAAGAGGTACCAGGAATTTCTACCCACACTCCTCCTCGTAATGCAAATATCTCGCCTTTCCTCCTATGGCACAACAGGGTCCTTCACAATACTTGACAACTGTTTTGAACAGAAGAAAATGAGAACTGGTCACGGATTTCTGCTTTTTGTTGTATTATATTCATGTAGAAATAGTTAGTATGATGAAAGAAAAGCATCTAGTTCTAACCTTTACAACAAAAGAAGCAGAAAATAGGTGGGCAGTCCTCAAATTTAAATGCTCATATTGATAAAGCAACATAAAATGCTTTCACAGCAAAAACTACTGAGCTGAGCATCCTCTGGAAGAAAAAAAATCTGATTGTAATTCTTCATTCTCCTTTCCTTCTTATGTCTTCATACTCAGCAATGACTGGAAAATATTAATCAGCTTTCAGGTACAACATGCTCCCTAAGACTCCACTTTCCTAAGAAGAGTAAGAAGAAAATGAATATATATAAACTCACATATGGATAAGCTTTCCCTGACTGGTCATGCTCACCATTTGCTGTTTCATATGCTGATTTTTAAGAATGGTTAAAATTTTAGTAATAATCCTTTCCAGAATCAATGTGTAGAAACATAATGCTGCATTTCATGTTATGCAGACAGTTTACCCCTGAAGAAAGGTAAGAAAGCTCAATAGAAGATACTGACAGATACTAAAAAAAGAAAAAAGGTAAATTTGCATATATTTAATCAGGAAAACGGAAAACGGCACTATTTTTTACCAGGAAGAGTTTTTCACATAAAGCCAATAGAACTGGAACAAGATTTTATGGTTTTTTTCCCCACAGGCAGTCCACCAGAGAAGGGGGAACCCAGAAAATGCTATCCAGATGGAAAACACTAAGACATATATATATATATACATATATATATATATATATATATATATATACATACATCTGTATTTTTGCTCTCTTCCATACTACTATTGAAGGTTAAATAAGTCTAGGGTAGATTATAAGCTATTTTATCAGTTTCACACCACACATTAAAATAACGTCAATAATATAAAAAATCAGAGAACACTGATTGCAGAAAGCACTAAAAGCCCCACTTTTTTTTGCAGAAGTTGTGAATACAGTGTTCAATTAAGATTTTCTAAATTATTTACTGTGTTCTTAGAAAAGAAGTAAAGCTTTACAAAAATAGCCTTACTCATTCCCCTATTCCCCTTTCTCTGGGAACACAGAAAATGATTATTTTATGTTTACTGTTTCAAAAGTAAAAGGAAGGAACAAAATTCACAAGGCAACAGAAATTGTGACAGTAATAGTACTATGTTAATTTCTTCGGAAATACTGTATATAAGATCAAACAAATGCAAATTTGAAGTGTTAAGATGACAGGTGAATCGATTAAAACACAGCAACAACAAAACCATTCAGTTTCATTATTCCTCAAATATTTTGCTTTGATTTAAAATCTACAGAACTTTTCCACTACATCTTAGCTCCAAATCTTTGGGGGTTTGTTTTAATTTTTAGAGTGCAACTAAGTAAACAACATTTTACAGATAACATAAATTTTTTCATAGGAACCTTAGAAAGATGTACTCAACATGAATTCCAGCTAAAGAGATATCTATGTAGTATAGCCACAGGGCCAGTAATGAAAGTTCCTTAGGGGGTGAATCTCAGTAGGAAACTTCAGCAACTGATCTTCATAGCAACTCGCCTAGTAAAAGCCAAATTCTTGGATTGGATTAGTCAAACAGGAAAAAAAAAATCTGCTTCACTCTTTCTTCTAGCATGTTCAAGCTTTAAAAATCCCAGAACATAAACTTCTAGACTAGTGTACTGATCTCACATGGTAACTTTTCCTTAAATTGTTTTGGAAACTGCGAATAGCCCACCTGTGGAAGCTCTTTGGTCTCAGTTGTTTACAAATCTTCCAGACACTATTGACTCTTAAGCATAGCTTCATTTTGCTTTTCTGAGGAACAACATGGCATATTAGGCTTCCAAAAGAAAAATATTCAAACTTTTCTTTCAAAACCCATGAACGAAAGTTGACTACTTTTGTAAAAAAAACTAATTTGCTCTTTTCAATTGTTAAGAAGAAAATTTCTCTCCAATGGTTTACCTTCTTTTCTAGTTGGATGAACGAAAACGTTTTTCAGTCTTAGGTCCTCATATTTTCCTTGGAGTATCAAGAACTTCACCATTATTCATCTGGCAAATTCATACAAGTAGTTTCTAAACTGCTGAGTAATTTCAAATGCTAAACAAGTTCTGAGAAAATTAAAATCTTTTGGTGATATCTCTGCAAGCAATAAGACAGAGTTCACTACACTTTCTAAAGGAATTTAGATTCTTCAACATGCTACAGACTTACCTGCTATTTGCTTTACTCAGGTAAAAGCAAGTGGTTAAATGGAAATTAACATTTCAAGAGTAACCATGTGATAAGAAATGCAGGAAATTATGTGGGATTATTTCATTTCACTCAAGTGACATTATCTCAGAAGATAGATTCTGTTCTATTGGCAGTGTTAACTCCTATTTGTTTCATAGTGAAGAAATGCATCACTCTTGCAGGATGGCAATGACCATCTAGTGATTATTTGGAAGGAGCTTTGTTACCGCCAATCCTGTTTTTGTTCTGTGTAAACTCCTCCAGTGTGTCATCAGCAGTGACAAGTTTCTCAAAATATTGCTAACTCCTTCATTTTTCTCCTGAAAAGAACAAATACTGTTCTGCAGTCAGCATTTTGACTTAATCCAAGATGGTGATGAGAGTCTATGACAACTGCAGACAAAAAGAAGGCAAGTAAACTTTATGTAGTGCTAAACTTTATGCTAAACTTTATGTTAAACTTTAAAACTCATGACAGAATTTTAAAAAACTTGCAAGTATTTTATGTCCAAATTCTGCAGCTATTATTCATTCATTCATTTAAAAAGTGAATTTTCTGCAGGAAGGGAGTGCTTCTCAAATGCATGGTCTTTAGTTTCGGCAGGTGTGGGGAAATCTAAACTTCAAATTGCCCAAATCTCTTCCAAGAAATATTGAGCCTTACCACTATTTCATATATTGTTTACGTTTTCCAGGCTTTGTAAAAACAATACATTCACGTTTTTGCAGCCATACAAGTATGGTGCATTAGGACATCTTCTGAGATGTTTTGCCAATGGCCAGCTAAGACACCTGGCTAAACTTGCAAGAGGAATAGAACACAGGAATAGCTGCCATTCCAGTAAGAGGACATGTGGAACCAACACACCTTGCTTCCTCTCTTCATCTAGGTCTGCAGATGCTGCTCTCAGCCTGGAAGGGTGTGGATAACGCTGCTGAAGAGGGGCCATGGTTAAAACAAGAACCTCATCACTAACTCAGTACCTCTGGCAGGGTATTTTTTCCCTCTATCCTTTCGGCATTTGTGTTCTCACACATCCTCTCAAGCATGTGGTGTAATTTTTTAGGGTTGTCCTGTGCAGGGCCAGGACTTGGACTTGATGATCCTTTGAGTCTCTTCCAACTCAGGATATTCTACAATTCTATGGATCTATCCTAATACTCTGATGCTAGGGCATTGTTTTAGTGCCAATCAGTCTGGTTAGCAGACAAAACAGACTGACTGCCCTGCAGCACTCTTGGGATTGACTGTCATTCTGGTGATGAAGTGTCTCAGGGCAAAAAAATTTAGTGAACTAGAAATACAAATAATTAATAAGCCTTTGAACCTTAGGAGAATTATGAGGCTTGCATATTTGGGGATATGAAAGGATAAAGTGTGCTCTTTTCTTCCCCTTAAGAGATAACTGCATAATAAGTTGCTGAAACTGTAGAGGACTATTTTGCCTTCTTGTTACTTACATGACCTTCTAAAAATTATGTGTCTTGATAGTGCTTCCACTTGCTGCTCTTCTGATAAGGGCAGTATGCCTGGAACTGTAATTAGGAGAAATAATATCTTACAATAAGCAGTATACTGCCTTTCCCAAGAAGTAACTAAAACAGATCTATATGATTCATGAGAAATATTCTCAAATATATGTCTTGCTCTCTAGTGATAAATGCTTGTATAACTGCAAATGCTTGGATACACACTCAGCAGTATGCATAAAGGCAGTGCAACTGACCTCAAACACAATTTTAAAAATGCATGTATGTAAGCATTTACAAAGATTCAATCTTTGTAGACATAAGCTCAAGTTCTTGTTAAGATAAATAACCCTTCTTATAAAGTTCAGCCAGCCAAATGTGCATTACAATCTTCTACCTTTAAAACATGGCAGTACCAAGGTGGAGACTCAGCCTGACAATTTTACTTAGGCAATACTTGGAAATCAGGTCATTCAAAACAGCTGCTTGTGCCTCTAGCCTGAGAAAACCCACAGGCATGATCTTCAAAGGACCTCTCTCTGAGGGCACAGCAGCCAGGAAAACAAAAGCCTGGAGGTCTGGCTGCACCCTCTGATTCCAGTGGCTGTACACACAAAAAGGGGCAGAGAGCGAGCTCCTCACCTGAGGGAGCCACTCCTGGTCTGGTTGTCAGGCACACAGGCAGAGGGAAGGAAGGAGAGAGGGCACTCGTCGTGTAGGTTCCACACAAAGGTTTACAACCATAAACAGACTAGGGACAAACAGCCAAAAATAACTGAGGGGCCAGGGATTTTATACTGAGGGATGGAAGGGCAGGGATAAGGGATACAGCCAATGGGACAAAGGGAAGGAGGCGAGGTTGAAGCTGAGGGAACCAATGGGAACAACACATAGGAGGGATCAAGGGAAGTAACCAATGGGATGCTGAGAAGTACAGAACTTTCTAGAACCAATACATAGTTACTAAGGGAAATGAATACTTACAGCTTCATACATAAAACAGGGAGGGGAAAACATGAACCCATCATCTTAAAATACACAAATCACCCAACCAGGGGCTGATGGGTTCTCACCCTAACCACGGAGTGGGTTGTTAGATCTTGGTGCCTGACCACCACACATTGGTTTTTGTTGTACTTTCGGGGGTCGGGGTGGTTATAGCCACACGCACTGCCACATCTCTCCTTTCTGTCCTATTGTGCCGCACAGTCTGAAGTGAGACAGTTCCCACATGTCATAGCTTAGCAAGCATAGTCCCGGAAGGGATGTCCTTGCTAAGGGGTGCTTACAGTTTCCTCTGGGAACTGATAGAACCTATCAGCTGGCCAGTTTGAATATGGACAATTCTCTAAGCCACTTAAAGTTGTGACCGCCTCTGTGATCCACATTTAAGAATAGACAAACTCCCCCCCCCAAGCCCTCTCTCGTTTCCGGCGCTGGCACAGGTGGCTGCAGGCCCCGTGCGGGGGCCAGCGGGCCCGGCCAGGCCCTGCTTGGGCCAGGCCGGGCCGGGCCACGGCCATCCTGGAGCCATGGACCTGTTCCAGCCATGGAACCCCCCCCACTGCCTTGCCGTGGGCAGCCGGAGCGACTCGGCTCTCCCCCCTCTCCACTTCGATAAGAAAAATTCAACATTCCAGCTGGAAAGCTGCAAGGCCGAGGTGAGATTAACCCTTTTATTGCTGTGAAGAGCTGAAAACCTGAGGGAAGAGAGAGAGGAGATGCTTAAAGCTGAAATTCTGTTGTGAAGCTATGATATATCAGAGTATCCCGTTGTAATTCCATGAAGCCATGGGGGGTGGAGTGTTCAACTCGTAAGCAAAAGCACCTGCGCTGAGATAGGCAGATGCTGACGCAGCTGTAATTTCATGAGAAGTTTGGACAGGGAGAGATGGAAGCGATGAGGACTTTTGCTCCAAATGGAAAAGGAGAAAACCTCAGGTCCTAGAGATGCTCCCAGAGACAGTCCTAAAGATGAAGATGAGGAAGACCCTTTGCTCCCAGGGAAGGAGAAGGGCCTCTGTTCTTAGAGATTAAATGCTCCCAGAGATGGGTGAAGAGAACTTTTGTTTCTGAACGGCTCAACCTTAAAATTGTACCCCAAAAAACTTCAAGAGTGGACCCTCGAAAGCAGTTGCGGGAAAAGCTGCAAGTCGGGGGAAAGGACTCACACGCAGGCAGAGAGACTCCTCTTCCTAAATGGACTAAACAATATTGGGAAGTGGGCGGCTGTCTCGTTGTGATAATGTTTTCATAGCACGAGCAAGAAGAGACTTCTCTTTCTAAATGGACTGAACAAGGTTATTATGGAAGTGGTAAACAGACTGAACATCTTAAGGGTTGTCTTTTTACATTGTCAGTGGAAAAAGGGAGGAAGATGGGGGGAGGAGGAGAGTTCTGAAGGTGGTATAATTTTTTTTTTTTTTTTCTCCTTCTTTTAGATCTGTTAATAAACTTCTTTATATTCTTTCAAGTTTGGTGCCTGCTTTGCATTTCTTCTAATTCTTATCTCACAGAAGATAAACAGTAATAAGTATTTTGGGCCAAACCACTAAACTACACCTCTTAAGGTTTCACTGAAATGAAACCATTTGCTTCGTAAACGTTTTTAAGAGCAGTTTCATTTGGTTGATTATGAAGAAAATAAAATTGCAGTTTGACTCTTTGTTAAGAGAGAAAGGAAAATAACTGCAGTGGCTCCAGGAGCAAACCTTGTATGCAAAAAGTTATTTCTCTATTTAATGCATTAGAACATGGTCCTCTTCTTCCCTCTTCCCCCTCTCACAGGAGATAGCAGGATGGTCAGGAAAAAAAAAGTAAAATGTTTGACAATATTACTTTTAGAGGCAAAATAACAGCCATTTGGACCTCTTCATTCTTGTATCACTTGATTAGGAAAAAAATCAGCTGGCCCACTTAGGCAGGGTGCTTGGTTAAGTTATTGGATCCATACTTATATGGAAATTTCTTAATACCATTTTGACAAGATGAAAAGCTTTCAAATTGTAGGAAATGTAATTCATAGCCACTTGAATGCTTTTGCACTGTCACTCAAACGAAAAGCATCTTTACTGCAAATAAGATTCATGCTTCCAATTCTTAATTTTTTGTTTGAGGTTGGTTTAGTCTGGAAGTTGTCTTTCTGCTAACAGGGCTGGCACATGTATCTGTTCCTCTGATGGTAAATTATGCTGTGAATTAACCTTTTGAAAGCACCACTTTTATCTGGTCATAGTGTCAGAGTCAGTCTTGTATGAAGCTGTTTCTCTACTGCACAGGGCTGAGTTACGGCTCAACAAAAGCCAAGGACTGATCCTGTAAAAGAATTGAAGTTTCCATAGTTGTAGTTGTTGATTATTAGTACTGGGCTCATACCACAAATAATCCTCTTTATAACTGGGCTCATTTGCTTTTGTTATTTTTCTAAAAAATACCAATTCGAAAGCTTGACATTGTGCAGGGTAAAATTTAACCTCATACCACATTAAGTAGTTTCTTTTTGTTCTGTAAGGAAACTTCAATGGATAATTTATTGTGAATGTGATCATTATATATTGTATTCTATAAAAAAATGCAATCTGCTTTTTGACCTATTTAAGGGAATCAAGGCTGGCTTTCTGAAGTTTCTTCCAGGAGCTACAGTAGTTTGTGAAATATACCCTGAAATATGTATTGAAAATAATCTTCAGTCCAGTTCAAGAGAAAAGATGGCTGCTACTATACTGTAGGAATTCTGGAATAACCCTGCTATTTTTGTAATTTTTTTTTACAACTGTTATCTTCCTCATCTCTTAATAGGGAATGTTCTGGTGGCATGATAAAACCTGAGTAAAAGAGAATTTGTATCAAAGACTGAGGAAGTTTTTTTTGTATTTTATTTGGTTTTGTTGATAACAGACTCCAGATATCTGCTTTACATATTTAACTTCTTTGTGTAAACAGGAATGCTTCCAGTTTAGATGGTTTATATTTTTGCACTTGTTTAAAAAAACTAAACTGATGTATACACTCATTTGGAAACTCTTGCAGTAGCTTTGATAGAATTTATTTGGGTTTAGCTTGTAGCAGTGTAAATAGCAGCTAATATATATAATTATCACTGGTATATTTAGGTTTCCTGGGTTAATTTGAAGCAAAACTGCTAAAACTGCACTGCCACATAAATCACACTGTATTCCAAGATTCAGAAATCATTCCAGATAGAGAGATTTAACTAGCAACAGAAAACTAGCGTACTTCTTTTGAACATGCTGGTTACTCAGTAAAAATGCATACCAGGGGAATTGATGAACAAGCAGTGCCAGGAAAATTGTGTCTGTGGGATCAGGCAGTGAACATGGGGCTCCTGCTGCCCGAAGGAGCCTGCAAAGTGCCTCGTGTTGAAGTAGGGAATGCTCCTTGAGGGGGAGATGGGTAGGTTGTGGTTTGCTTTTTCATCCTTAGGTAAATTCAATGTCAATCCAGGCACTAAGACAGTTGTTTACTTTAAGAAGGGGAACTTTAGCAGTAATTTGGTCCACTCTGGCAAGGCTGTGACCAAGCAAATCTCTGTAAAGTAGAGCAAGCTGCAGTGCTAGCAGTACTGGGAGGTATTGAAGAGTTCTGGATGATGGATGATGCTCACTTTGCTTCAAAATCTGGGAGAAAACTCTGGCTTAAGCAAAGTTGCCTTATGGACAAATATTTATGCTAATATATGTATATATAGAATGCTAATATATATTCTACTATGTAGAGAGAAAGAAAAGCACCAGTTAGCTGGAGATATGCAGGGGGGACAATGCCAAGAAAAAAAGGAAAATATCTTTTTCGTCTTTTTTCTTTCTTTTTTGTGCCTTGTGCACTGGAGCTCCTTGAGACAGTAGTAGAGTGCCTTTAATTTTTTCTCTGCTCTATGGCATAGCTACAATGAGAGGTCCTCTGGCAAGGATTTTTTTTTCCTTTAAATATATTGCACTACATTTCAGATCTGCCTTACAGCAAAACTGCCTGTACCACTTTTCTGTGCCAACTTCCAGCACTCAAAGCATACTTTCTGGTTTGATGAAATGTTGAAAATTAAGAAAGTATGAAATTAGTAGGAAAATGATTTTGAGATTCACATTAAACTTCAGATAACTTTCATTTATTCAGTGATTAAATATTCTGTATTTAAATAGCCTTTGAAATTCTTTTACATTGGTAATGTGTATGAATTTTAAGGCAAGTCACTACTGCTCTTGGCACTAACCTGAATGCGGAGTTGATCAGTCAGGCAGCACATACCAGGGCAGTGATTGTCCCCTGTACTGGGCACTGGTGAGGCCCCACCTCGAATCCTGTGTTCAGGTTTGGGGCCTGTCATTACAAGAAAGACATCAAGAGGCTGGAGAGTGTCCTGAGGAGGGCAACAGAGCTGGGGAAGGGTCTGGAGCGCACGTCTGACGAGGAGCAACTGAGGGACCTGAGAGTGTTCAGTCTGGAGAAGAGGAGGCTCAGGAAGGTCCTTATTGCTCTCTCCAATTCCCTGACAGGAGAGGTGGAAGGTGGGGGTCGGTCTCTCCTCCCAGGTAACAAGAGGTAGAACAAGAGGAAATAGCTTCAAGTTGTGCCAGCGGAGGTTTCGATTGGACACTAGGAAAAACATCTTCACTGAAAGGGTGGTCAGGCTTTGGAACAGGCTGCCCAGGGAAGTGGTGGAGTCACCATCCCTGCAGGTGTCGAAAAGACATGTGGATGTAGCATTAGGGACATGGTTTAGTGGTGAACACAGTGGTGCTGGGTTGATGGCTGGACTTGATAATCTTAGAGGTCTTTTCCAACCTAAAATATTGAATTATTCATTTGGGCAGTAGTTTCAGGGTAGTAAGCTCATGACCATGGCTTGCTCTCAGCTAACAAATTTTTGACTTGGGGAACAGCCAGCTAGTAGATGGATCACAATCAAGATGACCAAACACTTGTAAAACACCAGAATGAAGGGGAATACCCACAGTACCCTTGTCAAATCCCTTCCTCTCCTTTCTTCCAAGTATCTCCACAGCATATGAGTTGATTGCAAGCCAGAGAACTGACCTTTCAAATCCTGGGAACACAAACAGTTACTAAGAGGCTTCTACTGGTCCTCTGGATTAGGTATTCCTCAAAGCCTTCCTTATGCTGTTTAGTGATTTTCCTTGTGATGACTACTTCATCTTTCTATTTATTACAAAATCTGAATGAAAGAGAAATACAGTTGGGAACAACAACTGATCAGAAGCAAACTGAAGCATTAAGGACTTCTGAAAAAGAGAGAGGAAAAAAACTCAGTGTCCCCAAAATATTGATCAAACTTTTTACCTTTATTATATCTGTTTCAAATCATGGCTTAGCTAGGCTAAAATAAAGAAAATTACTCAAACCATACTTTGTAAAATGAGTTCCCAAAACATTGTTTGGAAACAGATGACAAGTCAGCTACTTCTGGTTGTTCAGGACTCTGAAAGAAATGACATTGCTCTGAAATATACCCAAATGATCAGCTCAGTGATTAGGCTAATGGAGAAGAGTAGAAACCTTTTGTCATTTCAGTATAGCAAGGAGAAGCTTGTCTTTTTGCTGTGTGAGAGGCAACATGTTCCTAGTGGGGCTGGGAAGGGATCTGGCCATACAAAAGAGCAGTCTGCAGAGTTTTTCAGATATGTGCACTGCACAGCAGAGTGTTTGTCTTACATATATTTCATTAAGTCTGCTCTCTACACATGATATCCGAGTATCACATTATATGTGAGTAGTTTATGGAATGAAGGTGCTGCTTTCATCATGTCAGGTGAGGCTTGTGGTAGCATGGCAAGTGTGGCACAGAGCTCAACATCTTCGTTCTGAGGGTACGTGTGAAGGCTTTGTTCAGCTTAGTAACCTGCTCAGGTCCCTTGGGGCAACAAGCAGGACACTGCTGTATTGTATATACTCGTGCATCCATATTGCAACTGGACATGCCCTGTTCTGGAGGGCCAGCTGATGTGCCAAAATGAAGCCAGAGCGTACAGTGGTGTGGTTGATCAGGAGTGAAGACTAAGACCTGAACCTGAGAGTTCCTTGCTGTAAACCAGTGCAGCTAGAGCAGTGCCCAGACAAGTCTCTGCAATGACTGGAGGGACACTGGCATCTCTGAGCCATCCAGAGCTGGAACTCATGCACACAGAACAGGGCAGGTGCTCTGAAACTGCTCTGTGAATACCTCCATTCCAGTGCCAGTAGCATCATAAGCTGTTCCAGCACTTACAGTTCTAAACAGCTCTACAGCTGTTAATTTCTGCTTTCCTCAGTGCAGCAGCCTATGGGTATATTTTCCTCAGAAGTGCAAGCCTCATTTCACAGTCTCCTCCTCACCAACGAGAAACTCTGGGAGCCTGAAGGGGCAGCAAATGAGCCTTATCTTTCAAGTCTGTTAACATCTAGATTTGTGCTAACCCTGCTCAGTGAGCTCTGGAGTTTCCAGCGAGCTGTGGAGTTTCCAGCTACTCTGACGCCCAGACAGCTTCACCTATGCCAGTGGTGCTTCTGTTAGTGTCTGCCCCTAAATCCTTGCAGCTACACATGAAGTAATTTAATGAGTATGAAGATTCTGTATATCCACAAGGTCCAGGAAGTTATTTATGGAAAAGACCCACTGCTGCACACCTCTTGTCCATAATGTTTCCAAAGTATGTGTGAAGATCTGGAGATTAATTCAAAGCATATTCAGGTCTGCCATGTACCTGGAAAGTTGTTTGGAAACTACTTTATGGCTGTAATTGCTTAGTGGTGCCATGAGTCCAAGGCTATTTCTGAAACACTCAGGTAAAGAATATGGAGTGAGAGTGTAGCTTCAAGCATTTTTTTCTTTGGGAAAGCTGTTTTGTGAGGATCTCATTGTTTTCCCCACGGGCCACACATTGCAACTCCTGCACCCCAGGTTACCCTGTGTTTTGCTGTGATAACACTGCTATATATTAGGCTGCATTTTAACATTAATTGTTGAAATTGTGCATGTATGTTTTTAAGTCAATATTAAAAAGAACCCTAGAAAAGTTCTACAGAGAGGCAGTCCACATGCTAGGGATATGTGGTTGGGGTAAAGGAGTATGAAGAAAATTAATAATAATTAACTAACCTAAAGAAGTTTCATTTGCATTTCACACACAACTATTGTGCTTTTAAAAGAAGTTAAAAATTTGGATGAACTATTCTTGCTGTAGCAAAACACTGAATAAACCCAACTATACCTGGAGAGCCTGGGTTAAACAGTTCATCTAATGCTTGCTAACTCCTTGTGAAGATGACAAAGAGAGTTCTCATGTTGAAAGCATCTGTGGATTGCTGCACTTACCTTGAAACGCCAGTATGACAGCACAGCAGCCTAAGTAGTAAGTGGGTAACAGGGATAGATAAAGAAGCAGAAGTAACTTGTGGAAAGGGCCTCACATGGGGAACCAGGAGCAGGAATTGGGATGAGGACACCTAGCAAGGAAGGGAGCTGTCAGAAAGACTAAGTAGAGTAAATACTTTCAGTTTAAGTGTGGTCAAGTCCAGTTGAAATCCAGTGAGGCCTCCCTGCCCAGAAGCCCAAGCTGGTATTGGCAGATAGACAATTCAGCTTCAGGGTGAAACGTGCTTGTGCTGACGCACAGCAAGTATACTTTCCTGTAACAAGGAAAGGGGATTAATTCTTATCCATTTAGTCTGGGGGAGGACACTGGTTTTCCTGTTATGGATTTTTCTCTTTTTAAGGAGCAAAGCTCTTCTCCTGTCTGGTTAAGCCTATGGTACTCATTAGTTGGAAGGATGCAGTGTAACTCCTTTACCACCTACTCTGTTTGGCACTTTCTAAAGACAGGACATTATTTACATTTCCCTTGACAGATGCTTCAGCATTTCAGGGAAGACACACTAAACCCAGACCCAGGTCATCCAAGACCTGGCAGAGGCTGTAGTTATTATTTAAGATGGAGGAACATGCTCATTAACAAGGCAGACAGCAAAGAAAAGCCGTTTCATTTCAGTGCTTGTGTGTCTGCATAATATTAAGTAGCACTCCAAGCTACACTGGAAGCCTTCATCATGCCAGTTAGGCTTTCTGCACTGATTAGAGAGATTTGTATTCCTCAAGACAGTGAACTCACTATGATCTTTACTGACTTTTCTTCATAAATGGATTTCTACATTAAGCAGATCTTTGCTTTAGCAAATTTGCCAAGGTACCCTGAGTTTGTAATAATTATTTATCACAAAATGCAGTTGACC
This sequence comes from Coloeus monedula, assembly GCF_965178545.1. Taxonomy (NCBI): domain Eukaryota; kingdom Metazoa; phylum Chordata; class Aves; order Passeriformes; family Corvidae; genus Coloeus; species Coloeus monedula. The sequence goes on along the minus strand of NC_138783.1, from coordinate 110,488,743 downwards.
CTGTCTACAGGGGCTGAGGCCCAGATTCTCCTGGCTTCTGAAGAGGATGCTGGTCTCATTCTATAGTTTACGGCAAAACAAATATATTTCAGTTTCATTTAATCAAACTTCTAGTAAATCTTTCCTGTGAAAAGGAACTGCTACATAGACCCTTGAGGCATTTACTCATTGTGGCAAAACTGATTAAGTACATTAGTTATGGGATTTTTATTCTGATGATAAATGAAGAAAAAGGATCACATTCAGCAGTGGCAACATGTGGCAGTGCAGGTTGCTGCAGCCACCCTGACCTCAGATGAAACAGTAGAACCCAATGTTTGGTGCTCAAGCACCAATGTCTACCAACCCAGTCCGTTGTTGGGGTGAGAACCCATCATCCCCCAGTTTGGTGATTTGTGTATTTCAAGTTGATTGGTTAATGTTTTCCCCTCCCTGATTCATGCCTAAAATTATAAATACTCATTTCCCTTAGTAACTATGTATTGGTTCTAGAAAGTTCTGTACTTCTCAGCATCCCATTGGTTACTTCCCTTGATCCCTCCTATGTGTTGTTCCCATTGGTTCCCTCAGCTTCAACCTCGCCTCCTTCCCTTTGTCCCATTGGCTGTATCCCTTATCCCTGCCCTTCCATCCCTCAGTATAAAATCCCTGGCCCCTCAGTTATTTTTGGCTGTTTGTCTGTAGTTCCTTTATGGTCATAAACATTTGTGTGGAACCTACACGAGGAGTGCCCTCTCTCCTTCCTTGCCTCTGCCTGTGTGCCTGACAGCCAGACCAGGAGTGGCTCCCTTAGGTGAGGAGCTCGCTCTCTGCCCCTTTTGTGTGTACAGCCACTGGAATCAGAGGGTGCAGCCAGACCTCCAGGCTTTTGTTTTCCTGGCTGCTGTGCCCTCAGCAACAGACTTCCCCAACTGGCATTAGTTGTGATTAGAAGCAATTCTCTCTTTTCTTTTGTGCTTTTATACTGATGACAGTTTGTTTGCTTGTGCTTGCAGAGTTCGTTTATATTCTGTAATGAAACTTGTTTAGAAGTCCCTATTCTCTTACTAATTTTAGGGAAATAACTTTATTTGGACTTTCTCAATTATAAAGATAAATAAATGAGCAATAGAGTCCTCACAGGTGTATTCCCTAAACACCTTTGCATCTTCATCATTTTCTTTTTTTTCCTTTGTGTTGATACAACAAGAATTCAGATGGTAAGTGGCCTACTTTTCAAATATTTGTTTTAAGCCAAATACAGATACACATTATTGACACAAAATTGATTTTAGGTTTTTTTTTCAGTGTGTTGAAGCAGCATTCAGTTTGATCATAAAATGGATTCTTTATCATTTTCTGTGCTGGTAATTTCTCTTGCATTATAAATAAAAATATTCTATATATGTGTGTTGTTTCAGCATATCCTGATTTCAAAGGGGCTCAGGGACTACAGAGTCTGTATGGTGTAAAAATCTGCTTGGTTTTTTTACACCAGGTGTAAATGGGTCTGCAGCCATTACTCCTTAATTTAAATTATAGCGCAGGTGCCCTGTATCAGTAACAGTTTGTGTTTCATTCCTGTTCACGTTGAAAAGGAACTTATTGTCTTGTCATTTAGTACAATCTAGAGTAGAATTGAGAGTTTGCCTCAACAAGATTTACTTACCAAATAACGGGAATAAATGTGAAAGCGGAATGGAATAGTTGCACTTTTCCAGCGGTTTAACCTCCGGTAGTTATAAGGTGATTTTTTATTTAGTTCAGTTATAAAATATTTATGCAGAAATACTCACAGAGAAGCAACATTTCATTCAAAGAACGGCTGGCAGTGAGGGGTAAGTTGTGCATTAAAAATAAATTAGAACACAATACTCATCATACAAACACCAGCAAAAATATGAATGCTAAGGACATAATTTTCTAAAAATGTACATCTGCAACAAGCTCCAGTGGTGCATATAGTCAGTGAAGTTTTCTTTTTTTACAGCTGATTATCTGTTATATGCCATTTCTTGCTGTAAGGGGAAACCAACTGCTAAATCATTCAAATCATCAGCAAGGAATGCAGTCTTCTGTGTATTTTGTCTTTGTTTAGGTTTGTCTTTTTCTGTTAGAAGGTACCTCTTCTGCTGTGACTTGCACCACTACTATTTGCACACCTTATAGTGCTGTGAGGGGCTGCAGGCCAGGATCACAGCCTATTGTGCAGGCTGCCTTACCTACAAAAGGGCCTCTCCTGATTCAAAGGTGTAACCAAAAGCTCTGATCTTGGAAAAGCTTAAAGCCGTGTAATGAGACCAGCCTGGTTAGTGGGAGGCAAGGAAATGTCTTTAATGGTTCAGGGTTTCCTGGGTAGGTGAACTACGCCAAAGGGAATAGGAGAGAGTAATAACAAGTGAAAAAATAAATACTAATCCAAGGCTTAATGACAATCTGGCATCATCAGAAACCCAGAAGCACCAAGGACCCAGCTGGAGATAGAGGATTTCTTTATGACAGTAGATACTTTGTTATGGCACACTTACTGAGAAGTGATCAGACTGAATATTGTACAGACTTTTTTTTTTTTAAGTTTTAAACCACCCTTCCCCACCTTAAATCAGCTGACGGCATGACCTTTTTCTAAAATCATTTGATGAGCAAAGGAAGTAAAATAGACATGTATACAAAGAAGAAAAGAAACAAAAAGTAACAGAAGAGCAATTTCAGCTTGTAGTTCTCGAACATGGAAACCAGTTATCTGCATCCATCAGAAAAAAATCAGGTGTATCAGCTGAACAAAGGGGTGGGAGATATTTAACTTAGCAGTACCAAAAATAGATGCAGGACAAGATTTTAGTATGTCATGCTCAAAGCTACGTATCCTTCTATAGAGGAGATTATCTGGAGAGCTTTATAATTGGTGTAAATCTATATATTCTAAGTAATCATTAATCATTTTCTGTGTAGACTCAAGCAGCTTGGACAAGGATTTCTTTACTTCCAAATGAGTGGCCATTGTCTCACATTTATTATTAATTCTCATGTGTTAAAACCTTGCAGCAGGTGGATAGTAGAGAGATAGTGTTAGTTTTTGGGATTACTGCAGATGAGACTTAAGGGGACAGGAACTATATGAGAGCAGTAACAGTATCAGTGGGGGGAGAGGTCTCAGTGCTTCTCCTTCCCAGGCTCTCAATGAAGTTGTTGTAGTCCAGTATTTTGCAGCTTTCCCCACCAGAGGAGTGTAATCCACTGGGTTCTGCCTGGTGATGACCTCTGCACCAAAGCACAGTGTCTTTTACTTCTAAATTGCATGTACTGGGAGTTCTGTGTGACACATTCATAATTCCTATTTCTCTTATTTTCTTGGAGACTGTTCAGTCTACATTTTTTAGACACTATTGATTTTGTGTCGTGGGATGTACTATATCAATTTGAGGAAAAACAAAGGAGACATTTAATAATCTTAGTCTAATCTTGACAGACCTTATCTATTTGAAATTAAGTATAAAGTCATTCACCCTTTGTTGAGACTGAGTCAAGAGTTCTTTCTTTTGCAAAATGCAAAATATTTCAGGTATGGGACTTAGGTTATCCCTAGACTAATAATGATTTCTTTTTTTCATATCTCTTATATTAAAATGTTCAGAATATTTTTTTCCAGTAAGCTTAATGCTTCAGGAGAATTGAAAACAGGCAATAGCCTGTCATCAACTGCATTATTGTTAAACTAATGGATATTTATTCACGAGGCAAATGGAGGAAAAGGTCACATGAATTGTCATTTCTGAATCTGTATTCTAATATAGTTACAGTACCTCTCATGAACTTCTCTGGGGAAAGTGAGCAATTTACTGTCTCATTCACTTTGGAAGGTATGGAGAATGGTTAAATTAGGTACTGGAAAAGGGTTTAGCTGACCAGAGAGTTCTTTTGTTCATAATGGACAATCATAACTCATTCTGCTCAGCTTACTAATGTCTAGCTTACTGGAAATATTGGCATTTGGTCCTGTTAGTACAGAGTGTTTCTTACATGCATGTGCAGTTGACTTGTAGTTCTTGCCTGATCATCTTTTGAGTTCACATAATTACTCCCATTCGCCCAAGAAAATGGCTCCAAAAATACTTTTGTCAAATCTCTTCCCAGTCCCCTTCCTTTACTAATGCCAACTAAAAAGAATGAGGTACTGATAGTATAGTGTTCTCTCATGGTGCTCTGGAGGGTCTACTGCAGCAGGGAGAGTTAGAATTTTGTTAGTTGCTGACTGTTGTGGTTAACCCAGCTGAGACCACTCACTCAGTTAGTTGACAGGGTCAGCAGTTTGTGAGTGACTGGGCTGCTATGAAGACTAGTAGACAAGAAAAGTCCAAATTTAAGCAGTAGAACACTAAGGACCAGAAGTAAACCATGTTTGGATGAGCTTTGAAGGGGAAGGAGGGATTCATATGGAGGCCTCTAAAAACAGGACAAAACCAGCAGGCTGTAGACAGTTCTGCAGTTGCCTGTATAAACCAGCTACTCCAGCTTTGTTGAAATCTGTAATTACTGTTGGCTGCCTCAACGGAGTCCCTTGTGGGATGGCTCTTGAGCAGGTGCATCTCCAAGCATCCTTCAGACACCAAGGTGCCTGGCTTTGCCGCACCATGCATGCCATGTCTCACTGTGCAGACCTGGCATTAAAGATACACCACAGGCATCTTGCAGTTCTGTTGGTGCCTATGAGGACTAGATGCCCTAGATGGAAGAGGGACAAGCCTCAGATTTCCAAGCTATTGAAAGAATGATTAAGAAAACTGGAGTAGTTAAAAGAATCAATGGTAATATTAGGAAGTCATGAGGAAAAATTCTTGGTCAGTGAAAACCAGAGGTGAAGCGTGAAGGTCATGGTTTAGTGGTTAAGAGAGATGGTGGTAGCTGGTTCTGTCTGGAACAATCAATGGCACCATAAAAAGGTGAAGGGATCATTCACATTTGGCTGAACTTCACAACTGAAAGTGATGGAAGTGACTGTAGCTACCAGAAGCAGTGAACTGGGTAGGAAGTGGCATTATCTGGTAGTCTTGGTTCTGAAAGCGACAGGCTGATGTGTATCAACACAATTTATGAAAGTAAAATTGGTTGCATTGCAATTAATGTGTTTGTGTGGGTGACAAGTGGGTGTTGTAAGAGTTGAGGAATTCATTCGCATTAGTGCACATTTCTTCTGTCACTTGTAGATTGATACTTCACCATCAAAGTGGAAACAAATTCAGCCTTCTAATTTTTTTTCCTGTGTTTTCTCTTACACAACATCCAGAAGAATTACTGAATTCTGTGCTCTCACACTGCCTTGTGTTTAAAGTTACAGGCAGCAGAGGTAATCCATTTCCTTGCTCTTTTGCAAGGAACAATTCAAATTCTCAGTCTTTCTTTCTCTTGCTCACAGTCCAGCACAAGATCTATTTCCCATGAATTCTATCACTAAGAAACAAAAGTGATAGATTTTGGCTAGTACTTATCATTTGTGCAGCAGCATACATCCCAAAAGCACTCACAAACAGCATGGAGGCAGCACTTTTTATGTGTCTAAGAGAAAACAAAATAACATTTTAGATAGTGGCATCTCTGTCTCTCCCCTGTAAGAAGTGTGGAGAATATTGACTCGGCATGAGACCCTTAAGGCTGGAGAGGAAGCTCTGCCGATTTCCCTGATGATGCCAGTCTAATGCAAAGGTCTGACAACCTGATCTGAGATTTGAAAGCAATATAGGCACAGAGAGAGGCAGCATTTTGCTTGGTTAACTGATTAGATGTGTATTTATGATATCACATAGCCTGGTAACTTCAGGAGGCCAATACTGGTGCCTTGGCTTCAGGTCAGCAGAGGGGAATGAAGGGGAGTCTCTTCTTTTGACAATACAGTGATTGATGGCCAGTGAAATACATGGCAGGAGCCTCACTGAAGAGAGGCAGCTCTACTGGCACTTCAATTAGCTGTGTTTATAATTGATGGCACGGCTGGAAATCACTGTGATTCATGACCAATAATATTCATGAAAAGAGTGACTCATTTCAGGGAAAAAGACCAGGAACTGCTTTAAATTGCACATGACTGTGATTAATGGCTTGGGAAGATACACGGTGAGTAGGTGCCTGATACTAGTGGTGTTTTGAGAAATCTGTTCAAGGCACTTTCAGAGGAACAGGAAAAAGAGGAGGGAATAGCTGTCTGAGCACCCTTGCTTGTCAAATACCTCCCACAGACTCTAAACAGACCAATAAAATCTGTACAGGTAGTTCAAAATTGCAGCCATGAGTTTCGATTGGCCAAAATTTTGTTACATCGACTCTCCAACCTTTTGGCTGCTCTGGGTACATCCGGTATTTTGTTGCATATACAAGTTTTCCTTTGTGTTCAAAAAATCCCAGAAAAAAATTGAGAGGAAGGAGGGAAGAAAGAATGGGTGATAAGAAGGTGGCAGAAAGCATAGGATAAAAAATAGTGCTGAGTAAGTGTCTACATCTTATTCCCTAGGAGAACTGGAAAAGGCAGAGGATCTGCAGCTAAGTGGATGGGGTGGAAACCAGCACTGTGCAGTGCTGAGCAGGGCAAGGTCAGGGCTTCAGCAAAGCTCTGCCCAAGCAAAGAGCTACAGTCCACAGTTAGAAAACAGATCTGAAAGATCTGGGATGGATTTATTTGGAAAATGGGAAAATTCTCATAAGAATGACAACCAACAGAGATGAGAGCACTGTTTAATCAACCCAAGAATCTGTGGACTCCTTCCAATCCTATTCAAAGGATATCATAATTTTCATTCAGTTCTTACCATTTAACTAAAAATCCTTTTGCTCCTCCTTCTTTGTCATGTCCTCATATCACAACTTTAATCTAGTGAGTAAACCCATCTAATGAAGATTTCTCTTCAGTAACAAATAGTAATATGCAACTTTTCATCTCTTCATCCTCACAACAATCCTGTTTATGAAGTGTTTCACATGATAAGTTTCAGCTTTTCTGCTAATATTCTTAAACTGGAACATCTTGTTTATTAAAATATTCTGCTGGATAGAAATACACACCTAGCTGATAATACCTATCCAGGAGCCTAGGTCATGGACTAAAACTTTATTAGGCTCTGTGTTGTCAAGACAATGAGGAAAGAAAAATCTCCTAAAACACTGAAAAGTAGGATATTTGAACAGTGAGTTCAAGTGAGGCTATAGTGATGCTTAATTGCTGTTGCTGTTCAGAGAAAGATACACTTTTAAAAGTTATATTTAATGCAAAGCTACTGTCCTACATTCCTGTCTTCTTTTTCATTAAAGATAGAGAAAGTACTTCTGTGGTTGCAAAACCTGTTCCCTCTCAGGAGCTGTGCTTTCCTTTGTAGAACCAGCTTTAAAAATGTACCCTGCATGTCCTACTAAGAGATGTCTTTTGGAGATCCTCTGTGTGCTTAGCAAAATCACACATTGAAACTGAAGCTGTGAGTATGGATCTAGTTGAATCTGTAGTCTGAAGCCTATTCTTATTTAAAAGTGATTTTTATTCCCCTGGTTTTTAACATGAATAGTGCCAATAAATCATTTGATGCAATTTTCTTTTCAAGAGATATTCCTCTTAAGAGCCCAGGCTGACCCCTAATTCCAGTGGGCTTCTGAGGAGCCAGTTATGCTTTACATAGAACTGCTGAGCTGTGAACCAGTTCTGCTGCTGATGGAGGTGTTGGGAGAAGAGATGATTAGAAAGAAATGAGGGAATCACCCTCACAAAATGCCAATGGCTTTAATGAGTTGAAGATGCTCCACCTATTAAGCTCAAGAATTTTCCATCTTATCTTAAGATATCTTAAGAGAGACTGAGGCTGTTGTATGTTATTTTCCATGAATAACATTTCATTTGTTCTCTGGTGCCATCTTTCTCTCCTGTCTCTTCTAAGTCAGAACAGTAATCTAGTAGACAGAAAGACAGTTGCATTAGAAATAGCATTGTGTACACAGATGCCATTTAAGGTATATCTAACAAGTATTTTGTAGCAAATACAAATTTTCTTTACTTATGTTTTAGGCTGGGCAGTGAAAACTCTGTTCTAAAGCATGTATTGTGGCACTGTATTGAAATTAGTAAGCCTATAAAGAGGAAGGGTTTTTTTTGTAATCCCTCCATCTCACATTTATACTTTATTCTTTCTGAAGTTAAACCTCTGGTACTGAAATGGAGTCTTTGGAAACAGTCTCTGCTGATATTTCTGAAGGCATATATGTTGGAAATCTTGTGAGAGTATCTGCTCTTCTGAGTTTTCAGAGAGGCAAGAAAAATTGCTCCTGCAGCTGAGTCAAAATTCTAGGTCTTGTTTGATGAGGAGCTAAGACAAACACAAATGCTATTCGTCAAATTCAGGATGATTTTCCTCATGGCAAACACTAAATGCCCTAGTGTGGTGACCTTAATTACTGGCAGTATCATCAAAAGATGGATTTCAAAAAGAAAAAGAGTTTGAAGAATTCTGTAGTCCTGGCTTCTGTGCCTGCCAGCAAAGCTAATCACTCTTCCCTCCAACCCTGTTCACTCTGTTTGCAATCAGTAGCCCTGCCTTCTCATCTCACCACTACTCTGACTTCCCTCCTTCACCCAGTTGTTACTCACTTTCTAAAAAAATTAAAGACCCCTGTAGTCATGAATTGATGTTGAAATGGTTGTTCCTTTCCCATGACTCACTGTTATTCAGTCACTACTTTTTTAATCCCCTCCTTTTTCCCCCTCCATTTCTCTCTCAGTCACTGTCAAATTTACACAGTCCCCAAAGTCTGATTAGTCCCCTCCTTCTCTAGCTCATTGTGAGAGGCATAAAACCAAAGCCATGTTTATCTGATGTTTATCAGATGTGGTTTTATTTCAACAGATCTTCTGATTAGAGAAGAATTTCTTTGCATATGTCAAACAAGGCTTAGAACATTTAGTTTTATTAGCCCTCTTGTGCCCAGCAAACCTAAGTGTATCTCAAATGATGAGTTAATAAGGTATGTTACTGTAGGGATGAAACAAATGTTACCTGAGAAAATTCCCATGCATGCAGTAGATAATTTCTTTCAGTTTCTCTAATTTCTGATACCTACTTAATTTAGTCATGTCGAATTAAGCATTTGGTCATGTATGCAATTTGGTTAGTGCGAGCCAGCAATCTTCTGCCCCATAGACATTCATGTGACTGGAATCTGCTAAAAGTTTTGCATTATCTCTCATTAGTACAAAAATACTGGTAGACCTCTAAGGCTTAGAGACTGGCATTTTTACTTCTTTCTTCATACTCTGTTAGAGACAGACTTGTTTGCTTCCAAAAGATTTTTCTACATGATAACAGGAGACAGGCAAACTATTTTGGACAAACTCAGAATCTGTGTGAAACAAAAGATGAACCTCTATACTTAGTGTGAGTTTTTAATAATTTATGTATAACAGTTGCACATCATATGCTTCTTCAAAGGTAGTAGCTTGATAGTTGTTAAAACCAGCTCTTTTGTTTGTCTCCAATTATAAGTATAGCACAGTAAATTGTTCCAAGTCTGTGACAGACACAACACTCACCAGGATGATGGTGCAGAATTTTTCAAGCACAGTAATAAACAGTGTCTCCCCTAAAGCGCTTGCAATCAAAATAAAAGATTATGTGCTAAAGATTATCAAGACTGGCAAGCTGGGTGTCCAATTAAATTGACTGTTTCTCATCTTGTGAAAAGAATCTGGGCTAAAACCACATACTTGGAATATATGCCATGATGCACTGTTAATTGGATGTCAACATTTTTCTGTCATGTTTTTGACCAGATCAAGTTAATGATGACCTAGTGGTAAAAAGTTCCTTGTACTATTATCCAGTGCTTCATTTGCTAAGCTTGAAAAGAACACTTTTGCTGTTATCAATGCAAAAGCTTTAAAAAATTGTAGCATAACTTAAAATATCTCTAATAATTACACAAGAATGGCAATCAGAGAGAGAAAAGAGAGGTAACTTTAAGGTCAGTGTGATCATCTCTAGCAAGTCTGCAAATTCCTGTTGTGCAAGTCATTTATTTTCCCTTAGAAATTTCCTTTTGCTGGGAACAAGAGTTCTCTGCTTCCACGTATTCTGATTCCTGTGGTCATTTTTAGTTACAAGAAAAGGTACCTATTATAGGGTCTTCAAAGAGAACTTAGTGTCTGTGGAAACAATTTAACAAAATGGGCCTCCATGACACATGTTGCTTTTCTTAGAGGTAATGTCTTCATGTTAACGTCTTACTTTCCTTTTCATTCTGTCCAGAGCCATGAATATTTATGAGATGCTATTCAGTTCAACCTGAAATTTCAACTACTGGACTATTTTCAAATTTCAAACTTAACACCAGTTTGCTCCAATTTTCCCAGCTCTGAGTATTCAACTGCAAGGTTTCATTGTCTTTCTTCTTTTCATGAATGCAAGGATAGACCTCACACATGAAGAGGAAAGGCAAACTACAGCATGTGTGCCTCAAACTGGAAAGCAGCAATGAAGCTTAGTAATTTGTGATTCTTTGAGTGGAGCTTAAGCAAGCTGAGAGGGAAGAATGCCACACAGTACTGGTGAGAAGAAAAAATGGCATTTTTTTCCCTACTTAAGAGTTCAGACAAGATCAGAACTGTCCTTTGGCCATACAGTTAACTGTGAAATATCAGTTAAAAAAAAAAAAAAAATCACTGTTTAAACTGCATGTCATGGAGCACAGCTTTTCTGCAAGAGACGTGGAGCAGATGCATTATGACATGTTTGAAAGCTTTACGAAGCCTTGGAGAGTTGAAATCTAACAGTGAGGAATAAAGCATTGTCTATTTCTATCTATAAGTAAACTAAATGCTATGGACAGTTTCAGAAAACTGGTGATGTTTGCATTGTCTTCCACAAATACTCTTTTAAATAACCTGTGTGTTGTTACTACATGTTCATTCATTCAGTTTGATTCCATTTCTGTGATCTCATCTATTTCATGGGGGTTTTAATCATCCTACAGCAGAGAAGACTGACTGGGTTTTTTCTCACCTACCTTAACCTTTTTTTTGAACATGCTGGCAATGATGGTGATTGAATAAGTATCATCAACATAACCTTAGAAGGTCTGTGGAAATTTCAGATCAAATTTTTCTCTTTTTACAGTTCCCTCTAAAGAAGAAAATGTACCAGAAAAGAAAAAAAGGAATACATTAAAAATGTACTTTCTAACAGGGACTTTTGCTTTCAAAACCAGAGGGGCAGAAGGAGGCATGGTTGTAAACAATAGGTTGGGAAGGCTTAGTGAAAATAACATGCAGTGTTGTTTATTATCATCAAAAAACGGAAGGGCAGTTATCCTTCAGCTGGATTGAAATCACTCTAAAGAAAGCTGCTATCAGAGAATTGATTAATCCCATCCCTCTAAGTCTTGCTTCATGAAAATTAGGATGGGAAAATAGGAAAAATCTTTCACTGTTTCTGTTTAAGGTATTAAAAGATATAATTCAAGATAAACAAATGGAGACTTTGTTTAATGAAATTGATAAAAGCAGACAGAAGGGAATTTAGTAGATGGTTTAGTGAGCTGCACCATTTATTCCACTGTGATTTATAATTATTCAATTAGATGCCTTCATTATCCCAACAGAAATGGGCTGGGCTCCTTAAGAAAGAATTCGTCTGTTAGCAGTTTGTGGATATATATGGAAATGTTGAAGATACAATGTATTTGGAGCCAGCTAAAAGAGCAAATATAAAGAATATATTTTATGCTGTGCAGACTATCAATTAATTTTAGAAATAAAGTGCTAAACATTTTAAAAAAGCAGTGGAGAAACTCCTCCATTTTCACTTATTCTTCACAATCTGCTAAGCTAAAAGAATGCATAAACCTAATTAATGTAAATAGAAAAGCTCAAATAATACCATTCAGAAAGAAATTGTTATGCTGGCTCACAGCAGATTGATATCAATTTCTCCTGATATAAAGAGTGAGTGGAGAAAGCTAGAGGTTGGAAACACCATATAAAAATCTCAGTGAAATACTTCTGAACATTGTGCTAAAGGGAACATTGTTATAATTATTCTCACAGGTACTAGGATACCATAGCAATGAGAACAGAATTGCAGTAAAATGGGAAAAAGGGTCTCTTGAAAGTGCAGTGGCAATGCAGTTCAATCAACTATTTCTAAGGCTATGTACTTTTGTATTGAACCAACATAAACACTGAAAAATATTCCATAAGCCCATGGTGTGTCCAGCACATTTGTGCTACTTGAGTGAATTGGTTGTCTGTAGGCACTGTTTCAGACAGAGTAAATTTTAGGGCTGAGAAAATATTTTGGAACTGCAATTTATTTAGTAGATCAGATTTATTTTACTCTTTGTGAATTTCCTGCAAAACTATGCATCACCTCACAAATTCCTGATTATGCTGCTGCTCTGACCTCCAGCATGGGGCTGTCCTGGTTTTTGGTGCATATTTCACTTGTTGGTACTCAGGCTGGCAGCTGTCTTTCAAAGCAGTGGCAGAAGAGGATAGATTTGGCCCTGGTCTCAGTTGAAAATATTTTTCTTTCCATCAAATGCCAATGCAGATCAGCCTTCAGATAGATTGGCCTGTAATTGCCTTCAGAAAACAGTCCTGACAAAACGTGCTATTAAACGAGGGCATTCACTGCCACTTTTCTGTCCTTCCTGGACTGAGCTGTCACTGAAGCATTTCTGCAGCAGACCAGCCTGGCCAGCCCTCACCACTGCAGGGACCCTTTGCTCTCTCCTAGTCTGTTCTCCCTTTCTATCATTTAAAAGAAGTATTGAACCTCTCTTATAGAGGCAAAATCATTCTGAACTCAATCCCCTTGCCATAAATTCCCATGTGTCCTTTAGTTCTTCTCCATTCATGTCTCAGTAATACATACTTTTGGAGAATGAAAACTGGGAAAATGTGTGAGTTGTAAGCTTGGCCATGGAAGGTTATGGGGATGTTTGTCTGTACATGGAGAGACTTCTGTGAGGAGTTTTTTCTGTCCCTCCAGTGCAGCCCTCAGCAAGGAGCTGGCCTGACACATCCAGACAGTGAGAAAGAGAAGTTGGCACAGAGAAGTAGCAGCTGCCACTAAGGGCACTTGGTCAGTGAGGAGATCATAACTAATACTGGGAGTATGTCGTTTCTGCATAGTTTCATTAAGGTTGATTTAGGTACTTTATTTTTTTAAGTTGCCAAACCAAATCATTTTGTGGGACTTTGATTTGTTTAGAGCCAAGTGTATTGCTCTGAATATGGTGTTAATTTGGAGGACTTCTCTTCAACTTTCCAGCTGAAAAACATCTTGGATGTTGCCTGGGTTGCAAAAGCTTTTATATCAGGACCTGGCCAGCCAAAGCCTGGTACTTTCTGAGCTGGTTTCCGAAAACTTTAAAAATGAGCTTCATTTGGGTGGCTTGCGTGGCTGAAGCACCAGTGCAAAGCCCTGAGGTGCTGGGGAATGTTTGCTTTAAAAAAGGACAACAAAGATCACAGAATCATAGAATGTTTTGGGTTGGGAGGAACTTTCAAAGGTCATCTAATCCAACCCCACTGCAATGAGCAGGGACATCTTCATCCACCCTTACTGCAAAAAACTCTTTCCTTATATCTAGGCTAAACCTACGCTCTTTTAGTTGCAACCCTAGCCCTATTGCAACAGGCCCTGCTAAATAGTTTGTCTCTGTCTTTCTTAGGACCAGGTGACAGGCTTTTCTAGGCCCCCTTTTAGTACTGCGAGACTGGTATAAGGTCTCCCTGGAATATTCTCCAGTCTGAAGGAAGATGTTTAATACTGGACCAAAATAAAGGTTGCTGACATCTGATGGGCATGAAATACATGGAAACTTTAATGATTTTGATCCCCTGACTTGGTGTTTGGGGAATGACTTTTCCCCATGACCACAATGATCTGAAAATTTTGTTCAATTTGCTTCTGGTTATACCCTTGAATGCTGGTTAATTCTGCCAAGTCTGGGGTCTAGGGCACAATGCAGGGAGATGAGGGTGTCCCTACACCAAGGTCCTAGGAAGAGCAGGGGCATGTCTCTCCTGCACAGACATGCAGCATGCCTGCCTCCTGGGCCAGCCACTTACTGCAATGCAGTCCAACACTGCAAACAGAAGGATGAGAAGTGTTCCCTGCTGATGAAGACTTCCTCAGTCTGGTCTATATTCCTTTCTTTACACTCATCATCCTTAGAAATGCTAAGTAAGGGAACCTTAGAAATGCTAGTTAAGGGAAAGAAATATACTTTTTCTATAGGCTGGTGGGAGAATGGGTGTATTTGACTCTGAAGTGGGTACCTGTGAAGCCTTCACAGGCAAACACTGCTGGTAGGGTACATGCCAAGGCTGGGTATGTCCCATGCATCAAACTAAGGTATTCTCAGGGGGAATTAAGTATTTGTGGCATGGACCCATCCAAGAATTTCTGGTCTGGTGTATTATTGTAAGAGTGCTTTCATAAAAGTTGATGTAGTTGGTTGGAGGTCATTTGTAGAGGGAGGAAGAGCAAGCTGAAAAGGCAGTGACTTCAGTAGAGAGATAGTGAGCTAATGCAGTTCCTCATGACTTTTTGATTCTATTTTATTTGTTGAGGGAATCTGGAGATTATTTGCACTTTTTTGAATATATATACTATTCAATGGATGAAATATATAGGATCTCTTTCTTTGTGGGAAAAACTGGAAGTTCTAAAAACTCACTAACTATTCAGGTCAAAGGGGAAATGCTAGGAAAGACAGTAATAGTAATCTGTAATGAGAAGTCAGTCATCAATGCAGTTAATAAGCAGCTTTTTGAAGAGTTAGCATCATTGGATTTTTCTCCTAACAAGCCTGTCATCGACTGCAGGCACAGATTAACCTCTTTAATCCTGTTCAGTAGAAATATCTATGGCCTTCTGCAACACAGTAAAAAGTTAAAGCCAAGCTCAATGGATTTGGCTCTTGAGTTTACCTCTTTTAATCAGCACCACACCCACAAAGGCAAAAAAGCTGTGTATGTGTTTAAATTATGGAGTGCACAGAAGGCCACAAAGGGCTTGGAAGGTTCAGTAATGCTAA
This sequence comes from Coloeus monedula, assembly GCF_965178545.1. Lineage (NCBI taxonomy): Eukaryota > Metazoa > Chordata > Aves > Passeriformes > Corvidae > Coloeus > Coloeus monedula. The sequence goes on along the minus strand of NC_138783.1, from coordinate 110,473,695 downwards.
TTTTTATTCTTTGTGTGCCAACAGAGTTGTTGACCAGCTTTAGTTCTAATTAAATTAGACAACAACATGTTCATTCCTGGTGTCCTACATTGCTGTTTGCCCATGCACTGAAGAGCAGATCTCAGTGAGAACATGAGCTCTCAGATAGCTACATTGTTTAAAAATTAAATTCTGTAGTCATGCACTAATAGATTAAATTATGAGCTCTGCTCTATTCCAAATGTATAGTGAGATTGTAATGCTTCAGTTATGTCTTTATTGCAAAGGTTAAAGGATGTACATCGTATTTCACCAACTAGGCTTTTGCCATTAAGGATTTATGTCTATTGAGATTAGCATCAGAAAGGGATGCTTGTACTGGAAGATCAGTAATTTTGCTAACTTGGGTGGAACCACGTGTCTGGTTCAGGCTTTCCATGAACTGTATATGATGAGCTTTAAGGATTTCAAAGCAGAAAACTGATTATGAAAACAATCCTTAGTTCATAGATCTTAGCCATCAGAATTAACATTCTGAATTCTACACCTATTTTTGCTTAACACTCTTACTCTGATAAAATCCAAATGAAAGTATTATTGGAAAATGATTAATATGCTAGATTACATCTAATTTTTCAGTGTATAAATCACTGAAGTAATTCGAAAAAAACCAGCCATTTCAGTGCACTAAATCCCAAATGTTTCTTCTAACAGCATTTGCCAGGAACAACTACTACAGTGTTTGATCTGTTTAAGATAGATAGAACTCTCAGATGCTCTGTGGAAAACTAGATCTTGAAATGCAAAAGAAAGAGGAACTATGTAGGTCGCATATAATACTGATGTCTTAATCAGAAAGCAGTGGATACATTACTAAAGCAAATCAAAATAAATATTCAAGGACTTGGTAAGTGGACTGAACATTGTCAGATCAGATTAAATGCTTCTAAACCATGTCAAGAATAAAATTTCTTGTGGGAATTGACCAGAGTGATGCTAAATGGGGCAAGGATTAGCCACATGTGCTTGTATCATGCAAGTAGCAATGGGCAACTTCAGAATTTTCATAATTTCTGTTTGCTTTGGATAAACAGCTGAAAGCTTAGATGACTATGTGAAGACCATCCAAGTAATTTGAATGTGGAGGAATGAGCTGGAAAGCTTTCAGAGACAGATTTTTCACATGAGATTTCTAGTGCTTACTAGCTCTGGTTTTAGGAAAAATGCTGTTAAGAGCACTCTTTCATAACATTCTTGGTCCTATTTGGAAAGTATATGTAGGGAAATATATGAGCATATCTACCAGAAACCCAGGTTGGGTTCTAGAGATCTTAAAAAATGTGGGGAATATGGCACCATTTTTTTTTCATTCTTATTTCTTGGAAAGGTGTCTGAGCTTCTGAGAAGATCTTGGCTTGGCTGGTGACTGGCTACAACAGCAACTTCTGGTCAACCATTTCATTGTGTCAGGCACAGAAACATTTCTTACACTGCCTTATAGCATTAGTTGCAAAATGCATTTTGCTTATCTTAGGTTTTTCCTATTTTTCAACTTCAACCTCTGCAGGATATCTGTGGGGAAGATGATTGACTTCCAGGCAGCTCAGTGGTACTGCTGGGCCACAATAAACCCCTTACTTCTCAGCTTGGGGTAATGTGACCACTGTAAAGGCCATTCTCATTTCACTTTCGCAATTTTTGCTCATCCAATGCTTTTACTCACCCTTTACCAGTATAGTAGCATAAAGTGTGTGAGGGAGGCAGTGCTGCTGAGCAGCCAGTGCAGTTCCTGGGAGCCAAGTGCCTGGAGTTGTGCAGCTGGCTGCTCTGAGGGATCAGCATCTCAGCACAACCATGGCTCTCTAACGCTCCCTCTTGTCTACTCTAAATCCTTCCATAGAAATCATAATTCCTAAGGCGAGGGCATTATAGTCTTTAGTTGAATAGGGATGCTTTCTAAGCTGAAAAGAAAAGAAGTAATGTCACTAAAATGAGCATAAAATCAGTCCTGAGCAATAGCAGCACCTCTTGGGCCACACAGCTCCCAGTCAGACCACCAGTAATAAAGACAATTCAAACAACTGTGAGGGAAAGGGAGCTACTAAGCATCAAAAAAACTAACAGTGGTCAGATGTTGGTCACTGCCAATAGGGAATCTATGGGAGTCAAAATGGATGATTGGATAGCTGAGAACATTTGCTAGCTAACGAGAAGACAAAAAAAAGGTCACTACTCTTATAGGAAATGGGTTATTTTGTTAATAATGCAATCCTGTGAAAAGCCCTATTGCTCGTGCAGTACAATGAGATGCTGGCTTTGTACAAAATTAACTTCTCAGATCTACATAATATATGTCTGCTCATACTAAAAGTAAAGAGCTTCTCTTGACACTTGTCCTTTGAATGTAAGAAGACCATAGTATCAGAACAGTTTCCCTGGAGAACTGCAAAAATGAATCAGAATTTTATATTCAAAAGCTGTCCAGTCTCACTCTTTCTGAAATGTCCAGAAAGGTTAAAAGATTATTTTTGAAAAGCTTTTTTCATTTTATATTTCATAATTGTCTTTGTATATTTTTCCCTTCCTCTTTCACACTTCCTCTCCCCATGACTGTCTTTTTCTGTCTCTCTTCCCTTCCTCCCTGCAACCTTTTTTAAATTTCAGAGGCAATTCCTCTTCCAATTTTCCTTTAGTAAAATTTCAGGATGAAGATTCCATGCAGTGAATTTTGGCAACTCAGAATTTATTTCTGAATTTTTATAAATAGACCACTTTTTTTTTTTTTTCATAGAACAAACCTATCACTTTTTTAAGTTCTTTACCTTTATTATCCCTATGGAAATCACTGGCTATTTTTTGACTTCTGTGGCTTTTTTTCTATCATGACTATCAACATGATGATATCTCTTGTCATCAGTATGCAAGCTCATTGTATGGGGTCTCCTATATTTATTTTTCCTACAATACATTCTGGAATGAAGCTTCATTCCCTATAACTCAGTAAAAACTATCTATCCCCTGAAAGAATGGATTTGTCCTCCAATGGAAGTCCAGCAGTATTTCACTTCTCCTGGCCTAAACAGATTGTTGCAGACATGGCATCATCCTAAACAATTTTTTTTTCTACCTAAGGGGAGCTTAATGTCATCAGCAATAATACCAGACTATTGCAAAATATGTTCTTTGTGTTATGTTTTGCCCAGCATTAATGTACTTTATCCATGTTATTTGCACTCCTTAAATCCTAAACCATGTTCAGAACCTATGCTCTATCCATTCCTTATGTAGTCCTCGACTAAAAACCTTTATGAAGATAGACAAAATAGACTTGTGCCCAACAGGGAGTGAAGAAATGATTAGCAAACAACTAACCAGCAAATATGAAACACAAGTAAGGACAGCTTCTGCTAATATTGGCTAAAGGGCAGCACAGATACCATTGACCTACATCAGGGAGATTGGAAATTAATAGAGGAGAGTGTCAAAAGTGCTCGTGCTGACATAAGGTGCTTCTAGCCAATTATTCCTGTGCACTGAAAAGAGAAGGATTGACTTGAATTTTGCTTCTGCATTTTACTGTAAATGTGGCGGGGGGTTTTTTAGATTGGAAGTGAATCCTGCAGTCAAGAAAATCATAAAGAAATGTATAGGGAAGAAAAGAAGCAGTTGGACAGGATGAGAAGGAAAAGTGAGTAGTGTGCAGGGTACAGTTCTTTGACACATGCTACCATTTAGTGCTAACATTTCAATATTATGCTTGCAAGAATATTTACCCTACACCTTCAAAGGGAGTAAAATATTAATTTACATGCCATAATTTTCAAGACTCAGGAAACCTTTTTTTTTCTTTTGTACTGGATGTTGCAAATAGCTCACGTAACATATATCATGATTAATGATGCTCTAAAATTCCAGTGCAGCCAGTCAATCCTTAGTTTGCCATCATAATCAAGAATTAATAGCAAGGCAGATAAATGAAAAAATGCTAATTATGTTAGGTAGTACACATTTCTATTAATTCAGAAGGCCTGATAAAAGCATTTAAAACCATGTCTCTTGTGTAGGAGTCGGTTTTGAAAAGAAAATAAACAATGACAACCTCTTCCATCAGAAAAAAATTATTAAGGTTTTGGGGTGTTTTTAACTGTTATCTCAGTGTACACATGTAACTATACTACCTGATTTTCTGGTAGTATTGCTGCAGGTTGTTTTCAGAATCTGTTTTTTAAAGTTCAATATCTATGTTAATGGAACCAGTGCTCTAGAAATGAAGCACAAATGTTTCCCACATTCACCGTTTATCAAATATGTCTGGGTTTGGTATTAATATATGATGTTTGTTTTCCTAAGCATTTCTCAGGTTATTTTCAGCACATGGCTTTGTACCATCATGATTCAGCCAATCTGATCTCTCATGGGATTTGAAGTGCAGATAGATACAAACACTTAACATCTCCACGGAAGTGAGGTTGGAAGGGGTCAGAGGTGAACATGCAGAGGTAATTCTGGACCAGAAAACACGGAACAAGGGTGGACAGGGACATAGAAAGTAGCACAGAGCAAGGCAAAATGTGTTTGCAAGACACAGTGCTAATTTTTATACCTAATAATCTAAATATTGTTTGTTACTTCATGAATGTAGAATGAACACAGTTCAATGGTATCTTTCTATTTCCCACCATTAGTCAAAGACTAATTATTAATTCTCCTAAATTTATGTTGTTACAGAGTAATTCTGCCGTTTTCGGTTTATCTACTTCATGCTGATAAAGGAATAAATCAGAGAACTGTGACTCAAAACTTTGAAATATGTCCCTTGAAATAACAGTATTACCAGGAATCACATTAAAAGTGGATTTAAGATATGGAATTTTACACTGCAGTCTATTATTGTTCTCATAGAAAATCCAAGTGTATTTTGCGAGTGCATTGCAAATGCACTGCACAAGGCAAGTGCGAGATGAATAAAATAATTGCAATTATTGTTATGTCAATAAGTTTTGCATAAATAAGTTGTAAATGGCTGCAGTTCCAACAAGGATTCCAGCAGAAGTGGAAAGTGCTGCCTTTGACTGAAAGAAAGAAGCATCATGTTCAAAGGACCTGTGGCATGAGTGGAAAAATATGGGATTAAATCTATTTCCTTGATAAGACAGAAGGTAAAAAAAAAAAAAAAATTACGTGGGTTTTGCTGGTTCTTGCAGGCAAAAAGAAGTTACAAGCTTGATAGGAAGAACCTGGAGGATGGGCTGAAGAGTAAAGAAGGAATGCCAGAAACAGTAAAGACTGAAGACAGACTATGATTTTGATGTTCGTTTCTTTCTTAGTAAAAGCAAACTCTACGGCCTAGGTAGTCTGGATGGTATTTGCAGGTCAGGATGATGCCTCTGTTCAGATATATTTACAGTCAAAAATCATTAGGATCAACAGTATCCATGAATACAGAGGGAATATTACATATGTATAAGATTAACTAACACAGAAATTAAAATTACTTAGGCTTAACAGAGGAAAGCAGGTTATAGATCAAACTCCTGAAAATGAATTCTGAGAAGAAAGGGTTACTGTAACTACTGTAACGTTAACACTGCAGTTTTGAAAAGGAACTGAGAAGCACACCATCCATCAGCCCAAAGATCAGCAGGAACAGCAGATAGGGACCCAAGAGACACTAAAAACACACCCCAAGCGTTCTGTTCTAACTTGTATTTATCTCAATAAAGAGATTGAAAAACATTACTACTAAATTGCAGGACAGAGTTAACGTTTCCCAAACATGTCACGAGTGAGGCTGAGACCCGAGAGGAATTGCTCATGTGCACTGAAGTGGAAAAGGCTGTTCAGAGCCCAAGAGCTGGCCCAGATGGCTTTATGATGGTTCCTTAAAACACCAAAAGAGGAAAGAACTCTTGTTCTGAAGACTTATCACAGATATGGATAAATGGGTAATAATGGCCCCTACTGGAAAAATGAACTGACATAACTCTCACAGTGCCTGAATTATGATTTATTTTGTCCAACAAGACACCATGGCTGGAGCAAGAGAGGTTCATTGAGGCTAATGACCTTTATGTATTTAGGCACTGTATCTCAGTAACTTTGATGTTTATTTAGTATAATTTTAGAACAAATTAGAGGTTTTCTTCATAGAATGTTGGAGACAGGCAGGCATGAAGAAGACAGTTTAAAACTGACACTGAAACTTCTTTGCCTTGTTTGGCCAGCAGAAAAAGTGAAGTTGCTTCTGACTCAAATTTTTATACTAATTTTGCTGAATATACTATGTTATTTGATCAACAGTGTAATTCTGGTGTTGTGTTAAAGGTGGAATATGCAAGAATTGTGATTTCTCTGCATTTTTATATCATAGCAGCCCTATGGAATTCAACAAAGGAGTTTAGCTAAGTTACTGTGTTTCTGTAATGGTTAATAAAATAGCAATGAAGATATTAATGAATGGACAAATGACTAAATCTGAAGCAGTGAGAATTTTGATGGACAAGATGAAGGGAAAGTATCAAATAAAAAATACAGGCAAACTTGGGAGTAAAGCTTTTGATTGTGGAATTCCTCTTGGTTTTAGAGGATAAAGCATTTTTAGTCTCTGCAGTCATGCACACAAGAGGTAGGAGGGAGACAGGAGGTCATATGCATGAACTAATCCTTTCATGCTCTTACTCAGGTCCTGTCTCAGAGCCACTCAATAAAGACACATCTGAGATGAAGAGAGTTCCATTATAAATCTTACATTTGCTTTCCTTTTGAACCAGGTACGAGACCACAAATATTTACTTTTCCCACATAAAAAGAGATGCAAGTTGGACAGCGTTGTGTCAAACATGAGACTGCTGATACTTGAAAATGGAAATTTTGAAGAATGTGGTTGGTTGGGGTCTTAACAGCAAAGGCATATTCTCATTGTAATGCTCCAGAATTTACCAAGACAATGAACAACACCATTTACAAAGTACCTTACTATGTTTAATTGACCTTTCCTTAAATCTGTTCTCTGAGGCAAGACTGCACAATTTCTAACATGTGTAATAAATTTCCTCCCCACTCAGAACATGCTCACAGAGGATTTGCTGCACTGGGCGATGCACAAGGTTCTTGCATAGGTCAGCAAAGGCCCGTGTGGACAGACCCAAAGATAATAATCTATCTTATTATAAATGCATAAATCCACCTATGAACTTCACGCAGACTCTTTAATATTGTATTTTCTTTCTTTTACAAGAGATGGTGGTTAAAAAATAATTATGATTTTCAATGGAGAGAATGGGCCAATGAGGACTTTGTGAAGAACAGACAAGTCCAAATGAATATGCCTTCATAATCTCTTACTCTGCTCAAAATGGAAGTATTAACAGAGCACCTCTCTTATACAGCATGGTCCTTAATTTGGGGAATGGTAGACTGTTGCTGGAGAAACTTTGAAATTTATTACTATTTTCAGTAGCAAATCACATTGTAAGGTTTATGTCCAGGAGAATTAAGCTACTGGAAGTAAAGGAATTTTTTACCTGAACTATTAAAAGCATCTTGCATTTCTTACATATTTTGGCAGCATGTTTTGTAGAAGGTGGTGTATGCTGACACACAAAGGCACAGGACATTTTGGAGCCCAGACCTCAAAAATTCAATTGTACTAAAGCTCCTAGAAGTCGTTTTGAACCTCAGTTCTACACCAGATTAAACATAATACATTTGCTACGGGGCTTTTCTTCACTTTTAATATTTGAATTAGAGAACTGAGTTCTTGCAATAATGGCAATTCAACTGGAAATATTTCTGCTTTTTTGACAATAATACAAACTTGCGTAACAAGTGCAAGTTGGAGATCTACATGTTTTAAACAGGTCTAAATATTAAGACTTTACAACCTTTATTAGCCTCACATATTGTGTAAATATTTTAAGTGCATTTAGGACCTAGCGTTCAACATCTGACAGTTTTCACTTCTTCTATCAAAAATTCCCCACATTTTATGATCCACAGGAGATGAATGAGAAACTCCAGCTCACAGCAACTGAGCACATCTGACTGTTCCCTTCTTTGATCTTTTTTTCTAATTTGTTGCTACATTTCTTTTTTTCCCCAAGAGATTTCTTTGGGCTTCTTAACAGATTTCCCTGGGATTATTCATTCTCTTCTGCCCATTTTCAGAGCAAAGAATCAGCTATTTGAGAGTCACACAGTGCTTGTTCAATACCTGTTGCTTACTGACATTTAGCTGATTATACTGCAAATTATCCTGTCTTTAATTTATTTCACCTTTCTTTCAGGAAAGACATTTTCTTTGGATAAAGATAAAGATCTGTTAAATCCACAGAAAGCTTCTAGTATTGTTTTCTTGTTATCATATTCAAAACCAAATCTGGATGTATTCTCCAGTATTTGTTGTCATACCTGCAGCTCCTAGGACTGTCTGAGCTGTTTGGGTAACACTGGGTTACAGTCTTCAGTCCCCTCAGATGCAGACAGCTAACAGGCATTTGTTTGAGTTTTTAGCTAAAACACTTGAATTCAAAACCCTTAATACTCAATATTATTAACTTCAGCTATTGGGGGCCAAAATGATGAAACATTTATGAGGAAGATTGCATGGCTCCTTCTGGGAGCCTGAAGCCATTCACTGTGGCACAGCTAAGCACAGGAGGAATTAATTGAGCCGAGGTATGTATTTCAGCAGGATCTCAAAATTTTATTGCAACTGTAGCTTTCACTGGTTCACAGCCTGAGACAGACTTGGGTGTGCTACGAACACTGACCCTTGTGGTGGGTGGCCTGTTCCTTAAGCACGTTGGTAAAAGCACTGCAACGTGGATTCTTCATATCCCTGTTAAGATCTGATTAGTGAGAAAGGCCTCTGGCCAAATTAAGGTGCAAACAAAACCACATGCAGAAGTCAGTAACACAGATTTATTTAATAACAAAATGTGAGGTAGAGAGGAAAAAATAGGAAAGTGAGGGGAGGGGGAGAAAGTGGTATCAAGTAGAAGATAGTCACCACCTGTGCATCCAGCAGCATCCTGTTGGCCCTTCAGCCCTGGCTTCTCAGCAGTGGGGGTCCCTGCAACCCCATGGCTTCAGTTCTGGCCAATAAAATTTGATCTGGTAAAAGGTATGCATTTACATTAAAAATTGAACTGAGAAGACGTGACTGGTAACATTTCCTACTTATTTTAATCATATGATACACAAAGTCAATTTTAATAGATTTTTTTTGTTAAACTTTTCACTTATTTTTAAGGATTGTTTTTAAAATTGAAGACTATCTGGTTGACCTTCTAACCACTTAAATTTTCAGAAATGACAAAGATCCAGCATTATTTCCCTTAGCAAGTAGATTTTTCTGTCTTAAAAGAGCAGTTTATTGTTATTCTCATTTAAAACTGGCTTACAGAGTATTGTGGAAGACTACAATGCCCCAACTCACAGTGAACCCGCTGCTCTCTAGCCACACTGACACAGTTGACTCCAGTCTGACACCAGTGTCTGACACCGGTGTCTGACACAGTCTACTTTTCCTGACCCTCGCTGAGTGTTCTCCCTTGCTGTGGCTGAACAAAATAATGCTCTCTGCAGTTGCTGCACTGGTGCCCAAGAGACAGAACAAGACACAAGGGGCACAAACTGAAACACGGGAGGTACCCTCTGAACAGGACGAAAAGCAGATTTTCACCGGGAGGGTGACCAAGAACAGAAACAGGTTGCTCCGAGAAGTTGTAGAGCCCAAGGAGATGTTCAAAAGCTATCAGTGTGATGTGGTCCTGCACAAGCGGCTCTGGCTGGCCCTGCTCGAGCTGGGCCCAGGGACAAGGGGCCGGAGCGGGCGGCGGCCGCCCCTCAGCGCCGGCCCGGCCCCGGCGGGCGGGGAGCCCTGGGCAGCGCCCTTGGGGCAGCAGGGACCGAGCCCGGCCCGGGCTCTGGCCCCGGGACACAGCGGGAGGGGCCTCGGCCCATCGCCCTCAGCCCCGAGCCCCCTTTTCCGTGCAGCGCGGAGCTCGCCCCGCTGCTACCAGCAAGTGCCGGGCTCCAGTTGTTGCTCAGCCCTGAACAAGCGGGGCCTGCAGGGCAGAGACTCTTTGGCCCTGGGCTTTCTCTGGCCCTTGAGGCTGCAAGGACATTCCCCACCGGAGTGCCCACGGCGGCCGGACAGCCTGCCCAGAGGGGCTGTGGGGCGGAGGAGAAGGCTGCGGGTGCTCCCCTCGGGCCAGCCCTGCTGGAAGTGGGGACGGGCACGGCAGAGCCCTGAGGCCCAGCCAAGCGCTGCTTCTGGAGGTGCTGGGAGCGGCCGGGGTGGCAGCCCTAAACTGAGGCATTTGAAGGTCTTTTCCGACCTTGATAAATCCGGGACTCGGGGATTGTCCTGACCTAGATGCAGGACCTGGCCCTTGGCCTTGTTGAAACTGGTGAGGTTTTCATGGTCCTACTTGTCAAGCTTGTCCAGGTCCCTGTGACCCCCTCCTGCATTGGTGCCCCTGCCCTGCTCAGTTTTCCATACCCTGCAAACGTGCTGAGCAAGATCCACTGTCTGTGTCATTGGGGAAGCCACTAAAGAGCCCCGGGGACAAGACAGACCCGTGAGGGACATGTCTAGTCCCAGACCTGCTGTTGGACACGGAGCTGTCACCAAACCGGCAGAAAAAGCAGAAGTTCTCCAACAACGTCTTTTAAGTGATAGAGAATCGGACAGCACTTTATTCCGGCCAGGATGTTACTCTGGCAATGGAATAATTTCACATTCATACACACATAGGTTGTGCAGTGGAAATCATTCCATTCCAAATGGTTCTTTAACAAAAACCCAAACAAATTCTTGTTCACTGGTTCCAAATTACAAAATTCTTAGTATTCAATCTCCTATTGGATATTGATCTCATTGCCTTCGATGCTAATTTGATCCTCATTCTTTGGTTCTCTTATCAATCTTTTCCCGCACGAGGTGTCTCCAGCTGCAACTGGAGGTCAGGATTGCTAATGTCCATTTATGTCCTCTGTATCTTCTGGCTATTCCCAACCTGTAGATGCCAAACTTTCAGAGTCTAGGAATCTTCTTTTTGTTGATTGAAGCCCATCAGGCCTCCGCCAGCAAAACACCAAGTCTCAGTGAGAAGAGTGTTTTGAAAAAAACCTTCAAACCCCCTACCTTGGCAAAGGTGAACAAACCCATAACAAAAGTGACTTAAACATTTTAGAAGTTGTATCATTTCCAACAGAGCCACTGCACACAACCCTCTGGCTGTGTTCATCTGGCCAATGGCTCACGCCCCAGACAGCCCAGCCTCCAAAGCCAGGGCTCTGCAGTGTGGGGCTCGGGCTGTTGTGTGGGACCGCGTCCAAAGCCTCACAGGGCTCTGGGCACATCAGGAGCTGCAAGTGCCCAAGTCTGAGGACTGCTCCATGCCAATTCCAGTGCGTTTGGCTGTCGAAGGGATGTCGGGTGTGGCCCTTTGTGACCCGGGCGCGTTGTGTCAGGGCCCTTGGTGATGCGGGACACTGCGGTGCCCAGAGGCCATTGTGACACGGCAGAGCCCCGCCCTGCTTGAGGGGTGTCTAAGGGGCACAGAGCCCTGGGGTGCCCAGCCCCGGGAGAGCCGCTGTCTCACGAGGAAGCAGCTCTCCTGAGAGCCTCTGCAGCAGAGCACAATGGAGATGCTCAGAGAGGAGGCAAACCCCAACTCTCTCCCTGCCATGGAGCAGCCGGGCCTGTGCATGAGGGCCCAGGTGACAGCCAGCCCTGGAGGGAGAGGGGACGGAGAGAGCTGGGATGGGGCCAGAGAGCAGCTGCCTGGGGGCCAGGGCCTCGTAGCCCCTGATGTGCCAAGGCTGTCGGCTCCTTCCCCCACAGCCAGGGCACAGAGCCAGGGCCCTGCCCCGCACAGCCCCTGCTGCCCCCCGGGCCCCTCAGCTCCCCAGCCGGGAGCCCTCAGGGAGCAGCGCGAGGGGGCAGCAGAGGGGGCAGAGCTGCCGAGGCCGCAGACTGCGGAGTGCGATTTGGCCGCGGAGGAGGGGAAGAGCAAACCCAACGTGTACCAAGACCTGTTCTGGTGGGAAGACACAACAGATGAAGAGCCGTCCCAAGAAAATGTCAGTGACAGACTGCTTTTCCTATGGGAGCTCTCTGAAAGGGAAGCCAGACTTCACCCAGCGTTGTTCCCAGACAGAGAAGAAGAGGACTGGGAACAGATCACCATCCACACCATCTGGGTCAACCCCAAGTACCCACAGCTCCTGCAGGACCCTGACGCTGGTCCCCAGGACTCGGCCAAGGCAGCGGCTTCTCCGGCCTCGGCTGAGCAGGGGAAGGCAGCAGGGGCACAGAGCCAGGGCCCTGCCCCGCACAGCCCCTGCTGCTCCCCAGGCCCCTCAGCTCCCCAGCCGGGAGCCCTCGGGCAGCGGCCGGCTCCCCCTAAGAAACGCCCGTCCCGCTTCAGGCGGGCGCTGCGGGCGCTGCTCCGCTGCCCCTGCCTGAGGCCACGGCCGGACAATCAGTGACCGCTGCCCGCGCCAGGCCAGGCCCCACAGGTGGGCGGCCGGCCCGGAGCCTGCCCGGTGTCCTGAGGGAGCCACATGGGCTGCCTCTGCCTGGACGTGTCCCTCCAGGCCCAGCAGGACTGCCATACAAACCATTCTCCCATTACAATGAAAGCTGAGCTTAGGAAACAATAGTAGAAGAAAGAAAAACACAAAAAAAACCCCCCAAAAAATCCCCCAAAAAACAAAAGAAAAGAAAAGAATAAGAATGGGAATAAGAATATGATGAAGAGATAGTAGTAGTAAATAAGAATAATAAGGGAAAGAATAACAATAAAAATAGTAAGTTGAATAAGAATAAGAATAAGAAGATGAAAAAGAAGAAATCTTATTAGCAGGAGTAAATGAAGATGATGATGAAGAAGAAATAATAGTGGCGAATAATAATAAGCAGAAGAAAAAGAAAAAGAATAATAAGTTGAATAAGAATTATAAGAATAACAAGAGTAAGAGTAAGAAGAATAAGAAGAAATAATAGTAATAATTAACAATAAGAAATAGAACAAGAAAAACAAGAAAAAGAAAGAATGACTAAGATGAAGAAAAAGAAATAGTAGTAGTAGTAAAGAAGACGACGACTAAGATGAAGAAGAAGATGAAATAGTAGTAGTAGTAAATAATAATATGAAATTAAATACACATCCACATATCTTCTAGACTCACAGAGTGAAGGGAAGGGCCTTAAAGATTATCTAGTACCAAATGATTATCTTCTCTCTCTCTCTCTCAGAGACCTCTTTCTTATTTCTTTCCATCGCTTTACCTCCCCTTCCTTGGTAAATAAAATCCATGTTAAATAAAATTCATATGTTGTTGTAATATGCTCTCCTTTGCACCTTCACTTGGGCAGAGGCATCTCTCCCTAATGGGATCATAACACCGGGGCAGGGTCCCTTCCAGCCACAAGCATTCCATGATTCTGTCAGCTCCTCACGTCTGTTTTCTTCTTCCCTCTGCTTTGAGCTGGGAATGTGATTGAAAATGTCCAGCAAACAAGTATTTTCTGTCTGCTCTGGGAGCCCACAGGCTTTGGGACCTGGGGGTCTTGGTCAACAGTGAATTTCATACAAGCCAACATGTCCTTCCAGCAAAGAAGGCTAAGAGCAGCCTGGGCCGTATTAGGAAGAGTGTTGCCAGCAGGCTGAGGGAAGGAATCCTACTCCCTTCCTCATCAGTGGTGAGGCCACACCTGAAGTGCTGTGTCTCCACTGGAAAGAGGCCACTGAGAGGCCATGAAGATGATTCACAGGCTGGAGCATCTCTCAAATGATGAAAGGCTGAGGGAACTGGGGGGGAGGAGCTACAGAAGTCTCTGGGGGAATTTGATACAGAAATGTCTGAAGGGAAGGTGAGAAGAGGACAGAGTCAGGTTGATGCACCAGCACAGGCCAGTCAGGCCCTAAATTTTCACCTGTCTCTTGATTCATTTGGCACTAACTGGGGAAAAATAGATGGCAGTAAAAACAAAACAAGCAGCAACAGAGAACAATTCCTTAATCTAATAACTGAAACGAAAAATGTAGCTTTTTGAAAAGAAGAAGGCCTTGATGGTTTTGACACAACGGATGTAGGTTGGAGCAGGGTAAACCCCTGGAAATACAAGCCTAGAATGAGTATTTGTCCCTGTATTGTCACTGTGTATTTGTTAATTTGCCACCACATACAAACCTGTACCAGTTGCTAGGGAGATGCAGTATCTAAACATCTGTGCCTCTCAGTGCTGTGGCTGTATTGGATCATGTTAAAACATCACCCATACAGACTAAGAGCATTTGTCAAGTAAAGTCAAGGTGTAAGACTGTCTCTGCCTTTCCACAGAAGGTATAGAAGGCTGTCCACAAATTCTTGGGAGAATCTCTTAATCAAGTGCCCATAATCAAGTGCTCCATCAAAGGTGCCGACTCCATTGCTACCTAGAAAATCATATACTTCTAGACTTCCTCGCTGCTGTGCTCCACACACATCAGTGAAACCACATTTTCTACTGAAAAACTTAATTACCTTAAAAAAATTACTTTTTTAACTATTCAAGCCTAATCTTTTGTGTAACTACTGATTCTTCATATCTTTTGTCTACTTTGCACATAGTGTTTCCAGTTACTTTTTTTCATGCACAGGAAAGCATTCTGTTCTGAAAAATAAAACAGAAGTATATGTTCCTAATGCCTCTTTTGCCTTCAGATTCTCCAATAAATTTTTCTAATTGTGTAATAAGAAAAGACAGGACACACAGAGTCTAAAACTTTTCCAGCCAGTTTTCAGAAAATCAGTGGGTGATACTAATGAGATTTGACACTCTCTAACACTGTGTTAACATATCTCTCTAATTCGATTCAAGAACATGGTTTAATTGAGGGACTGGGACCTAAAAAAATTCTTTTAGGCTCCTGTATTGCAAATGTGTATTTCTGTACCACTGTTACCTCTCTAATGTAAGAAAAAAAACTTTTCCCTTGTCTTTAAATTTTTTATCTGTAGAATGTCAGTCTTATTATTCATCTAATCCCTTTCATACTAGAAGAATAGTGTAACAACCTTTAATGACAAATGAAACAATAAAGGTTTAGAAGTAGCAACTTTTGTTTCTTTGGAGAACTTAGTTCTGACTACAAAGTCCAAGAGGTCAGAATGTCCAAGACCACACACGTTAATAATAATTACAAATGCTCAAAAATTCAAGTGATAAGCCATTAAAAATTACTGAGGTAATTTTCTCATTCTTTGTCTCTCAAACCTTCTCAATCCTTCTCACAACTGCTTGCTACCATTATTTCTCCACAATTACCTCCCATTTGTTGCAATGACTTCCAGAAAATATTTTTCTTTCCATGTACCCAGTTATACGTAAACCAGAAAATATTGTTATCACCATCACATGCTAAAAAAACCCATTTAAATATGTATATAGGGTGACCTTTTCTGCTGCTAGGGTAGTAATTTATACTTGTGATCAAACACCAAATTGTAACTTCAATTAGCTATTTCCTATGAAAAGTAATGGAAAATAAGCTCAACGCTTGCATTTTCAGGAACTAATGATATTAAAGTATGCTATTCTAAAGATATAGGAAGAGATTAGTTTTACTAGAAATAATTACTATAAATACTAGTAATAATGCTGGAAACTACTCAGCAACACCTACAGCCTAAGGTAGCATAGAATCATAGAATCACTGAATGGTTTAGGTTGGAAGGCACAGCATGGCCCTGTTCTAGAAATCGTTTTTATGCACACACTTAAGACATTGTGATCTAAAGATGTGCCTGAATCTGAGTGGGCAGATGTGCTTTTTAAAATTTATTCGTAAGTGGGGATATTTGTGTGTATACATATGTGTATGTTTATATCTATCTACAGATGGAACACAAGGACTTTCAAGGAGTTAAGTCAGAGTACAAACTAAGAGCACATCGAGCCATTGATGATGAAAAGCTATTTCTGGTTTTTGGTTTAATATATCAGCTGGAGGGCTGCTCCATTTCCTCATCTCTACCGGAACCTGGAAACCACTGGCAAGAGGGTTTGCCTGTACTGAGGTGGTGCTTTCCAAGAGTTGTGCTTCTGAGCCTGATGTCATAACCTGTGATTACTCAGTTATTTAGGGGAGGACCCCGAGCTCAAGGGCACCACAAAGGGCAGGAGTGATCTTTTTTTGTCTGTCTAATCTTTACCAAGTCAAAAGTGAGGGGAATGCACGTAAGTACCATTACCCTCAGTGTCCTCTTTGTCTTCATTTGCCTCTGCACATATTGACCCAGTGCAATGACAGATTAATGGTGACATTAAATGAGGTATTAAATTTAATCTTCTTTACTTGATGTAGTAAAAGTTCCTTTTCCAAATTGCCTTTCTTTAATTTTTGCTTCATGATTGTCATTTTTCATTTGCTGATTTTATTCATGCTAGACTAGGCCAGTGACCTAAAACTGCCAACTGAGGAGTGAAATGCTAATCACATATCTTCAGCTGAAAGCATCAGTGTAAAGGTTTCCCATGCATTATTTACAATAATTATTTTCTGTCTCAGGGATTCTCCTGGTTCCTCCTAAAACAGTTCAAACATAACAAACAAAATGGCTAATTTTGGTTGTATATATTCATTGCAGTCCTTCCAATTGACAAAGTCAATTTATAACTGTTTAATCCAGGATGTCTTAGAAAACTTCTGAACTTAGGAGGTCACTTCACTACCCAAAAGACTTACTAGCAATTACAGAGCTTTCTCACAAGATGTTTTGCAGTCTTTTAATTTCTTGTAATGTATTAATGGGGTGTGGTGTTTAGTCTTTAGGTAGGAAGATTATTAACAGTTTTACTACAGTTACACAGCCATGGTGTTGCTAAATGATGAATTTAACATGAAAAATGTGTCACCAGCAAGGAGTTATTAATAATATTTCATTTTAGATTACATATTAGGAAGAGATTCTTCACTGTGAGGGTGGTAAGGCATTGGACAGTTTGCCCAGAGCAGCTATGGGTGGTCCATGCCTGGAAGCAAAACAAATAAGGCACTGGTTGAAGATTCTTTGAGAAAACACTTAAAAAAATATTGCTTAATTTTTGTTTGAGAAATTTATATCGGTTTCAATAAAAACGTTCCTAGAATATTTTCTCAGCTCTAGGACAATTACCCCTGTGATGGCATGATTCTAATTCTGTTGGATATCTTGTACCCTCATTTCCTACTGATGGAAATGTTCAGTGAAACCATTCAATTCACATGCCAAAACCTCGGAGGCTCAAGGGTGGGGTATACACATTATCATTATCATTATCATTATCATATCAGCTCTGTAACATTGACTGTGCCCTTTGCTTTCAAATGTGTTCAAATCCCAACACCATCTTGAAACTTCCGTGCTTCACTATAGCATGAAGCTTTATCTGCAGGAACTCAGTATGTCTGAGTCAGTAGACCTAGGTATTAGAATATTCTTATTTAACATAATCACAAGCTGAATGCTGCTGCCTTCTGTCTGTGATACTGGCTTTCAGTTACCTCATCTCATTTAATGTAAAAGCGTAGTGCCAGAGCATTCTTTATGGAAGCTTGCAATTTATTTTAAATTAACCACTTGTTAAAAGATCTGCATTTATTTTATTGAGTACTGGTAGAAAGGCACCAGATTATATGCACCTAGCTGCTGAAATAAGATAAAATGAAGAATTAAATAACAGAAAGATGCTTCAAGGAGGGTATTAAAATAGATTTTGGGAGCATCAATCATTCAGTGCTGTAAACACAAAAGGGCTTATTCTTTGTGTAAAACCAGAAATTATTATGGCACACTCATTCTGTTTCTTTCTTTATTTACCCTCATGGTACTGGGGTAGAATCCCTTTATCCTTAGTAAATTTATGTATGGGAGGCCAGATGAATGTTTTGGATACGAAAACTCATATGTTGATGGTGTTATTGGTTACAGCATTCTTCCCTTAGTTTAACAGAGTACTGTATAAATTTTGTCACTTTACTGCACCAATGTTACCTTCTGTTTTTCAAACTTGACTGTATGTGGAAGTCACCCAGAGATAACAATACTCTATTTAATTAAATATTCTATTTCCAGCAGCTTGACTTTGTGAGGTTTCAAACAGGTCACTTGGCAAGCACTCCCCTTTTCAGCCACAGGATGGTCAGCTTACATGTTCACTTTCCAGACAATTTTTCTGTACATGAGGTCCAGTCATGAGCTGGATAAACTGTCTGTAAACAATAAAAGAAAATTAATTAAGAACATGTACAAAGTGCAGGATATTTAAATATAAGAAGAGGTAGAATGAATAAGGTGAATCACAGACTAAGTAGTAATCAACAGGGTCATGTTGCTTCCAAAAAAACCCCAAATCTTACTGTTTATAGAGTGTGTAAAGCTCAGAGTATTTCCATTTTAATAAGGCTGCAGCTGAAGTATTGTGTTTGGTTTACTTGTGACCTTTTAAAGAATTCTGAGCAGACAACAAAAGAGGATCAGAGGTCCTGGAAAAAAGTTTAAAGAAAGATAGAAAGACCTGGAGTTGTTTAATTTAGAGAAAAGTTGTAATAATAGTCTTCAATTATATAAAACCGTGGTTGCTACCAGTTCAAAGGCAATAGACTTTTCCAAAGGATAGGACAGGAGCTAACAAACTTAATTTTCAGCAAAGAAGATGTAGATTAGATGACAGAAAAAAAATGTGCTGACTACAAGGGTGAGGATAAATAGGCTGACAAGGTGACAGAGTCTACATCACTGGAGATTTTACAGAAAAGATTAAACAATCATCCACCAGAATTATCTGACATTTAGTTGGCTAAAAGTCATCTGAAGATCCTTCTGTATTTGCTCAGCTTCTGATTTAGAAATGGTGGGTTCAGGGACACAGTTCAGAAAAATACACACCACACCTCAAATTTTGTCCTCTGTGATAACTGAAAAAAAATAAGGGCAACACAGCTTTTCCATCTGAACAGTAGAGCAATGAAGACTGCTCTATTGAATCAGCAGTGAGTGACTCTCAGTCCAGCTGGTCGTAAGAAAAAGAATGTGCAAAATATCAATCCCAGTGTTCTGATGGGGAAAAAGCCAGCCCCAAAACCAACAAAAAACACCCCCCCCTCAAAAAAAAAACCCCAACCACCAGATCTTTAGAGTTAATCTTTAAGATTAATTTTACTTTGGGAGAAGAATGTTAATAGGTGAGAACACATCCATCCAGATACTGGCTCCTCTTTAATAACATTCTTCTTTTAGCTGTTATGTGTTAAAGATCCCTTAATCCAAAACTCCTATTGCGCAGTCTCTCAAGGAGATCTTTATAATCCCATCTCTGTTAGAGGAAGCTACCCTCACTTTCAGGTGAATCTTATCAAAAGGGTTGTAGGGAACCTTCTAGGTGTGAGGTATTAGCTGCTAAGCAGGTCAGTTGTCCTCTGGAAATGTAAAAGTATGGTTATGAAGATTAGAAAAAAAAAAGAGTAAAGAAATAGCTTGTGGTTTTTGGTTTTTTTTCTAGAAGTGCTGTTTGGTGTGATGAAATGTCATCATAGGGGTGATGAAATGTCATCACAAGACTGACCTCTGTCACACAAGGGTTTTCAAGCAGAGGGACTTTATTCTGTTGGGGTAGGCAAAATACTTGGGGTGTATACTTATTACATATATGGCTTTGGTTTGGGTTTTGTTTTTTTTTAACTGTAGTCTTGACATATGGTATAGATCAAGGTTGACCAGACAGAGCAGTGTTTATTCTCCCAGTACAACGCCTTTGATTTACAAAGCACACACATGTGCCAACACTGCCCATCTTGTAGAGCTGGTGGCTCTAGAACATGGCTGTCCTGGAGAGGTCTGACCTGTGCAGAAACTCCTGGTCTGGGACTGGCAGTGGCTCCCTGGGAAGAGGGTGGGGACAAGAAACATACCACCCCTTCTAAGTTCCTTCCGGGGAAAAAACACCCACCTTCCAGGGTGGTGCAACAGAGAAGGGGTGCTTGCCTACAGAGTGATTTCCTGAAATCCTTTAGAGAAGGCCCACTTACTCTTTTGACAGACTTTCTGCTGTAGAAAATGGTATTATCTGACAATCAGTAGTTGATGCTTCTGTTCTAGGCCTTCACAGACTTTCATCAGCCCGGGGCCCACCCCAAGGAAGTACTGCATTCCTGCTGATGGGAAAGATTTAGCACCTTTCCCACCAGGTTACTGGGTCAGGTAAGGTGGGGAATCATCCCACAGCAGCTCTGGGGACCTTAGAGGCTCTGGAAGGCAGCTACTGAAGCTCTCCTGCAAAGCTCTATGGGATGGAGCGAGCTCCCAGGCCTCGGTGAAACAGCCCAGAGTCGGGGAAGGGTTGTGTTTGTGAAGCCCTCAGACAGCTGATGGGAGGATACGTTGGCACTTCAAAGAGAGGAATCGCTCCAAAGGGCTGAAAGGCTTGCTTGCTTTGGGCATCAGGAAAGATTCTTTCCTTATCTAGACTGCCTTATTTTTCTTTAATGTTATTCAAAATAAAAACCCATTTAAAAGAGAAACTGCCAATGCTGTAACCGTTTATTTACTTACCCAGGAGAATGAAGAGCCTATAATATGTAATTCAATGTATACTAGGGTCCCCTTTGGTGATAGAAAAAATGAGTTGCTTATAATAATGTTTGCTTTTTTCCCTATAGGTATGAGTCAATGAAATGAGAAGTCTAATGATATCATCTTGTAACTCAGTTGCCTATAGATGGCGAGGCTTGGATTCATAATTGCATTAAGAGTCATAGCTTATGCTGATCATTTGCAAGGAAAATTTCACACTAGAGATTCATTGTACTAAAGACCAGTTAAATTACAGTGTGCGTCTGCACATTACAGATATTATGATTCATTTCTGGCTTAAAAATACTATAGTTAGGAGAAATTATCTTGCAAATTTCAGAGTAAAACCAAAGCCTGGAAGAAATTACTTAGTGTTTGTAGCATATGACTTTTTTGACTGTAAAAATGTCACTCCCAGCTCCAATTACTGTATCAGTTTGCCAGTGACCGACAGTAAAAATGTTATAGAGGTAGATTTATTGACACTTCATTTTCACAGCAGAGCAGGAGTCCTTGGTTATTCAAGTACAATAGTAAGAACCAATGTTGAAAGTGATATAAGGTGCCTGGAAAAGAATGAAAATTTTAAAACAGGAAAGCACAATAATCTACTCTGGTCTGCTATGCTGAACTGCTTTATTTAGCATTTCTATTCTAGCAAGCTTACAGAAGAAATAGAAAGAAGACTGGAGGATAACAGCTCTGAAGAAACTACGTAGTCACCTCTCTCTTTTAGAAATGACAGTAGATAGGATGTAATTAGGAACCCATCTGCAGTTATGCACTCGTATGAGAGGACTGCAAATCGAGGGTCTACCAAATAATTAATTTTTCTTAAACATTCACCTAATTAAATTGCAAGATAAAGCAACTCTGATGCTTTCCCTAATATGCTATATAAATGGTCAAGGAATAGGGCTTGAGAGAGATCCTCCTTCTGGGAAACAACTGCATTCCTCTTTTCCTGAGTGTTACACAATGAATTTACTAATAAGTCAGGACAGATAATTGCTCTTGCTGATTTTGAGAGAGCCTGTTACTGGTTGTATTTGCATGCGGGTATGGTTGGGGTTTTTTTTGGTTGGTTGGTTGTTTTTTTGGGTTCTTTTGCTGGGGGGGAGTGGTGTGTGTTTGTTTATTTGTTTTTTAACATTTTACTGTCAGTTTTTGATTGGGCAGTTTTTAACCTGGACACAAGCACTGCAGCAAAGGAACTGAAAACAGTCCACAGGGAGTAAAGGTGGTGTGGGATCCTGGACATTTTATAAATAAGTCTGAAAAAGGTATCAAAAACCCCCATTCAATGGATGCTTCTGTGAAGCCAAAAGAATTGGCATTTCCAGAGAGAAAACCGGGAGAGAGTCCCAGCTTTGACCCATGGAATTTAGTCTGAACAGCAAAAGCAGATAAAGGCAGGGATGGAGCACTGGACTGTGTGTCTCAAGATGTAGATATGGATTAAGAAAATCTTGCAACAAAACAGACCTGAATTTCCTTATCCCAGAAGTGGGTCAGCTTCAAACTGCCTCAAGGGAAATGTATAGCCTTATCTCTTAGAGCGTTTTAACACTCTGTAACACTGTGGAGCAGGTTCAGACAAGCATATAAAGCAGAATTAACATTTGCTTCCTGACCCCTATATTGGTTTGTGCTCATCAAATGAACAATCCCATTCAGCTTATCATGTGAATATAGTTTGTTTTGCTGTGCTTTTGTTTCACTAATCAATATATGTGTAAATCAGAGAAAAATAAAATGATCTTTAGCTTCCTTTTATTACAAGAGAAAGAAATATATCTAAAAGTTTCAGCAAAAAGCAAGATTTTGGAGCCTGCTGAGTCATAATCTTGGTACTGAATTTGTCTCCATGTAGGTATGTGGATAAAAGCCTGATTACTTGTGATGGTATATTTTATGGGAGCCACCACACTGAGAGTAGAATTTGAACTTTATATTTACATTTCACACACTGTTATTTTAGGTTTAAGGTTAAACGCAGGTGATTTTTTAGAATTTCCTATGCCCTTCTGAGTCAGTTCCTGTTTCAAAGTCATCTTTATAATTAGCCAAAATTCTAGGACATATATTCTATTGCACTGAAGGGACAGATTTTAATTTTTTTCTTTTTTTTTTTTTTTTTTTCTTTTTCTTTTTTTTTTTTTTTTTTTAATGGACCTCCATCAGTAAATATTATCATTTTGACTCTGTTTTGGGGCATCCTGCAGCTCTCTCAGGTTAGAAATTCTAAAGTGAATTCTCACTTTAGAATAAAATCCTGCCAGTAAGGATCTGTCTTGAATTATAAAAACACACATCTGTACCATGGGCACATTTGCACATATTTTTTTCTAACTAGAAAGGACAGCACTGAACATAGTTAAGTTTTAAGGACCAATTTATAGTTTCATTTTGCACTGGTGCTGGCTATCCCTGGGTCTTTCTGTGGGTTTATCAGCTCTTACTGAACTCATGGCCACTGAAGATTTTTTATATCATCCCTTCATCTTAAGTCAAGTCAGCTCTATGCTGCATTTTCTCAAGAAATCCAGGTGTGCATAATAGTGATTTATTATTTTTTAAACAGGTTTTTATTTTCCATTTCTCCATGGTGAACTAATGACTAAAGAAGAAATAGATGAACTGCATAAAGACTCAGATTACTTTGCTCTTTTCTTCCTAGCAATTATTTATGAGCACACGGCTGCTATAATCTGCAAAATTCATAGCAAAAGACATGGAAGTTGAAGGTAAGCAAATGTGAGAATGTAAAATGTTATGAGACATTACCAATTCAAGTAAATTATTCTGAGTTTGCTCTTCAATCTGTTTCTATTCACATTGCATGTATTTTTATACTCATCTAATTTTTCACAGAAATTTCAATAAAATTTTTATTTAAATATATTTTCATTTAAATCTATGCAGAAATCCAGCAGATCATTCCAACTCACTGTCATTTATTCTTAGAGAATTAATTAATTTTCTCAACATTTGCAATTTTATTCATCACTCTTATTTTAAATTACTAATATTTTAGATCCTTAAAAGAAATTCAGTAACTTGATTACTCATTTCTCTGAACTATCTGAATAAGTCTGACATGTCACACTTTTGGAGACAGAGAGTTAACTGCAATCCTTTGCAAAGGCTATTTGGATAAAAGTAGGATCCAATTAACCTACATTATTAACAATTGCTTCTTGGTATTCCTATAGGTTATGAATGGACTCATTAATAAACTAAATGAAACATACATAGGATCACCTTTACTAATATGCTCCACAGAACTCAAGTTATTGCTGTTTTTTATTACACTAGTTTATAATTCTGTGACAACAATAACTCGATGACTTGATTATAGTATTTGATACACAGATATAAATGCACCTAAGGGCTCCTGTTGGTGGAATACCTGGGTTACCTGCTCAGCTCTTGCTGTAAAGGCTCTACAAATGTGTCACCTCCTTAAAGATTTCCATGGCTTTAACTGCTCAGTTCTGCCTTAAATGCAAAGGGCATCAGGGGTACTTGGGAAGGAGCACAAGGCAGAGACCCAAAGGCACAAGGCCACTGGCACTGCATCTTTTTTGAGGCATCCATTGTGTGTGATGCTGATCCTGTTAACACGGCACTGTAAATGTGTGACTGTACAGAATGGTTCCAGAAGCACGGCACTGCAACTCTTTACCCAAGCAGCTCAAGGGATTTCCAAACTGCACGTTTTTACAGAATTCTCTAGATGCTACTGAAGCTGTACTGTTCCACTAAATTTACCCTTAAAACATATGCTTATTGTACACGTGAGACTACTGCCAAGTAGTTTGCAGTTGCCTGAAACTATTGTGCAGTTGCTCTATGACAATCCTTTCTTGGCCACAGTACTTGCCATATTAAACATATTTTTATTAAAAGCCTATTCTCAGATATATGATGTAAAATTTAATTACTGACTTCATGGTTTTGTGTGTGTGTTCACAGGACAAGAACTATTTTAATGATCTTCAAATCAAGTATTGCATTTGAAAATAACGTGAACTAAAGTGCAATGTATGCCTGTGCTAAACAACTGTTATCCTGACGTATGGTGATTTTTTGGGGGAGAAGGATGAGAGCAGGAAAAAGGAGGAAAAATATCAGGATTTATCAATATTATACAATCAGATCATAGCTATCTGATTGTTTTGCTGATGTTTGCAGGGATAGTAATGAAAAATGCCCTAGTGCAAGTTCCTAATAAAAATGTGTTCTGCTTTTGCAAAGCTTTAGCCACCCACCCCTCAAAGAAAACGCCACTTCAATGTGAAAATACTTCCACAGTCCTAAAATAGGTATCCTTCATGCTTCAGTAGAAGGCTCTCCAGAAGAGGGATTGCTGGATGTTCTTTCAGAGGCACATACTAGGATCAGCTCTACTGATTACTGAGCTGAACTCTATACCAGAGTAACCATGTAGTAGAGTTACAAAAGAAATGAAATTGGAAAAATCAAGTGCAGTGTAAACAGTGGAATTGAATATGCTGAGAATATTTGTGTCTGTACTGCATATTGTGTGGTATTGTTTGATATATTTAATAATTTGGATCATTTTGCTCTTCTAGAAAATCCAATGCAAAATTTCTGCAAGTAGGCTGATAATTAATACTATCAAACTAGCAAAACTGAATGAACTGTGAGATAAATTCTTAACTGTCAGTCTTTTCAGCTGTGGGTACAACCCAAATTTCATACTGAATTTGGCTGCGCAGATGTGGTACCACAGTCTGCAGCTGTCTCCAAATGCTTCATAAAACAAAATCAGAAGGTAGACTCCCAGCTTCCAGATCTCTCTTCCAGCTTTTTCCCTCTAACACACAACAGTAACATTAGCAATGAGATTTCTTGTTTTTCTAATATGAGATTAATGCATTATTGCAGCTTTTCCTTTGAATAGAATTCAAATTTCTTGAGACAGATTTGCCAAAATGTCATACACGAAACCCCTAATTGTGCTTGGTCTTTGCATATTAAGTGCTTTAATTAGTTAATTTTGAGTTAAATATTTTTAAATTGAATGTTAAAATTAACCCGTCAGCCCAGGTACAAAAATCAAGTTCTATTATTATTGTTTTCAATTGTTCAAAGTAGTTTATTTGCACCATTCCCAGTTAAAAATTCCCCAGTTAAAAATCCCTCTTCAAACTTTAAACCACCTGTACACTATAAGAGTTATCTTTCCTATGTTCATTGTCTACTTTTACAAGTGTTTTAAGATGTATTACATGTATTTTAATATATTTTTAAGGGTTTTTACTTTGCACTTTAGTCCAAGGACCAACTCCAAAACTCCAGTTTCTAACAGCCAGCAGCTATTTTTAACCCCATAGCCATTATTCTGCAGGCAAGCTCCGTGGCAACCTGAATCTTAATGAGGGCATGTTAGCACCCTTACTTCAACTAATACCACCCCCCTGACAACGACGAGCTATTGGTGGACGGGGATGATCTGTCAAAGGGAAAGCACCAATCACTTTAAACCAAAGGGGTGGGCTGTGGGCAGGCTGTGGGCGGACTGGGGCGGAGCAAAGGCACTATAAAACAACGAGGCAGGGCTCAGAGAGGGCAGTCCTTTGCAGGCTAGCTGTGGTGGGCTTTGGTGCTGGGCATTAAAAGCCTTACTCCTATTAAGGAGCCTTCAATAATTTTTTCCTGACTTTTGGACTAGCTAAAAGGCAGCCTAGCACTGCAAGTGTTTTTCTACCTGAGGTCCAGTGCTGTCTCAGCCAGAAGATCTCAAATCCCTGCGCTCCTGGGGCATACCATCTACCGAGCCATAGGATCCCAAATTTTTATATTTTTCTAATTTCTGTAATTTTTCAGTTTTTCTGTTTTCAATAAATTCTTGCAATTTCTTTTAACTAAGAGTTGTCTTACTTTTCTCACACAAAATTATCCCATCTTCACATTAGAAGAGAGAGTGTTCCAATGATGCCACTGACAATGCCAACTAATAGAGGAATAAAGCAGGGGGTTGATGCATTCCTGACCTTTCCACAGTACATTTTAGAGCTCAAGAAGCCTTTTCTTTTTCCAACCCCTCCAATATTCTTCTTTCATTCACTCTTTAAATGCAGTATGCCTGACTTTCCAATTCCATGAAAAACAAAGAAACAGATTTAATGCTTGTGCAAACTACCAAAAGCTGTGTTGCTAATCTTGTTTTTCAAAGGAGTGAAAGGTAACCTGTGACACCCAACAGTTTAAAACAGCAAAACAAAGCAAAAATGCTTGATGCGTGTATGGGTGAGGTATCTCTTTCTCTATCCTCACATAATTTGTAAGGAACTCCTGACAGAATATTTGGGTGCTATCCCATGACTGCTGCTGTCAGCGCAAGCTGCTGGTCTCTGGGTCATGTTATTTTGTTTGTTAGCTGGAAAACATTGAGTTGAATTATGTCATAAAATAGTAGCATCTTGTTTATTCAAAAGAAAAATGCTGTATCATTCTATATAAATGGAAAAACTGTAGCACATACAAACTCTGGATCCAAAGTTTTTAGGTTTTGCAGGGGTTTTGGACTGGAGTGCTGGGGTGGTTTTTTTTTTTTTTAAGATAGTGATCTTTAATTACATGAAAATTGACAAAAAATATTAGAAGAACATAGGCAAGGAACAGCTTGCATAACATTTTTTAACTCTAAGCAGAACATTATTTGAAAGGATAAGTTGCACACAGAACACATATTTATTTTAACAAGATTAAATATATTTGTAAAGTAATGTACACAGTTTACTTTATGGCCACTTAATGTTTGTTCTTTTTCCAATACAGAGAAAATAAATTTTTATGCAATTTGCTTCTGTTGTCAGTGCTAGAACAAAAAAGAAAATAAACTTGGATCTCAACAGACAACCTAATTATGTTGCCATTGTCTCTTTACAAACACAATTTTCACCTGTTTTAAAGAGTGTCCAATTTAAATTCCTAATTCAGTCCTGCAAAGGCAATGTCAATACAGGGATCCCACATATGGCAGGGAAAATTGTAGTAAAGAGAGTTAGTATCAGCCTTTGATTTCTAAGTACTTATGCTCAGGATTTAAGCCCCATCATGTGAAAATAAAGCTGGAGCACCTCATCCCATCCCCTGTTTGTGGATATTGCAGAATCATTTTATAGTTAAATAGCTTGGCAAAAGCAGCAGTCTCTGCTTAAAAGAGGCCTAGAGAATGAAATAAAATAGGTTCCCTTGCTTCAGACAGGAATGTGTTGCAAGACCATATAAAGAAATGTTCACTGGAGTTTGCCTGCCCTGCTCTTAGCCAGGGCTGGGGATTTTGGGAGGCAGGAGGAGGAACCAGAAGCAGCTCAGCCCAGATGGATCTTTCTGAAGGTCAACTTTATTCTGCTCCCCCTTCCCTCCCCTCCAAAGCTGTGCTTGGTTGTTCCTATAGCGTTTATGTTTCTTACTGTTGGGGCTCAGATTGCAACATCAAGAAGAACTATTGATTTGTGGTCCTTTGTGTAAAAAGAGGGGAGATGTGAAAGTTTGGTTCTGCTCACCTTATTTAGCAGTCTGCAAAATGAGACTGAGGAAGGATTTCTCTCTTGCTTCTGAGTTGAGAGCAGGCCTGTTTAAGCCTAAAGCTGTTTTGAATTAGCTTGCACACTAGAAGCATACTGATGGGCTGCAAGCACATATGCCACAACTGTACTTCACAGGAGGTTTGTTATTTCACAGGTGCATTTTGCATACAAAGTTTGCATAGGGGAAAAAAGAGACCAAGAAAAAGGCAAGTAATTAACTCTATTCCCTGCTCCTTCAAAAGGCCTATTCCGAGGTAACTCAGGAAGTTCATTATAAACCTGCCTCTTCTATGCTCCTTAGAGTAGCACTTTACCTTCTGGGTAAGCCAGCTGAGCTTGCTGTTAGTGACAGTAAAGCCATCTGCAGCCTTTTCTGTGCCCTCTGGTCTTTCCCCCATCTTCACTAGCTCAGATAGAGTCTAATTTTGTTTCTGTTACTCCAGGTGCAACTATGATACCAAGTTTTTTCCCCTCATCTTGGGACTCTGAATTGAATAAATTTTGTTTACAATTCCTGGCAAAGTATTCTTCTTGGGGAAGCAGATTATTTTAGAGTAAAGTGTGTTGGCCTCGGTCACACCTTATCTGAGCTGTTGTTTCAGTCTGTCTGCCAGCTCTGGAAGACAACAGTGATTTGTCTCATTATGCTGTCAAGCGTTCCTTGATATCCCTGAAAAGCAGAGGACTACAGACCAATTAAAACATAGGCCAGAGCATATTTATTTATTTGTTTGCTTGCTTGTTTATTTTAAAAGCAGCTTTACAGCGTGCAAACTTTGATGACATCTTCAGGTTGTCTAATTCTTTTGGCACAGTACTAGCTGTTGGCCAGGTCTCTGTGAAGACCTGCAGTCAGCTAATACTAAACACTGGAAATGCTGACTCCCAGAAAGACTTGGGAGGAATTTAGGCCCTTGGAATATGGCTACCAGTGCTGATACCATAATCCAGATTTTTCAGATGTGTACTGTTTTTCAGGCTCTCTTTTTATTATTTCCTGTAGGTCTAGAATACTTAAGTAAATCTCTTTCATATTTTCTCTTTAACCTCTCAAAAAGTAAACCTCTTTCTCTGTCAGATCTCAGCCTTCTATTGTGAAAGAAATCCTCTTAAATATATGTCTGAGTTCAAGATTTGTTTTGTGTGAATTTTGTACCTTAAATGCTCAGTTCAAAGAGGCAACCTGCAAACCCATTTTCATGTTTCCTGAGGCATAGAAATGGTCCCCAGCTATGTATGAAGCAGCAAATTCTTTTTTAATGTAGAAAAGAAACTACAGGGGAAAAAATGGTGATTGTTGATTCCTTTTTTGAATGAACATATTTTGTTCTTATATCCTTCCTGTGATATATATACCAAAATTTTTTTTCACATTAAAAATTATTTACTAATCACTTTAAACTATTTTTCTTTTAGTTTGGATATTAGGAAAAATTCCTTCACAGAAAGGGTTACCAGCCTTTGGAACAGGCTGCCGTGGGAAGTGGTGGAGTCACCATCCCTGAAGGTATTTAGAAAATATGTAGATGTGGCACTCAGGGGCATGGTTTCATGGTGGATTTGGCAGTGTTAGGTTAAGGGTTGGATTTAGAGGTCTTTTCCAATCTTACTGATTTTATAGTAGTATTTAAAGATCGAGCCTTGTAGCTCTTCTTTTTATTGTAATGGTGCCCCAGGCTAAAATTCAGATTACACTGATTTACTGTTAGGCACGTGGAAACTTTTGGATGGTGAACATAGCTCTCTGAATTTAATTTGGATTATTTGATTGTAATGTTTTTAAGTTTTGTTGCTGCAATGAGCTCATTTAAAGTAAATAAAAATAATGGGTTTTTTGCATAACCCAGAATAAGGCTATGAAAATAATTTAAGCAAAGACATGAAAAATCTGGCCCCAGGCTTACTATTTATTATATGTATCTATTTTGTTTTCAGTGAAATACTTGATAGGTTATTAACAACATTCTCTGGAAAGCTGAGTTGGAGATTGTCTTGTATTCTTTGATTTCAGCTACTTCATTCAGTTGCCAAAGCATACAAATGAGAGTAATTTCAAAGGAGTTTTTCATTCAAATATCTCTTAAAAAGAAAAGCTAAAATGCAGCCAGAAAATACAGGAGGAGAAATTCCACCGTATATCAGGATTATGAGCATGGGAAAACTCACCTATTGTGGATGTTGCAGTTCTGTGTTTTAGGTCGCTTTCTTTGGCCTGGTGATTTTGTTGTGGGGGGGAGGTGGGGGCATTTGTTTTATGGGGTGTCTAAGGGTTAACTGAACTCTCTGGAGAACAGAATGAAATAGAAATTCCCCACTCCTTTCCATTCTCTTTTTTTTCAAGATGCTGTTATATGTCACAGGGAAAAAACAACAGAAAGACTCTCTACTTCCAAAGTAGGTTCAGTACAGATGAGGATCTTTCAGCACAGTCATAAAATCAACCTTTTTTACTAATATTAAGGGCTGTTGGATAAATTGGTTCTTCTTTGCCTTCATCTCTTTTTAAATTCTCCCCTGATACTTCTAGTCCATCTCCTAAGGGAAAACAGAGACGGACATTTACACTGTTGGTTTCCAGTCATCCTCTTTCCTTCTTTTTCTTCCCCAGTTTGCAACCATGGACAAATTTGCCAAATGTTTGACTTGGCAGCACAGGCTCCAAAGGTGCTACATTTTTACAGATATTACGAGGGTGTAGTTAAAAAGGAGAGAGGGCGTAAGACATCATTACCATCTTTTCTTAAGAAAGTGCCTGCTGTGGGAGCTCGCCTCAGCAAAACAGGGAAGTAGCCCGGCTCAGAGGATTTTTATTGTTATTCAGTGAATCATGTAGGTCAATACTCTCTAATGATGACAAAATAGAAGCAGAATTATGAGATGGAGATGTAGAGTATGTGCCTGCAACTCACTCAACTCTTCTACTTATCTTTTCCTAACTCTCTACCTTTGGTACTGCTGAGTTTTGGAAACCTGTGATACCAAATTGTAGTAAGAAGTGTTGGAACTGTGCTGGTACTGAAATTGGCTCATGATAGAATATTTTTGTTTTACAGGTTGACATTTTTCTGGGCAGCACCTTTTGTAGTTGGTTAAAATAATAGGATTGGATCAGCTGAATGTGAACCAATTGGAAGATGAGTTGCTGGTCATCTGATCATTCATGTTTTCAGTAGCCTGCAGCCTGGTTTTACTCCATCAAAGATCTTGACAAGATTGCTAAATTTTAAATATACAAATAGTGCTGTTAAATTTTCCCTACATTTTTTGGGTTTTTTTTGGTAATCTTTCAGAGTGACCTAGAAGCTCTGAAGCAAGAATCTGAGGGAGAAGTGGGAGTTACTGGTTCTCATTCTGAGGTGTGGATTCACATCATATATGATCTTTCTTATCCAACACTATTAGAAAATAATTTTCATGATAAAAGAGATGAACTGATTTCCTAGGCTATAAGCACACACAGGGTTATAAACACATGAATTACAGTAATGTGTTGCTTGTAGATTTTTCACTTGTGTTTATTGGTACTTTTTTCTTAGTGATTTAAAGAATTGTTGTAATATACTGTACAAGTGCTATATTGCCTACTGTCATTCAGTGTATATCCAGATATTAAGACACAAAATGGTGAATACTGATAATATAATTTCAGAAATTCTATAACCTAAAGGAAAAAAAATAAGAGTCATGGTTTATTTTTTAAATTTATGTGAAGGCTTTATGTAGGTCTCTCCTTAACGAGTTTACTTATTCCTTCTAACTGTACAACAGAGTTTGGGACCACTTTAAAGCATCTGGTCTGACTATCACAGCTTTAGACATCAGTGAAACAAGCACTTTAATCCATTCGACGTTTAAAATAATAGTTCCATCCTGCTACTTGAATCATCACAGAAACTCAGCCACTCCAGAATTCAGGTAATGCCTGCAAGTTCTTCAGCCCAGATTGTTCTTTGTGTAAAACAGATCATGTTTAATTCCCCATGAAATAAAATTTTACTATTATGGTTGGCTGTGATGAGATTACAAGGAGAAATAGGGGGTGAAAGGAATGCAATTCAATTTATTTTCCAAGGTGTTGCAATATATTACATCTTCTATCTATTTTGTGTGATCTAGAGGAAAAATAATTTTATTTCAGTCAAACATTTCAGGAGGACTCTGAAAAAGTCTTTGCAACAAACTGTTGGTGAAAGACAACTTGAGTGTTTGAGTAACAAATATCTCAGAATAGCTAATTCCCTGTGTCTGACAACAGACCCCTAAAAATTTCAGTGCATATTTGGGCATGGGATTGAAGAAAATGCTATTCAAAAAGTTCATAATGTATTGTTATATGTAGCTATTGCATAAAAGTGATAATGTACTGAAGATGCTGAGCTTCACAACATATGCATGTGACAGGAATCATATCTCCGAAGGACATGCTGGTAACAAAAAGAAAGGGTATGTGCAGAGAGGAAAAATTTGGACTTAAACTCTGGAGACACCCAAATAATTCATAGTGTTGGCAGTAGCCTGCATATTATATTTATCCAACAGAATAAGAATAATAGGAAGGGCAGAAATTGCAGATTAAGCTGTAAAACAAGCTGGGGGACTGCAGAATCCTTTACATTTGTAATTTAGTTTTTAAACACAAAGATATTTGAATAATTCAAGGTAAAGTAAAGAGTTGTAAAACTGAGGATACATCCAGAAAGAGGTCAAGCTGTGTAATCTGAGTCTTTCTTTCTCTGATGGCTTCTCACAGGCAAGAGTACAAAAAATGTACTGCTAAATTGAGGTGAAAGTGCTTCTATAGGTACCTTTCTTTGCTTGTAAGCTTTTTTCACTAATCCTTAGTTAAATATTTGACTTTAAGTTTTGTTGAACACACAGCATTTTTCCTTTATCTTTAAACCTTGCTGTGTTCTTGAAAAAGTTGGGATGTGCAAATTCTAGGAACCAGTCGAACCTCTTGCATCAACTTCATCTTTCAGTTTGAAAAAATCTGTTTATTACAACTCACTTAAGAGGAAAACACACATGTACATGAGCAGACAAAACAAGATCTTGAAGTGAGATCTAAGATAATTTCAATTTTGGAGGAAACTTGGACTAAAAAGTGTTACTTATAGAAATGTAAAGTCACATGAAGAACGTTGAATTTTGAACACAGAGTGGGTTGGCAAGAACTTTGAATAACTTAGCTGTATCCATTTAATAGCAATATGTAGTTCAAATACGGTGTTGTTAAGTTTTCTAAATCAGCCTCTATTACATTCAGGATAGATACATGGGGTTATTTTGCATAGGGAGGAATAAAATGTTTTTAAAATATCTTGCTTATTTTATAGACACATTGATATGTTTTATGACCCATATATAGACTGGTGCCATGCACCAAGCTAGGTCATGGCAAGAATAAGAATTTTAGAAATATGGAATATATTGTGTGGAAATAAAGAACCAAGATCTAAGCCGTTATCTGTATAATATCTTTATGACACAACACAAGCTGCATTTGAATAGTTAACTTTGTTCTGAAACTACTTAAATTATATGGTCATAGCTATTGGGCTGTAGAACCTGGAATTAGCAGTGGACAAATCTACTGCTACGTAAGGAGATAATAGCCCACTCTAGCCCCTCTTGGGAAATATAAAATAAACATACCCTGACACAGCTCAGTAAGTAGAAAGCATTTCATGGTCCAGTAAATCTTACAGATCATGATTAAAGGTCTGAGTGCTACTGAAAATAATTTGAGGGAAGAAGTATAATTAGTGTATCATATTCCCAATATGACTTAAAAAAAAAAAAAAAAAAAAAGGAGTAAGTTTACCTGCTGAGGCTGAGGCCAGTCCCTGTAAATGTACACTCAAACAAACTGTGTAGCACAAGTAGCAGTAAACCCTGGCCATAACCCAGGCTTTCAACTCTTCAGTCAATGACTGCTGACTTTATGCTCTTGCTTTTCTATCTGTGGGAAAGTCAGCTTGGGTGTGTCCCCTCTGTTTAGCCCTCTGGTTTTCACAAAAGTTAAAGAAATGAAGGGGGACTGGTCTTCAGTAACTTTAGACAACTACAGTGCTTTGTTTGCATCTGAGCACAGCTCATCCTTTGCTGTGTTTTCAGTCAGCAACTCCCACATCACTTAGATAACACAAATAATGTCCTAAAAGGTCATCTTTCCCTCCATTGTCATTCTAGACTGCTTTTTGGGGTTAAAATCAGGTGCAGGTGTCTATATCTTGTCAGTCTCTCTTAAAAGCTGTCTCAGGCTGTCAAGACCACATTCTAAACTCTGCCTTGGAGAGAACAGCTAAAAGCTGCCAGGCTCCAGCTGTGCCCATGGCTGGGTGCATGGGACACTTCTGTTTCGCAGGCACATGTCCTGCTCCTTCATGCTTGGAGGTGCCACTCAAAAAAGGAGTTGGAGCCAAGCTGAGGTCCAGCTCCTGGACTGGCTCACCATCTGAGCTGTGTCCTGAAGTTATGAAAATGAAAAATGAATGTAGCCATGAAGTAGTTAAAGCAGTTTGCTTGTTGGTGTGGCATATATCGAACCTCCATGCAGAATCTGCTCACCTTTGCTTTCAGTAAAACAAACCACATTTACATAACACACTAATACAATTAACAAGAATTAGAGAGGAAATTGCAGAGGGAGCTGGAACCAATTTCCCTGATTTTTTAATATTCCCATCTAGGAAAGGAAGCCTTAGAGGTGACACAGAGCTAAGAGAGAGAACAGACATGGGAGGGAAAAGTTGACAGAGTATGTGGAAAATCCCAGGCAGGATATGCAGGAACCTGCTCTCATTCCCACTCATATTTCAGAGTGGGTTTTTCTCCCCCAGAGTCAGAACAGCTGGTTACACTCTTGCATAGGGATTTACTGAATCCATACTGGTTGACTGGAAGTTTGTATGAGTAGGTGGGTGTCAAGGATATCAAGGTACAGGTTTCCTGTGGTTCTGTCTGTTACAGAGAGAGGAGGGACACATAAGCCCACTTTTCTCACTTCCACACTTTCCCAGACTCCTGAATGAGAAGAAAAAAATAATTGAAATACATAAACATCTTCAAATGTACTGCAATTGGCAATAAAATATGCTATATGAGGTAATCCATTATAAAGGCACAGTTAAAGGGGACTGATAATTGTCAGTTTTGTGAAGTACCCAGTACACTGCTGTGCATGAGAGACATTTTGAAAGTCTGATGGGCAGAAGTGTTCTGTCAAAATTGCTCTTGTTAGAAAATTGGAATAAAGCTGATTTGGTAATTTGAGAATTCATATTTGTAGAATTTAGCAAATCAAGAATTAAATTCTTTGCGTAGTAGCAGAGTGACCCACAGTCACAGCTATTTTAGTGCCTCTCTTACAATGAGCAGCTTAAAGGGGATAAAGACTGCTCACCACAATTCTTTTCCTGTGCTTTTTCATAATGCTCAAGTTTATAAGCATTTCTGCTAAAAGAGCTCCAACTTAAATGCCATCCTTTACAAGAGACCTGTTCTGTCTTTGGAGGATTACAGTACTTAAAGTTCCTGAGAGGGGTCTAAAACATATTGCCAGACTCATGATCTGGAAAAGTTCTGTATGTTCAGAGTTTCTAGATGTTTCTGTGCTGCTTTGTGGTTGCACATTTATGGTCTGACCAATCATAAGGATACTGTCTGGAAGGAGTCAAAATAAAGGAAGAATAGTGTTCAAAATTGAGGATTTTTCTTGTGAAGGCCTCTTCAGCTGCTTCTACAGGCTCTGCAGAAATCCACAAATACGTTTCAACTACAACACCTGCAGGGATTTAATCAGTGGCTTAAAGTATTTGTCTTAGTTTGTAGGCACACAAGACATCCTAATGATTATTAAAATAAGTCTCTAAGAGTTTGTTGTGCTCGTAATATTTGTTCTTTAATCAGAGATCTAAGTAAACAGGTTAAGTCACAGATCCCAGTGCTGAGGCAATACTTGTGCTCAAAGACCATAGCCTAATGTAAAAGTGTAAAATGTTGGAATGGAGCTCTACTTCTCAACTGCATAATATATGATGGTTTGAGTGTACAGTAACAGATGGAAATGTATCTTGTAGTACCAAGGAAAGAGCTTCCTTCACTTAAATGTGAGCAGACATGATGCACAACTGCAAATAAGCCTCTTTCAAAATGTGGTATGGAATTCTTAGAAAGCCCAAAACATTCTACTGAGAGGTTTATTACCATACAGCTGGTTCCACAGACTGTTTAAAAAGTAGATTTGGGCTCATCAGAAACTCAGCCTTGTGAATTAATAATATATCCACAGTATAAACATATTTCTCTATTAGTAGGGCTTTATAGTAAACTATGTACAAAAGTGATATGCCAACTGATACATCAATAGACTTTGGTGAAGTGATACCCGTTCATGAGCAAGAATTTGCTACCCACTCTAAAACCCATAATCAGACCCGTTGGATGTTTGAAGCTCTAAGGTTCCTAAACCCAGGAAAAGACTTTAAAAACACCTGCAGGTGGTAAATGCAATCAGATGCTCTGTGTGGATTCAGCACATAATTCCCCCAAGGAAACAGATGAAATCATTACACTGAGCGGCTGTATCCTTGAAAAGTACTGTTCGTAATTGAACTATTCCAAACACTCTGCCACTAAAAATGCACCTTTCAGATGTCAAATCCTGCTCCATCGAGCAGTGTACGTGATCTGCTGGCACAAGTCATGGCAGAGTTTTGACGTGGTTGAACAAGCCATTTGATCCAACTATTTTTCAGTGGATATTGTGTGAGCATTTATTTATATTTATAGCCAGGCAAAACTAAACAAAAGCTTCAGAAATCCAATATTCCCATTAACAAGGAACTTCTCACCCTTCTCTTGCCAGTGTTAAGAAAAGAAGTCATAACAGGCCTGGAATGCTGTAACTTTTTAACAGTGAAGGGGGGAAATGTGTTCAGTAAAGACAGTCTCTAATTGGGCCCAGTTACTATTTTCTATAAGCAAGCACAAATATTGCCTTGGTTTTCAAAGGATGTTTTGATAAAGCAGGACAGCTAGCTAAAAGGAGGATGTGGGAAACAAAAATGATCAGCCTGAAAAGAAGCAAAATTCCAAGGTCCATGCATTGTGTTTAGTAGGGATGTGTCCTCTACCACAGAAAGCTGGAGGAGCTGGCACACAAAGCTGGCAAGAAAGCTTTCAGCAAATCCAAGTCAGAGTGGTACTGTACTGCTGAAAAACAACAAATGTGGTAGATACTTTTAAGAAAGGAGAAATAAATCGGGCCAAATGCCAGACTGTAAATATGGTATCAGTAATATGCAGCACTTCTGACAGGAAAAAAAACAAACAAAAAAGACCTAAAGAAAGAATTACTTGGAAATGGATTAATTAGAGTATTGCATTGACCAGAAGTAGGTTTTGTGCAATTTATTTTTTATTGCCTATGATCCAGCAGTTTCAAACAGTTTTCACTGTATCAAAGGCTTCTGTAATTCTGAAAATTTTAACCAGCTTGGACCTTCTGGGGATTAGAAGAGAAATTAGTGAGTAATTAACTTATGCTAGGCACGAAAGCAGTAAGTTTAGACTAAAGGGCAACTGTTTTACTAATGGTAAATTATTGTCAGGTGTCCTTGCTCAGGAAAGGATGGTACAAGACACTGTCTGTACACTGACCATTCATAAGGTCAGTTTGAACATCAGTAATAAATTTCAAGCCACAGCAA
This sequence comes from Coloeus monedula, assembly GCF_965178545.1. Taxonomy (NCBI): domain Eukaryota; kingdom Metazoa; phylum Chordata; class Aves; order Passeriformes; family Corvidae; genus Coloeus; species Coloeus monedula. The sequence goes on along the minus strand of NC_138783.1, from coordinate 110,435,828 downwards.
GATTCTGTATGAGGCTTCCAAGAAGAATTTAAGCAGACCAGAAAAAAACTGGGTTTCTTCATGAAGGAGCTGAGAGTTTGTGGAAGGGATTATATTTTAGGGAATCATACTAGCTGCTGCCTAAAGCAATAGGTCTCTGACCACAAAAGTAATTTTCACAATGCTCAAGGACTGGGAAGAGAGTGCCTAACAGTGGTTGGTGACTCCTCATTATTTTGAGGGCTCACTTGGTGAAGGGATGCTGCTCATCAGCACTGTTGGCTCCCTGCAGATCACCTACCAAGCATTTTCCCAGGCTTCCCAGAAGACTCAGTCCTTGTATTTGCTCACAGGCAACGTGGAGTTCTGTCAGCTCGGCCACGGTGTGGCTGTGGATGCCCCAGGCTGCCCTTGGATCTTGTGCAGTCCGTTTCCATTAATTGGAATGGTGGTATTTTCCCAAAGCAAGTATGTTTTGGTTGTTGAAGCTGAATTACTGAAGGTATAAATAAACCTAAACCAATTTCAAAAGCTGAACCTTTTTTTTCTAGTTTCTTTTTTTTCTAGTTTCTTTTTTTTCCCCCTTCTAAAGGAAATACCTGGTGTCCTTGCCCATGACAGGAGGACTGGAACTAGATGATCTTCCAACCCAAACCATTTTATGATTCCCCACTGTGACAGTGGATCTTGGCTCTCCAGCAGCAGTCATTACCCTTGGCTCTTCGGTTTTTCTCTCAGGAAGTATTTCTGTCCTGACAGGTTAACCGTAGGCTCCTAATTGCTAGGAGTATGTGATTTGTGGAATTTTACATTTCCAGCCCCAATGTATAGAAGTTTATTATGGCACATAGGTCTGTCACAGGAAGTTTCTGTATGGAAAGGACAGTTTAGAAGGGAACACAACACTGCTGGTGAGGGGAACTGGGCATTTTGAGGGTGCAGAATGGGAAAACAGAAGTCTACTGAGCAGTCACAAGGTAAAATCAACTCCACTGAGAGAGCTGGGAAAAAGCTTATACACAGCTGTCTTCCATTTGCCCCCAGTTTTTAATTAGCTAAGTCTTCAGGATCTAAATTTAATTTCTAGATTGAGTGAAATGAGATTTTGTGCTGGTCTTGGCTGGGACAGAGCTAGTTTTCTTCTTGGTGTCTGATACTGTGCTGTGTTTTGTATTCTCTGTGAGAATAATGTTGATAACCCAGTGATGTTTCAGTTGTTGCTGAGCAGTGCTTACCCTAAGTCAAGGACTTCTCAGTGTCTCATGCTCTGCCAGGTACAAGAAGCTGTCAGGGAACACAGCTGGGACAGGTGACCTGAGCTGTCCAAAGGGACATTCCACACCCAGAACATCATACCCACTATGAACTGGGGGGAATTGGCCATTAGGGGCTGACTGCTTGGGGACAGGCTGGGCATTGATCACTGTGTGTGCTGAGCAATTGTATTGCGCATCACTTGTTTTGGGTTTTATTTATCTGTCTTATCTTCCGTTAATATTAATATTATTACTGTTATTTTATTATTAGAATTATTGTATTTTACTTTGCTTCAAGTCTTAAACTGTTCTTATCTCCATCCATGAATTTTTTTTTTCTTTTTTTTTCTGATTCTCCTCCCCATCCCACTGCTGGAGGTGGGGGGGGATAGTGAGTGAGTATCTTCATGGTATTTGGTGGTTGGCTGACTATGACAGATTTCTTTTGGTATTTTTCTTTTTTTTTTAGAATGACAGAAGTTTATGGTAGATTCTTGAGAAAGGAAGAAGATTCAGAGATGACAACAGATAGAAGTGAAATTTTAGCAATAAAGAAAGGAATGAGTGTGTGGCATCCTATCTAATAGAGTTAAACTTGTTGTATCAGAAAATGGACAAGGAAAAATGAGGGGAGACCGAGGCTGAAGAACAGCCATCTAAAAATAGTAGTTGTTTGGGGTGAAGTAGATAAGGAACATCCCTAACCTTCATCAGAAAACAACTAAAATAAACTACTCCATATTAGTTAATAGCAAAAGTAGAAGAAATAGAAATGCCACAGGTGAAACATGTATCAGAGAGGAGCTATTTCTGCTGCTTTTGTGTTTGCTTCTGTTAAAGTCGGAGACCATCCCAGGCCATGCAGCTCCCTCGTGTGTTCTCACAAGCTCAGCCTGACCAGTGCATTGAGCAGCATGTTTGCAGCATTTGCAACTTCGAGTTATCCCACATACAGCATTAGATGATCAAAGGGAAACTGCAACTTACTTATTTTTAATAAACAATGAATATGAATGGTATTGAACAGCAGGGGCAAAGAGAAATTCTCTTTACACGAGAGATGAATACTGAGAAGACCATTAGGAGTCAGGGTGTTTCAGTGGTGCACACACAGAGTCGATGCCTGGCAGGCTCACACTGCTTGCTTTCCTATTATGAACTTCCTCTGTGACCTTTACCAAAAGACTCCCTTTGTGTCTCTTCAGCAAGTGTAAAATGGGAATAAGTGTATTTCTCTACTTCCAGAGGTAAAATGAAAATCATATGGGTCTAGATTTTTATGGTTTTATGAACTATACAAATTGACAGGACCCAAGAGAATGGCCTGAAGTTGTGTGAGGAGAGGTTTAGGTTGGATATTAGGAAAAGGTTCTTCCCCCAGAGGGTGTTGGGTACTGGCACAGGCTCCCCAGGGCAGTGGTCACAGCACCAGTCTGATGGTTCAAGTGTTGGGACAATGCTCCTCAGGCACATAGTATGACTCTTGGGGATGTTCTATGCAGGGCTGGGAATTGATCCTTGTGGGTCCCTTCCAACTCAGCATATTCTGGGATTCTGTGATATATATTTAAAAGGAAAGAAAAATTTAAAAAAAAATGAAGGTGAAGGAGTAGAATTACAACATCCTTCATTCTGAGCTATTTATGGTTCTTCTGCCTGTTGAGATCTCTTGGTGAGTTCTTAAATATTAGTAGGCATGAGGTGTTGCTTTGGGCCACGAACACATGTAATACATACTTCCAGTGTTATCACCCCGTTCATTTCTCCGTGGCTAACACAAACTGTAACAAATGAGCCATATTTTGAAGGATTAAAGGCGACCAGCTCTCTCCCTGCACTGCTTTTGCCTCTTGCAGACCTGGATTGCTCCCAGTCCCCTCCCGGCTGTCCCCGAGGCATCCCCAGCAGCCGCTGCCTGGAGAGCGCTCCGTGGGCACGGCGACTTTGGGATGTCACTTGTGTGCGGAGAGGATGCCACTCGTGTGTGGAGAGCCCCATCCCGTGGCCAAGCAGAGCTTCTGCAGCCAAGACCTGCGTGTGTTTTGTGGAAAAGGCACCGAGGATTTCCCCGTTATCTGCGGGGGTAACGTGGGGCTGAGGCGGCGGCAGCGCGGGGCGACGGCTCTCCCGGGTCACCGGAGACCACCGAGGGCAGAGAGCAATCCTTAAGGAAGGACTTGGACCTACTCCTGTTTACAGAAAAAAGAAATCAGAAAAGGAACTTGATCTACATTGAGTCCTGATCCGTGTATAAGTTGGAGAACAAATAAAAAGGTCGGATGGAAATTTGAGCAACCTGGTCGAGTGGAAGGTGTCCCTGCAGGGGACTGGAACTCGATTACCTTTAAAGTACCTTCTAATCCAAACCATTCAATGATTCCATGATAATTCTAATGAATAAGCATGATTAAAATACCTGTCACTTTATGAAAACACTTATTTATTATACAGGAACATTACTTCAGTGTTTATAATTCAGGCCTCATGCCAGTCTATTTCAAACCTTACCACCTGAAGGAGTGTAAATGTTTAAATAACCTTACATACAGTTGAATTCCAAATTTAAAATGACTACCAAGGAAGTTCTGCTCTTGAGAATTAAGCCAATGGTGAATCCAGTTAAGAATGGCTGAGCAGCTTCTTCATAAGGAATCCTTGTTTCTGCTATGTTTGTTGGGTCAAATTGTTGACACTTTTCTAGCAAATTATCTCTGTCAAACTATACCAATATTATTACTGTCACTGTTGTATTGTCAGGCATATTCTGTTGCTCACCCCTGCCCTCCTCACCCTGTTCACAGGCCTCTTTGCTTTTGCTGCAGTATTTATGCAAAGTGTTACTATTTCACTCTTTCATCTTGGTGAGAACTGAACATTTGGGCCCCAAATGTAGCTTTGAATGTATCAGCCCAACTCCTTATAATAATTAAATTCTCAAACAGTATAGCATCTACTAAGAATTTTAAGTTCATTAGCAATCTGAAACACCTTCCCATGCTTCCAGCAAGCAGGCTTTGGAGTGTCATCCTTCCAGACTTTTCATCTCCAGATTTGTTTGCGTGTAGAAATAGCTTCTAAATAGAGCTAGTGACCACCTTTGATTGTTTTTCGTGTTTGTGTTACATAAAATTAAAAGTTACCTAATGCACAATGAGGTTTAACCTAAAAAATTCAGAAATCTGTCCTTTTTAACAGATAATTGGAAGAAGAATGCTCCGTGAAGGTAAACTTTGCATGCTGCCAGACCAAACACAATGGCTGGCGCTGTGCTTTTTGCAGTGATGTTGGGAGTGTAGCTCAGGGTGTTCTTCCCAGCAGCAGAACACTGTTGTGCAAGCACAGCAGAGAGAAGCTCTGGAGCACAGGTAGAAATGAGCAGCTGCAGCAGAGGCACATGGGGAAGGCAGGAGCACGTGAGCTGTCTTTGCTGCTGTTAAAGGAGTGCTGCTGGAGCACCCACTGAAGGAAAACCTGGTTCACTGTCAGTGATGACATCAATGGGATGAGCCCAACAACCAGGAAAGAGCATTCCCAAGACATTTCTGGCCCTGTGTTTGACTTGTTTATCTTGAGAAAACTCTGAGCCTCTGATCTGAGACATGAGCTACTCCTCTGCTTGAAATGATTTTGTGCCTTGGTATCTCTGCAGATGAATTAGCACTCAATAGAAGCCTTATTAAAGTGAGCATAAGAACAATTTTCACCCAAGTTATAATTCTATTCAAGGAAGCAGAAAGGCAAGGCCATGATTTGTGAGACAGTTGTAGAGGCAGTATGAAAATGCTTCTCATTTAACTTGCCTTGAAAATATGGTGATTGAAGAGAATAGAGAAACAGATGTAAAGTCAAAAGAGACCAAGAGGAAGCTTGAAGGTTTTTTTGTGTTATTCATTTATTTCAGCCTGACTAGTGTCCTAAAAGCTCTGTAATCTACCCCAAAACCACTCAGGTGTCTTATTCCTGTGTAAATATGCTGGCATGCTTTACTGTGCCAAGCATTCTATCACAAACTTGGACCCCAAAGATCTCAAGGATGAAGCTCTACTTAGTGGCCAGGAGTGGTTCTGACATTATGACACAAGGAAAAAGAGTTTATTACCATCAGGAATTAGCCATCAGGACAGGGAAGGAAGAAGCAGAGGAGTATTTTGAAGGATGAAATACCATTCTGTTCCTAGCAAAGGGGGGAAAGGGAAAAAGCTTGTTTATATGAAGAAACACAACAAAAACTTATTTAGTGTCTCTTACATCCCATCCTAAAAATTATCCTGAACAAAGCCTGGATTTCCACAAGATGGTCCTAAAGTCTAAGTGTGGAGCTCCAGGGTCATTTGGATTGAGTAATTGCCCCTTAACTATGGTTTTTACAGCTCTAACATTCACACTACCTAAATTTCGTATCCAAAAAGTCAGATAATGTAGCTTGTCTTGTTCCCCTTGATTCCTATTGCTGTGAGTGGACAGCAACCAAGGACAAGTGCTTGCAGTAGGGTCTGGCTCTGAGCCACCCTCTGGAAGGTCCCCTCTTCTGTCTCCAGCGACTGGAGCACTCGGGTACAGTCAGCACCTGAAGTGCCTCACGAAATTCCACAGTGACTCTGCTTGTCTGAAATGGACATTACAGCCTTTAACAAAAGGACAGCCCCTCCCCAAAATAGGAATGGCCCATGAGTTATGCTAAAGGAGGCGCTACGACATCCTTAACTTCTCCTGCACAGACAGCAGTGTTAATAAGAGGGAAAATTCAGCAGCTGCTTCACAGGAAAGAGAGTTGAACAATAGCTCAGCGCTGCAGGCTTTGCTTTTTCAGCCAACATGTACAGGGTCTGACAGAGCTATTTCAGAGCACCAACTGAAAACTCTGAAAGAACACTATTTCACTAGAAAATGTCAGTTCAACAAAATCTAAGGGTACATGAGAAGAGGAGGCTATTTTTAGACTATTGTCACAAAAGTTAATTATTAAACCTACCTAGGGAACTCAGATTTCTAGAATAATGCTGGTGTTCTAATAAGTACCTTAATTTGCCTGAACTCCCCACTTGTAATGACAGTGTTCTTGGAAAGCTATGACTTCTCTCAGTTTTTATTTTTTAACTTCTTTAGTTTTGATTTGAAGATAAAAGGATATTTCATCGAGCTCCCTTTCAAGCAAAAACTTTTATGTTTTAACAAGCTCTGCTGCCTGTAATATTGCATCTAAGGTACCACTCAAATCTATTCCTTTTCCTTGCATGGCCAGGGACTTAGTTTAGTAAAAATTTCAAGGTGTTTCAAAATGTGATCTGAATACCTTGAAATAAAACTGTTGCCCTTTCTATTGAGGGTATTTGCAGCTGTAACAATAAATAGGATATAATTTCTGGTGGTCTTATAGCTCTGTCTATATTTGTTTCTGCATTGGATTAATTTTTTTCAAACTGCAGGCAAGTACCCTTAATGTTCAAGAAGATTCTGCACGTTAACCCTGCTCCAGTGTTCCTTGCTGGGAAGCCTCTGGAGGATCCAGACTACTGCTGGTTTGAGTGCTGGGCCTGTGCTACCCTTAAAAACCAGCCACTTCCCCTTCACATGCTCTCTGTACTAAAGGCTGATACAAGTGGTCTCACAGAGGAGAGAAGGGAAATTTCTGACATTGTTATAACCTATTTTGTACTCCTTCTAGAAGTTTGAAGTCCTGCTAAAAGTATTTTTGAGAGAGGCCTGGATATCTGTCTGGTAGCATTTTTGCCTTACCATGGAAACACACAAGCTATAAAGCACTTTTCTAGGCTTTAAAAAAGCTTTATTCCATGCACCTTCTATCATGATAGATTAATTTTTACTTTTGATAATGCAGGATAAATCACAGATGAAAAATATTTTTACTATCTATACTTCATAAGCTTAAGAGAATTTTGTTTTATGTATACCTTTTATATTTTTTTAATTTCATGATACAACCAAAATATCAGATTTTTGTGAGCTGCAATTGGAAATGATTTGGAGCTTAATTTTCTCCTTTTTACAGCAAAAGGTTATTTTGTGTCTTGTCCAACTTTCCCATTAAAAATAAATAGACACTAAAAAATTGAATTAGTAGAGAAAAATCTCCAATTTCATAAACAGTATTGTCATGAGCAGCCGGCATTGTTTGATAACAACACAACAACAAAAAATAAATTTTTTTCCATTCATCTTTGCTAATCAGTTACATGCCCTTCAGCTGCCAAACTTTGCTGCATGTGTTAGTTCAGCTGTTGTCAAATGCTCTATACTGGCATGTAAATATATTCTCTTGAGCAAATAAAGCTGCTCTTACTGTTGGTCTGAGAAGATAGGAGGCTGCCTTTGATCACAGTGTGGCTGTTTCATAAAGGTCAAAATAAAATGTGTGAGAATTCAGCAGTTTTCCTCTCAACTCTGTGGAAGCATTTAACCACACAGAACACTGCAGGTCTCAGCTATTCTGCTTTTCCAGCTTCAATTTCCAGTCAGTCAGAGGCTGGGATTTGAAAATGCAGAGTTCCCTTTTGTCCTGCCATCTGCTAATAAGACCACAAGGTTCACCTGAGGTGTATCAATATACAGGCTACAGGTATAAAGAGTAGCTCAGTTTTCAGTCCTGAACTAATAACAATTTTCACTGGTAACATCAAGCAGCATTTTTTGCTCTTGTTTCTTCATTACATCTCTTACAATCCCCTCTGCAACAACAGTCTCATAAATACTTTGGTGTTGCACACACACAGTTTTCCATGTTTTCACAGCCATTCTTTGTATTAATTTTTTTATAAGTGGCCATCAAATGACATCATTGCCTCCTTTTCAGCTTGTGTGCTGTTCTTGGCATGAAGATGAAGAGAAAAGACTGGAGAGATGTGCTGGCAGGTTTTTTCCAGGGTGCTCCCCAGCACCTCACTGCATGCTGGAAGGACTTCTTGGTTATCATCTGCACTGGCATGTCCCTCTCCTCCTTCTTCTCCTCCTGACCATTATAAAATGATCTCTCCTCCAGCCATGCCACTTCTAAAGGAATTAATTGTGCCACTTTTGAATGCTCTGGAGAATGTGCTGAGGAACCAGAACACTTAAGGTATCCCAGTTTTGGTTTGTCAGTGTCTTGGGTAGCAGGTAACTTGTTGCTTGCTACTCAGTCACATTGAAATTTCTCTTACCTCAACCAGACTAAGGTAACATGCAAGTGGCATTATTTATTTGCCACATCCAAAATGGATAACAGTGACAAATGTTTATGAAAGGTGATGATGCATAATTGACTGTTGTTGAGAATGAAAATAATTGGAAATATCCCCCTCTTTTTTAGTTGTTTGTCACACAAGGGACAGTGTATTTTGGCACCTCTTATCAATAGGCAATATCTCTCCATGATTGAACTTTTATAGGTGGATTTAATTTTTCACCATTAAATGTATTTATTTTTCTCAGGGAGGAGATAAAGTTATTCTATTTATTAATTAAAAAAACCAAAACAAACTGTTCTTTCCCTTTGCTAATATCAGCATTACCCTTAGAACTTCATCTGTGTTTCTCCTGTGTTTGATTCCCTGTTACAGTGCGAGATAATAACCATCTCTCCTCCTCCCTCATTTTTCAAGTAAAGAATCTCAGGTTTAATATTGAGGGTGAAACCCTGAATCTTATAGTTCACATATCCCAGTACAAACATATAAATGGGAGAGCTCATTACCAGCTTTTGACTGAGGTGAGACATGTTGGTAATTAGCCTCTCCGAGGAGCTTCAGACTGAGAGAAGCTGGCTGGCCCTTTCCTTTCAAGCTCACTAGAAGCACCTCTTCAAATATTTATGTAGATAGATTTTCAATGACTAATTGGACACCCAGTTATACTGAGACCATAATAATTATGACACTACATAAAGCTTCACACTCAAGTATAACAGTACATTTTGGGGATTCGTTAAGTCAAATAACCAAGGAACAGTTTGTGAAGTCGACTGAGGCAGAAGTGAGTTGATTATGAGGAAAATGATCCAGCACTGTCCCATTTTATTTTAAAAGCCTAGGCACAGTGATTAAACAGCATCAGTTCCTGCTTTGAAGACAAAGGTGTGACTACTGTTTGTGTCTTGGCATGCATGGCAGATACGCTCTGCCAGGGGTATCTGATGAATCAGGCAAACTGAGGCATGGGAGGGGAGCTTGTGTTTCCCCACCTGTGTGTTGGACACAGCACAGCTGCAGCGTGGAAGAATTGATGGTGTGCTGTGTGAAACAGGGCTGAGCAGGACAGGGCTGGCATTGTCAGCACAGTCCAATGTACACATTTTTACTCTGCTGGGGGGTTTGTTGTTGTGAATAGGAACAGCACAATTATCTTACCAGTTTTTATTCAGTTTGTAATTTTTTTTTATTTGTTTGCAAAATACAAACGTGCTTCATCTGTTAGGAGAGCACTTGCAGCTGTAAGGCAATCTACATTTGTGCTCATCCTGGTGGCAAGAATTTGCCCAGGAAATGAATTCAGCCTTAGTCATTGAACGGCATTTGTTGGTATGGTTTGGTGAACACAAAAGAAGTAGTCCAGGAGCTTATTCAACTTGTTTGTGGTCTCTTTTCTGCTCCCTAGCAATGCCTCTAATACTTGTTTGTTGCCTTTATTTCCTACCAGTCAACTCGAGAGTTGTTCAACAGATGATTTTTTTTCTTTTCCTCAATACTCTTTAAATAAAATACTTTTTGGTAAGAGCAGTAGAGTAAAAAATATTTGTTAAAGACAACCTTTAGAAAGGAATATGTCTGCACTTAGGTTTTGAGTTTAGATGTAGGTGAATGTCTGTTAAGGTATGCTTGTCCCCGAACACAAGCTCTAAAAAACCGAGGAAGAACAAAGAAAAGACCAGCTCTAGGTAACTCTTATTTGAGGGGAATGGGGATTTATCAGACAGGGAATGCAGAGGTGTGCAGGCTGAATCATGGAAAGAAAAACTTCTGGTGCAGGAACTACAAAACCATCAGGGAGTGGGGAGGTGATATTGGTAAGGAGAATAAGGAAATAAAATGAGAAGATAGGCACTATTCAGATATTGGTGGATTGATGTGAGGAATGGGTGCTGGTTATATTGGCTTATTTCTGTCACATGTGCTCTGATTCATGACCGTGCACGCGACTCAGGCAGAGCCATCACTCCCTAGAGAGGCTTGGGGCACGGGGGCTGTGTGTCTGCAGCTCCTCTGCATACATCCAGCTCTTCTGCAGCATGCTGAGAGAGGAAATTCACACCTTCATGAAGGCCAGGACACGGGCTGGGAATTACTCCTGTCCTGCTGTAACCTTGCACGGTTTTCTGCTTGCATTTTTAAAGGATTTCATTGCTACTTCAAGAGTATTTTGTGTCCCATGTGCATAATTTCCTGAAAGTGCTGTAAGGGAAAGAATTGTCACTAGAAAGAGAATGATATTCTTGTCAAAGAGAAAAATGCTGTGGGGATTTTTTTCCGCCATAATCAAGTTTGCTGTATTAAATCACATGGATGGGAGAAGGAAAAGAAAAAGAAAATACTGTGAAACTGAGTGTAAATATTTTATTCTTAAAAGTAAATCTAAAGTTCAAGTAATAAGCACTTAGGTACACTATATTCTGTATTATTGTTTGATGCCTCTTTTGGGAAATAGCCCAAAAGAAAACATGTTTCTAACTTGCAGTTTCTAGCTTGCAGTTTATGCACTGTGTACCCAGTGATTATTTTTCAGGGCATGAAGTCCTCATGTTTATTATGCACCCTAAAGCTTAAGCATACATATCATATTGAGTGCTGCCTCTGCTGGTTCAGCAGCCCTGAGAGATGTTCTGTGAACACCATTAGGTTGTCAGGCTGAAACTAAATGGCAACTTTTAAAAATAAGCCTGGATGCAATATCACTAGAAACTGTGATAAAGACATCAGACAAAAAGAAAGTTGTCCCATTCCTGTCATTAAATGTATGTACAAACCTGTTTAAAACCTTCAGTTATGGGTAATTTGTTGCCTAATGTCAACAAGGATCTATGATTAACTGTATTGATTCAAGGCCAGTGTATTATGCATGAAAACAAATATCCTGGGTCTCAGGAGCATCCTGTAACATGTGCTACTATCTCAGAGGTGCAAATATAAGTTCACCAGTGAGGAAGGTATTTTAAAGCTGTAAGAAAGACTGATTTTCCAATAGTACTCTTGTATCAGATGAGCAGGGCTTGATGATAAATGAAAGCAAAATGAAGATCTAGGCTGGAGCTCACCATCCCAATCCATCCCTCTTAAAACAGATGCTGAAATGTGTTTAGGCTGCAGTTATGTATCTGGTACTGTCTAAAGAGTAATTCAGAGCAGTCTCTTCTGGAAATAAATATAAAATGATTCAGTACAAGAATAAACACTTATGACCAATATGTATTATGAACTTTACTTCTTAGTGATGTTTTGTACTTCTTCAGCTGACAAACATATTAATAGAGTACAGTGAATCCATTCCTCTATGACTACTTCTGTATTTTTTCCCAGTGTTGTTGAAATGCTGTGTTTTGGCTTGCTCTTAACGGCACTAACAAAAAAAGTATTTTGATTAAAATGAAATTTCCTTTCAACTTGGTTTACGGAATATCAGTTAAAACTCAGTGCACATTTTAGTTTTTCAGAAGTGAAATGGTTCGATACACCTAAAATGATTTTATTTTGGCTTTTTAAAAGCTGTGAGTGGGTTCTTCAGTTAATTTCATATTTGAGGGTGGAGGGGATGTACTAGACCAAAACACAATGTGAAAAATTTTAAATCCTTTGGAACTAGTATTGCTCTCTTAACACTGAATTTTGTATAAGGCAAGTCTGTGCAATTTTTAGAAGGGAAATTATTTTGCCAGTTTTTATGTTCCCACCCCTCTGAAAAATAACCCCAAACTGAAATCAAAACCAAAACACAAAACAAAGAAAAATCAAACAAAAGACCCCCACCAAACCCCAAACCCCTAAAAGTTACAAACACCCTATATATGGAGCAGAAGGTTGCTTGGCTCTGCAAGCTGGTATCCTGGAGACAGCAGAAAAGAAGGCAAGGTGCAGCAGTGGTGGCCATCTGTCTTTGAAACACCTGGAAGGGCTTTAAGTGATGACAATCCTCCTGATCATCTCACATCTCCAAGTAGAAATGATATGCATTTATGAAGTGGAGGGACATTTATTAGCAAAGCAAAAATTTTCATGGGATGACTGTCAGGCTCTTTTAACAAAACCTCCTCTCCCCACCCCTCTTTGCTGCCACAGGGAGGAGAAGGGAATTTTTATTTTGTTTCCTTTATAACCTTATAGATGACTTCCATGGGAGATGACTTGTGATTAATGAAGGAGCAGACTGGCACATGTCAGGGACTGATTCTCTGCTGTATGTGGAGAGCACTGCCCCGTGGCAAAGCAGAACTGCAACAGAGCTTTTATTAATGCAAAAGAATGGGCCTTTTTTACGGAACATTTACAGAGCAAAGCTGTATGAAACTATTGGATATATTACTTGACAAAAATTTAGTTGACAATCTGTATAATTTTCAAAGAAAATTTTAACAAAAGAATAAAAGAGTATAGAAACAAGTTTGACTTGCATGTTGAACTGCTTGAAGAGTTCTACATGTATGGTCATATGTAACCTGAACTGCCTAAAAAGCCTTAGTGTTCTGGTAATATAATCACCTCACTGAGTGTATTTTGCTGTATTTTTCAAAACTTATGCTATCATTTTTAAGTAAAAGAGAACCTGGTATGTTTTCAGGGAAAAAAACCCAAAAAAGTGTAACTTATTTGAAAAAAAGAAAATTAAAAAACAACAAAAAAGTGTGTTCCACCCAGAAAGGTGATGGAGGCAGAGTGAGAAGAGAATATATGAAAATGCTAAAGAGTGGGTGGCCCAAGATGTACTGATTGAGAAATAGATACATCAGCTGCACTTAACAGTCATATTTGTTGGGATTGGTTTTGTATCCACTAGTCTCCCATCAAATAAATGTGTCATTAGGAAAGGAATAGAAAAGAGATAAAGACATTTCAAATGTCATTTCACAAAGAAATAAGCAAAGTCAATGAAAGGAAATACATTTTCATGTATTGGTAATTATTTAGGGCCAGAATCTTAAACCCATGTGTGACCAAACCTGAAATGTAAGATGGGGAATCCAATATGTCTTTGTTCAACATTAAAAATCACTTGATCTAGGGAAAAAAAATGCTCATTGCTTAGAAATATTTCAGTGAGCATTTGGTGGACAAATGTTAAAACACACCATAGGCCCACTTCAATTAGCATTTTAATATTAGATAAACATGATATTCATTTGGCCTTTGGATTTACCAAATTGCAATCTGAGCAGAAGTGGAAAAAAGAAGGTGAATACACCCTGAATCAAGTGTGAAACTCTCCTTTGCCTTAACAAGACTTCCTTCAGGCAGATTTTTTCTGCTGGTTCTTTGTAAAGGGAAGAAGTACCCTCCAGTCCCACCCATGACCAGAATGTGAGAGGCTGTGATGGTGCTCAAGCACCTTCCAAGTTCAGCTGTCACTGAGGTACTCTGAATTTCCACACATATGCTTGCAAAACTCCTTTCTTTTTCCCCTGGCCTGGGTCTTAAACTGAGAGGTTCTCCAAGTTAGTTGTTCTCTGCTCTGTATCTGTTCATTAAAGTTCAAAGAGAGCTGGAGACATGAAAGCCCTGGAAGCCTTGATGCCTGAAACTATTGGCTCAGTGTTGCTGAAAAATACATTTTGTTTTTGTTAAACACAGGTCTTTGGACTTTCCCATTCACAGGACCTGTAAAATTTGTCCCCCCCCCCCCCCCCCCCCCAAAAAAATAGCAAAGAGATATGGAAGGAATTTGGTGCTGAATGCAAACCTTTCCTCTCACAATTAATTAGGAGGAGGGGAAGAGCATTTCATTACCCTGGACTGTACCTTGGGGCCGTCTGTCTCTGAGTCACAGCACATATGCAGGCTGTGAATACATCCAGCTCTACCTCCTCTGACACAAACCATTAACCAAAATTCAGTTCGTGTGCAGTATCTATTAGGTAAATAAATTGATGGGTCTCTGATGCCATCCTCCTCTCTGTGACAGGTAGCACAGGTACAACCACTTGTCACTGCCTCACTGCAGAAGTTAGAAAAATAGGAGGAAGAAGAAGCAAAACCAGAAATCTTGATTTTATTTATTTTTTTTTTTTTTTTTTTTTTTTTTTTTTTTTTTTTTTTTTTTTTGAGAGGTCTTGGGAATCCATAGAGATCTCAGCTGACTGGACACTGATGAATGTTTTCACGACTTTCAAGAAGAGCAAGAAGGAGGATCGTGGAAACTACAGGCCTGTCAGTCTCACTTCAGTGCCTGGTAAAGCTATGGAGAAGATTGTTCTGGGAGGTATTGAAAAACTCTGGGAAGACAATGCAGTCATTCATCACAGTCAGCACAGCTTCATGAGGAGAATGTCCTGCTTTTCAAACCTGATTTCCTTTTATGACAAGGTAACACACCTAACTGATCAAGGAAAGCCAGTTGATGTAATATTTTTGGGTTTCAGTAAAGCTTTTGATAGTGTTTCTTTCAGTATCCTGGACAAAATGTCCAGCCCACAACAGGATAAACACACCGTAGGATGGGTGAGCTCACGGGTTGGGCACAAAGGGTTACAGTGAATGGGGTGACTTCAGACTGGTGACCTGTAGCTAGGGGGGGTCCACAGGGCTCCATCCTTGGCCCTGTGCTTCTTGACATCTTCATAAACCACTTGGATGCAGGGCTGGGGCATTCAGCAAGTTCATAGTTGGTACAAAACTGCAAGGAGCTCTTGACTGCCTTCAAGACAGGGAGGCTCCACAGAAAGATCTCAACAAATTGGAGACCTGGGCAGTCACCAACCATGCACAATTCAACAAGGGAAAGTTCTGGATTCTGCACCTGGGATGGTGCAGCCCTGGATGTATGGACAGACTGGGGAATGAGAGGCTGGAAAGCAGTGCCAGGGAAAGGGACTTGTGGGTCCTGGTTGATGGAAAGTTGAACATGAGTCAGCAGTGTCCTGGCAGCCAGGATGGACATCCCCATCCTGGGGCATCAGGCACAGCATCACCAGCTGGGCAAGGGAGGGATTGTCCTGCTCTGCTCTGCACTGGGGTGGCCTCACCTCGAGTGCTGGGGGCAGTTTTGGGCACCACAATATAAGAAAAATATTAAGCTCTTAGAGAATGTCCAAAGGAAGGTAACAAGGATGGTGAAGGGCCTGGAGGGGAAGCCTTATGAGGAGCAGCTGAGGGCACTGGATCTGTTCAGCCTGGAGGAGGCTGAGGGGTGACCTCACTGCAGTCACAACTTCCTCATGAAGGGCAGAGGAGGGGCAGGCACTGATCTCTGCTCTGTGGTGGCAGTGACAGGACCCAAGGGAATGGCCTGAAGTTGTGTCAGGGGAGGTTTAGGTTGGATATCAGGAAAATGTTTTTCACCCAGAGGGTGGTTGGTCACTGGAACAGGCTCCCAGGGCAGCGGTCACAGCACCAGCCTGACAGAGCTCAAGATGAGATTGGGCAATGCTCTCAGGCACAGGGGGTGACTCGGGTATGGTGCTGTGCAGGGCTGGGAGTTGATGATCATTGTGGGTCCCTTACAACTCAGCTTATTCTGTGGTTCTGTGATTCTTGTGTCTTTCTCACTGCTGTTTCTAGTCCTGTTTACTGGCTGGCTGATGCCTTGCTTTGATGAAACCAAAGCCCTGCTCTGGTGGTTCTTAACAGGCTCCTGAGAAATCCCTTAAATTCCAAAACCAAAGAATAGTCTCAAGAAGTCCAGTGAAACAGTGGCTTTCTGTTGATCTAATTGTCATCCAAGTGGCAGTGAAGAGGGCATTTAGCTGTTTATTTATGTAGGTAGAAGTGACTGAAAACAGTGACCAATAAATTCAGTCAGGTTTGTGTTTTTTTCCATTATCCTGTCAGCTGCAGGCCATTATAATAATGGTAGTTGGTATAAAAAGACTGTATTGCTCTGCTGACAAAAAGCATGTAACCAATCCTATGCTTTCAGTGCAGCTCTGCAGACAGGATTTTCTTTTGATGAAAGGCTAATTTAGTTTGCCAAGAAATCTTTCATATATCATGATTTGAGGTGTCACTAGAGATTAAAACTCCAAAATTTGTTCAGGTAGTAATCTAACCTTGATTTTTGCCTCCAAAGATGAAAGAGAGAATTCTCTTTTAAAATGAAGAAGGTTAGATAAAGAGGTAAATCACTACTGGTAGTTTATGACTAGAATGCGGATTGGGGTTTTTCTTCCAATTAATAAGCCTTCCTTTAAAAAATAAAGACATAAATCTGAGTAGTTAATGTTAGAGATGTGCACAAGAACTGAAGAAACCAGAGCAAATCCAAGACCTGTTCTGTTGTCAGTGAAGCTGTAGTGATTTATCTCATATTCTCAGAATTCTGTTATCTAACCACAATTTGATTGCCTCCAACACTTTGAACTGAGTTATCAGGTCTGTCTGCATGACAAATGATTGCTGTGGCAGACCTTTGATCAACCCTTCTTTAACCAAAGCAGTGAAGAAAATCAGAGGAAGGACGTAATGTTTCTGTAGAAACTGCTACTGATAAACAACAGTTTACCACTCTTATCGAGTGGCATTTCTCTCTCTAAGTCAAACCATTTCAGAAGCAAACAGGAGAAAGCTGCCAGGTAGTCCACCTACATGAATCAGAAAATTAATTACTTTGCATCAGAGGCTATTTTCAACCAAATTGTAACGAGACAGGGCCAAGTCCCTGCATCTCAGAACTGTGCTGCCTGTTCAAATACTCTAATTGACTCATTAAGTGTGACCACACAGGGCTTGTCATCAGTTCCAGAGAGACATTAGTGAATGCACCTGAGTGATGATCCTCTCCCAAAACATGATGGAGGGCAATGCACTCATCACCAGCTCTCACTCAGCACCACATCAGGGTGAAGACAAAATGGCAAAGTGTTCACAGGCTGCAGAAACATTCACAGTTCAAAATAGATGCTCCCTGTCCTCTCCAGGAAAAGACAGATGTTTAGATGACAGCATTGCATAGGTTATCTGTACCAAGACTATACCAAGGTACTGCTAGGTGAAAACTCTTGTGTCTGTAAAGTGGTACTGAAGACTGGCTACCATTCCTAACACTAAAAAGAACATGGAAGCATTTAGAAAAAAAAGCAGCAGCTGAGGATGAATTTTTATCAGGACTGGATTCTTACTTTTATTTGCAAGACCCAGGGAGCAGGAATTTGAGTGGAGTCTCACCATTCCACAGGGAGTTTAAGGAGGTATCCTGCTGTGACAGATTTATCCCTCCCCAATCAGAGGAAAGCTGGGTAATGCTGTTCTGTGCTTCCCTGAGTTGAGCAGCCAGTGATAAACTAGCTCTGACTGCTGCTGCAGAGAGGGAGACTGCACTCTTCTGCACCCTTATTTCTCAGCTGTGTTTGGGGGACTGCCACTGTCTACTGAACAAGCCAACTTTTCTGTCCAGAGTGTTTGGAAAGTAGATTCTTGTTAGCCCTGTATGGAGACTTATGCTCCCCCCCCCCCCCTTTTTTTTTTTTTTCCAAAAGTAATCCCTATTAAATGTTCAAATTTGGCAAGGAGGTACCTATGCAAATTAAAATTATTTTATACCTTCTGATAGCAGATCCCAAAATCCTTTCCACACCAAAGAAGGTACTTTAAGGTTGCATCTAATTTAGTTATTATTTTTATTTTCCATCCCCTGCCACCTTGCTGCAGTACAAAACGTCAAGGAAGACACAGTCCTTTCTCCAGGATATCTGACGTGGAGAGGGCATGTGGCAGATGGGGCATCTAATATCTGTCTCCCAGAATGATACAAGCAGCCTTGCTCCATGGATTTTGTAATGCTAAGCAGATACAGTTCTTTTTCTGGAGGCAAAGGTGAGGGATGTTGCTATTGATGAAAGACTGGCTGTTATGGATCATCTGCTACACTGCTGCTGACCAAGTAGAAACTGCAGGAACTGCAACAGCCAGTTTCCATAATTCACCTCTCCCATGCTGCCATCGCTTGTGTGGATCTCTGTTCCTGTATGCCACAGGTTGAATACTTGGGTTTCTGAGCTCTGTGTTGGTACATCTAAAGTGGAATCAAACTGAAAGTTCCTTTAGCATAGGAAATAATTTGTAGTGTTATACATACACCAGGACACATAATAGGGCACAGTATATAGCAAAGCATGGTTTATTTCCTTTGTAGGATGTAAAAGAATCTTGCATGTGAAACTTGTAAACCACTGCATCTCAACTCATCTAATTCACTTCATTTCCCTCCATCTACAACAAAGCTGCTTATGTCCCACACGATGTGTGTAGAGTAGTCATCCTATATATACATATTTCTGCTCAGTCAGGCTTGGAGTTGATGCAGCATCTTTCATTTTTCTGAACAAATGAGATAACTTAAATGTAAATGAGACAGTCACCTACCCAGCTGGGTCTACGAGCCTCCTATGGCTTTGACAGTTCTGTACCAATGTGTATTGTGCATATGTGGAGACAAAGTTTTGATCTGAAAAACTTTCAAAAATAAACAGAACATTTTTTTTTTTTCCTTCTCAGGTTCCCAAGCTACTAAAAGCATATTGCATTGACAGTATTCTGCTGTCTCTTTAGAATAATTTTTTGATTTTCAGCGGTATAGATTTTACCCTATGGTTCTCAGGCAGCCAGCAATAATCTGGGCATTAATTTTTGTGTTCAAATGACCAGAGAAAAGTTCTTTCTAATACTGTTTTTTTGTATTAATAACGCTGCTAGTGTACAACCTGCTGGCTTTAATGAGAGTGATGAGGAACATAACTTGGTACAGGAAAATCATAAGTTTCTTTTAAGAAAATGCACATCATAAAACCCCAGAAAAGCAGTATCGTGGAAGAGAGAAGCAAGTTTCTCGCAGCAGGAGAGAGAAACATACTAGTGTTCCTTGTAATAGATTGGCCAATTTATTTTTTACATGGAAAGGGGAAAATAGATATGTATGTCCAGAGATGCATGTATTTTATTAAACAAAAAATATTAAGGCTTTATAAGTGGCTGGGCACTTTGAGGTGAAAAGTTTAGAGTTTCTTGTAGTCTGCTCCTGCAGCCCAACAGGCTGACAAACTGCATAATAACTTTTGGCACCCTCATTCAGCATCCTGAGCTAGCAGTAAATTATGGAACAGGTTTCCCAGAGAAGATGTGGATGCTCCATCCAAGGGTGTGTTTAAGATCAGGTTGGATGGGACTTTGAGCAACCTCGTGAGGTGGACAACATCCCTGTCCATGGCAGGGGGTTGGAATGAGATGATTTTTAAGGTCACTTCCAACCCAAATCATTCTGTGATTCTATGATTAGACTAAGCATATGGGGTGATATTTTTCATCTCTTAAAATGACAGTGTTACATACTCACCTCTGTGCCCATTTCATCAGGGATAAAATTCTGCAACAGTCCTGCATAAGCAACTTTTTACTTTAGTAAATGCTGCAGAAATTGTTGCTTTTAGCCTGCCAGTCCCCTGGCTCTGTTCCCAGTATCTGGCAGTATGGTGGCTGTCACATCTGCCCTTATCTCAGCTTCATAACCTCTTTAGACATGAAAAAGTTGTGTAAGATATCACTTTTCTTTGAAAAGAGCTTCTAGGGAGAATCAGATGCAAACAAATATGAAGTCAGCTTGGTGAGAAGAAGCAAATGCCAAAAAAGCTGGGAGCACACATTACTTCAAAACCACATTGTCAACACACAATCTCAGTAAGTCTAGTATGTTGACAGGTAGAGAATCCCTCTCAGTTTACAGGCAATTGAGCAATTATTTTTTAAGAAATGACAAGCTGCAGAACTGCATGATGTTCTGAAAGAAAAAAACAGCACTAACCTGAGGATTATGTGTGGAAAAGGGGCTATAAGGGAACAGAGTCTGACAGACTGCAGGAGATTATATATCAAGGGAAAAAGGAAAATTTCTGGATCATAACTCCAACTCCGGATGCCAGAGGTAAACATGATGCTGAAGCAATACATCACACATTCAGGACACCCATCTCAATCTATAACATTGAATATTTTGGGTTCTGACAGGAAACCGTGTTTTGCTGGGTCTTCAGAAAGTTTTGGGATTTTTTATGGCAGTAATTAGCTTAAAATGAAAGCATTGTCTTTGCATCTGAATTTATTGACTGCTGAGACTGAACACTAAAACCCACAAAATCACACTGTGATTGACCAGTAGAACAAACAGCTTTTGGCTTCTGGCATGACAGACTATCTCTGTAAAAGTAGTTACTAGTTTATGACTTACATTGCAAAACAATATTTTATTATTGTTTTTATTTATCTGTCCTTGGTGCAGGCATTTAGAAACACTTTTTTAATCAACCAAGTCAATATGAAAAGTCTTGCATCCCTGACTGAGGCATTGCCAATCTCCCTTGGGCCATACTGGAAAACAGGTTGGGAAAAGGTCCAGGATTAAAATAGTAATTTGAAAAACAAATAAACAGGTGCTGATTTTTCAAATCTGCCTTGCATGAATGTCCAGCTGAGAGACAGTGCCAACACAGAGGGTTTTTTTGTTCCAAGAGTTATGGAAAAGATATACCCTGTAAAACTAGAGGGAAAAGCACCGTCTGATGACTCCTTTAACATCAACATGTTGAAGTGGTTTTAGAGTCCAGAAAGTGTCTCTTGCATCCAGAGATGATGATGTTAATGTCCAAAACCTAGCATACCATGCAGTATCAACAGGAAGACTCATTGTGTGCAGCACATCTTTCCCATTAGATGCTCAGGATGTCCAGCTGGGAGTTTGATGTGCTGGCACTTTGTAAGCTTACAGGGATAAAAAAGATGAGTAAGTGAAAAAAAGGAAATATGCAAAAAAACCCTCATCAAACATCAAAGAAACAACAACCCCCAAATAAACAATAATCGTTCTAATATAAATCGATTTGTAATAAACTATTGAAATCTTACCTTGGAGACATTGAAAAGTGAAAAGCAGTGGATCAAAACATTACTCTTTTATGTCTGCTTCTCTTAGTTTGTGTTTTAAAATATTCTCACTCATATTTTTATTAAAATATTTTCTTTTTTTTAAACAAATTCTTTGCAAGTGAAAATTCCACTCAAAGACTCTAAATATCCCTGTCACTACAACATTAGCACCAGCGTTTGGCACCCTTGGCAATAAGGATGAATATGAAAGCAGGGTCCTCACTATGGGCTACTTCTGCCTCTTAGTGAGATTTGTAAGGTTGAGAAGGGTTCCTAAGAGCATTAGGGATACATGAAAGAAGAGAGACAGGGGATTAGCCAGAGAGAATGCAAGGATAAGGTTTGTCAAGTAATGAAGCAGATGACTCTGAAGACTGCAGAGCTACATATAATTCTGACAGGGAAGGGCAGAACCAGGAGTTTAAGAAGTGAGTCACCATTTCCCACCTCCCAGCCAGCTGATAAACCAAAAAAGAAAAGAGCAGATTTAAAATTAAAGCATGCTGCCAAGGTCCTTGGGAACAACTAGTAGGCTTTATATAAATCTTCTTAAAACCTTAGTGGAGAGTAGAACTTAAAAGTCTGGAAATATTATATGTGAGGATTTTTTTTTCTCTCACCTAGATCCTGTGCTCCTTCAGGCTCAAAAGACTTAACTTTTCAAGGGGAGTATTGGGCAAGTGGAGATGTATGAAAATGATTATAATATCTGATATCCTTTAAAAAAAAGTAATTGTTCAATGTGATTGAAGTAATGAATATGCCTTAAGTTTTAGTGAGTTAGGATGTTTATTGGTTAATGTGTTAGACATTTGCCTGCTATACCTTTTTTATGCTTTTTGTAATATTAATAAAACAAGTCTATGTTGGCATGATCAAAAAGCAGAAAGGTGTGAGAAAGAAGTCTTTTTTAAGTATGAAAACAGCAAATTCAGTGTAAAAATCAAAATAATTTTTAGCATTATTACCTTCAAATATTTCTTGCTCTGTGATGTTAGAAAGGTGAGCTGTGTTCTATAGAACCACTTAATTTAAAGGAACAAACCAATTATAATTAGAAGGTAGAGCAGCCCTAATCTATCCTAACACCTCCTGGGAGTATCCCGGAAACCAGCGTCCTCACTGACAGCACAGCTCTCTCAAAGCCTGTCACATGGGGACAGAATTTAGTCCAACTTCCATTATGGATTTCATAATGAATATCACCTGTGTATTTTCTAAAAATGTAGGAGTTGTTTTTATTTATCAAATCCATGCATGTGTCTGTGTATGTGTGAAAAATAGAGAATTTATGAAGTTCCATCATTTACAGAAACTTCAGGTTAAAGAATGGGGTTTTATATCCTCAAAGGCTTGTCCTATTTGAAACTTGACTTCTGGAGATATAACTTTGGAAACAGCACTGAGGTGAAAATGTAACTTAAATTTTCAGGAGACTCATCAGCTTAAGAAGGAAAGAGATGGAAAGAGATAGCAAAGGGATCTGGCTTTGTAGGGCAGTTCT
Organism: Coloeus monedula; assembly: GCF_965178545.1. Classification (NCBI taxonomy): domain Eukaryota; kingdom Metazoa; phylum Chordata; class Aves; order Passeriformes; family Corvidae; genus Coloeus; species Coloeus monedula. Next base: position 110,413,047 of record NC_138783.1, on the reverse strand, counting down.
GACCACTCCCTCCAGCTCCAAGTTGTCTCAGACTTCATGTGATGTAGATTAATCTCGAGACAAAAATGCAAGGAAGAAGCCTACCAAATCAGCAAGATTCGTGGAGATAACATTTCCTTGTACTGAAGGAGTGAGCACGTTTTTTACAAACTTAGCTGTTGAACAGGCAGCCCCAAGCACATAAAGATTTCAGACACCTCCAGAGCTCCTGCAGCAGAGAGGAGACAGGTATGTTCTCCCCATAATAATTGCAGTACCATGAAGGAAGGGGAGTTCAAAGAGAGCATTTTGGAGACTTAACAAAACCCCACCTTGCATAGCTTTGCTTATGGTGGTGTCTCCTATATTCTATATTGCCATTAAGAGAACTGTGCTTTGCTTGCAAAAGACAATGGGAAATGACACAACAAGCTCTGAAAAAAATGTTTCTTCAATGAGCAGAGTATTGTGTTCAACCAGGGATCACATTTCTGTGACTTTAAATGAGCTCTTTCTTATGCTACTAAATTCTTCAGTGCCTGTTCAGTAATGGAGTGAAAAAAGCGAAGCAGAAACCTAAGACTGACAGATATTTGGATGCTTCTGGCTGAGAAAATTGCCTTCAAAAAACCTCCTTCATGATTCTATGTTGCTGACCTGTGAACCATTCCTCTGACTTCCACTGGCTAGTCTTTTTCTGCTTAGAGATCTGTTTTCCAAAACCAGTAAGTTATTATTGGAAACTTATATAGTGCTGGTGCACTAATGCAAACATAATACAACAGAATTTTTTAAAATTAATGTTTAATGGATAATCATTCTATTCTGTATTAATTCATAGTGCAGGCAATATTTTAATATAGACAATGCTAAAAGAGAGGGGGAAGACATAGGTTCATCTGTTAGAAATTAGAAAATAAACTGTACTTGTAGCATGTTTGTTTTAGTTCCTCTGTCTTTTCTATAATTTGTTTTTGTTTCAGCTGCCACCAATCAGTGGTATTCATATAACTCACACTTTCATCTATCTATTTCCAAGATATGTAGGCAATAGAACATTTTTTAAACAAGTTTTACGTCAAAATGAAAGGGAAGAATGAGAAGGAACTGCTGCTTTGCAGTAAGAAAGTGGGAAGGTAAGGAAGGCAGCAGAAATTAAATTGCTCTCTAAGGTTTCCAGTCAGGTTTCTTTCTAAACTTCAGAAAACCCACTCCAGACCTGCCAGTGAACATGTCAGAAGTGACCATATGAACATTAGGGTAATTATGGGAATCTGCTGGTAACAACTGAAAGCTCACAATGAATTCAGACAAATGAGGAAAGATACAGGTGAAGGAAAAGACAACCTTCTGAAAATTCTCTTGAAACACTACTCCTGTATGACATTATTTTTACTTTTGGCTCTCTGGAGCTTTGAGAAGAAAACACCATCTGCTAAGAGCATAAATGGAGCAGTGAAATAAAACTGTATCTGGAAAACAAAAGCTCTATTCTGTAGTTGTGTTTGTCTTCAAACAGCTTCTCTGATGCTTTCAGCTTCCCCTTAAAATTATTTCCATAGTAATTCCATGCAACAATTGGCTGCTCAGTAGACCTCACAGCCATTCTTTCACTGCCTCTTCCTTATCACTTAAATAAAAAATGAACCTGTGTGTTGCTGGTTTTCCCCTCATGGTGTTGCAAATCACCAGAGAGGTAGATAGCCTATACCTGCCATTTTTTTGGGTGCATGTTTTCCCTCTCATCTGGAGAAAGGTAATTTCTCAGGCAAAGAAGAAGATACGGCACACTGCTTTTATTTATGGACCTTGTTATGTTGTGTATACTTATAGAGGCAAAGTTTAATAAATGACAATTACAAGATATGTTTCTTATGCTTAAGGCAAATAACAGAGTTGCCAGAGAATTAAATGCTTCCTTCATGTTAACAACAGAGAACTGGTAGGCAGTTGTCTGTTCCTCACTGACCCATGATAATTTAACTGGTGTATTGTGATACTTTTGCCTCAAGGATTATTCTTGAATGCCACATTTAATTTCTGTGGCCAACTCTGGATAGCCTAGAAATGCCCCAAGGCCTGCTGTGTACACTACTCCAAAACACACACACAGTGCTATTCACTCAAGGTTACACCAAACTCAAGAGGCCAACCTCATCCGCCCTTTTCCTCTGCTTGTCCTTTAGGACACTCTCTGGTGATTTTTTAGTCTTTGGATTGCTTTCTTGACACACTTTCTCCCTTCCCAAAGCCTGCCTTTCATTCTCCAACATTGTTTCCTCACCAGTAATACCTGGAGTGACACTGAGCAGTGGTGCTATGGGAGTATGTGTTGTTTTTTCATTAGTAGAGATTGTGAGACTTTTTTTACCTTTGTTTTCTTACTCTCCTCTCCTCCTTTACTAACCCTGTTCATCTGCCCATCACTGATTTTAGTTTGAGAAGGAAATCCATAGGATAACAGGATCTCCCATTCTCTCTTCCTGAATCCTGCCTGAAGCAGCAGGAAACCTACCAGCTCTTTGGAAAACAATGTTATAATCCTACTTTTCTCAAATTCTTTTTCTTCTATCTTCACTCTTTTCAGAAGTCTGAGACATGCTCTAAACTAATGCTGCCATGACATTGTCTCAGACTGGATCTGGTGTCCTCCGAGGGAGATGTGTTTCTTTTCCTGAAATTTAAAGGTGCACCACTGACATTTCTCTCCATCGTGGGCCTTTCAAATGAGTAGAGAAAAGCACCTAAACCATCAGACAGATTTCACTGAGCAAGGGTCAGTCTAGCATCTGCCTTGTGAACACTGTGCCTGGATAAACACTGATATATTAAGCACTGATGGATTCTGATGCTGCCATTATAATTTCATGTATTTTACAAACAAAGAGCTCATAGATGAGAAGCCAGGGATAAGCAAGGCATATAGATTTGTCTTTTCTTTTTGGTGCAGGTGGTTAATCTTCCTGAAGATTTTTCTGAATTTTTTATTTAGCTGATCCTTCTCTGCTTAGCCAACATATATTTTCCCAAATATGTTTTTTATCTTCCCTACCCTGGAATTATAAAATTTCTGCATAGTTTTAGACAGAACTATTTATAAAAATGTAAAACACTCTAATGGTGTAAAGCACTCTTACAGACTGCTTACTTTTCTTGGCAATATGTTGTTTACAAAAATATTGGAGGCATTTTAATTTTATGAAAAATCCCAAGATTTTCAATCCTATTTTCTGAAAACAAGTAGTATTTCACTTAATATTTTTCAGAAAGCTTTGTTTTAATAGAAAAAGCTCTAGGTTGTAGTTCTTTTTAAAATATGTCAAATAAAAATCTAGCAAAGACAATAGTCAAAACTTTGTTGTATAATATTATCCACTCTATTATCCATTCCTTTATGGGATATGCATTAAAATATCTGCCTATTTTTGTAATTCAATCTAATTATGAAACAGCTTCCTAGGAAATGTTTTTCACTGAGTAAATTGTTATGGAAAGCAATTGTTGGCTATCACCAGCATTTCTGTCTTCAGTGCTGTTTTATATTCTTGTCCACAAGCAGAATTTGTAAGTGAAATTATGTAAGGGTATCTTCCCTTGCAAAAACATGTACTAATCCAAGAACTGAGAAAATGTCAGACTTCTGGTATTATATTTGACTTCTGCTGGTTTAGCTTTTGACCCTTGTGTTTAAACATTACCTGACTTACCTGATTATAGTGATCTCAGGCTTAGCAAAAAGACAGGATGGGTTTAATAAGATTTGAATGTTTGAATGTGTTGGGTTTTTTTTAAGTAGGTGGGTCTGCAAGTATGGGAAAATGCATTTTTCACTTCAAGGAAAGTAAAGATTTGAAAATTCTGCAGGCTCTAAACAGCACTTTTAAAGCTGCTGGTAAGGAATATGATATAGTTGTATTTTTATTTATAAGGAGATAGGTGAGAGTGAAACTACAAATCCTGCAGACTTTTGATAATATTTACTGATGTCAGAAGTTATGTTAATTTTACATTAGCTCGCTTTGAGCTTTTGTGCACTTCAGTTTTATCACTGAACACTGTTGCCAGAGGCAACTGGCAGCAGACGCCCTTACCTATCCTCTCTCTCTGCCATAGTCCCTCTCCTAGATGGTTTTCGTGTGGGGTTTTTTTAAGCATTTTGGAAAGCTAGCTAATTGAGGGGTATATGCAACTCAAGTACTGGGCTGGCTATGAGCACTCAGAATTTAAATAAGGAGTTCCCCAAATCCCCCACCTCTAAAGGCAGGCATTAGTCCAGAGGGAGTTACTCACTCTGCTGCAGTCCCTACTGGGTTAAGCAGCTGCATTCAGTAGGAACTGCATTTCCCCAGAGAGAAGGAAATGCAACCTTATGTGCAGCTGCTGTCCAGAGGCTTTCTTAACAAAATTAAGATCCTACATAAAGATAAACCAAAAATTGTGTCAGTTGTCTACAGAGTGTGAAGAATTGGCAGGGGGCAGGGGGTGTTTACCATGTTCAGATTCAGGATTCAGGGAGGAACTTACTTGTTTTAGAGCCTTCAGCAGTGGAAAAAAAAACAAGACAGAAACTTTGCAGACAGACTACTGAAGGAAAACAAAAAAAAAATGCATGGAGAATTGTTTTCTCAATAGTTTATGTTGAAATTAAATATGAAACCTGTTCATATGTACAAATAGACTTGAAATAGAATGGCTGCTGATGGACACCTCTTTTTGCTTGAGGCATTCAGCACAAAAGATTGAATTGCTTTATACATTTAATTTTTCATATGACAATTTTATAGAAAACAAACAAAACCAAAAGAACAATATAAGCATAAAAAAGATTAAAGGACATCATTGAATTTCTTATTGTTAGTTTCCCAGAACCTTTTTATCTTTCGACAGTTTGTGTTGCCTGATCACATAATGCTGTGATGCCAGACCTGAGAATGTCTTCTGTTAGTTTTAAAGATTTTGTTGTTTTACAAAGCCAAAATGCAGGAGTATAGGTGTAGGTGGCAAGGTAAGGGCAGAGGGCAAGCTGAAAGGGTGGCCTCTGTGAGAGGGTAGCAGGGGCTTCACTGGGTCTGACACAGCCCCAGTCAGCTCCAAGTGGGAGGAAACACCTTTTACTTCTCATGGAATTACAGTTAGAGTGACAAAACTTTACTAATGGATCTATGACTTTAGAGGAAGTCAAAACAAGGAGGTGGCTGTGGAAGGTATTCAGGCTGTGATACAATTTTGAGTGGTCCAAAAATAACAGTGCATATCATGTTGTCTGTACCTGTTCCTGCAACATTTCATTTGGAAATAGAAAGAAAAAAAGCTTGTCCTTAGTTCTAATTATCTAATTTTCTTCATTTGTGATTTTTCACAATATAGATCTGATTAACTGAAGAGTGGCATTGAAAAAGTAATTCATTCAAATCACTGCTTTCTTGTTACCTCGCTGGGTGATCTTTTGCAGAGTTAATGTTTTACTTTAACATCTACATAAAGAAACTTAGAAAAGACTCAAGACATCCATTCATTCATTATTAAAAAGGGAAAATCAAAGAATCACAAAGTATTGGTACTTACTCTGCTCCCAGTTACCCAATTCTACCTAAGACATTTCTAGCCCAATTTTGCAATCAACTGAAGAACTCCCAGTTCTGGTTCCAGGAATTATTATCTGCACAAATTTGTATTGTAAAGTTAAACACAACTTTTCAAAACCCAAATCTTTGTCTTGATTGTAACTTTTTTTTCAAAATTCACATTTACATTTTCATTTCTATGTCTGGATTTAATTGCCTAAATTAAACTTTGATATTCAGTTCAGCAGAAAAAAATTCTCACCCTTAAAACCAGAGCTATGTCAAATTCTGCAAGAACAAAAATGGCAAACAGGTTTAAGAGACCTGTTAAGAGACCAAATATTTATTTTTTCTATTCACACAGGTAGCTTTGACTAAGTTTAGTGGAGCTCCTCATAGAATTAAGAATCTCATGACTTGGATATTACAGGTCACAATGATAAAAGCTCATTTAAATTGTGGGTTAGGAATCTGAAAAATTTTCCAAACTGAATTTTAGGAAGGAGTATTTTCTAAGATGGATTTTAAACTGTGTTATAATGTTACTTCTTAGAGTTAAAAATGTGTTAAAAATTGAGAGCTGAAAATTACAAGTCCCTGTCACATTTTATTATGAAGCAATTTTAAATATTTTTAATTAAAATCAAATCTTGTACATCAGGAATAATTAGTCTGCAGTTATAACAGATATGTGTTATGTTTTCTGTAATGAAAATTTAGTTTGAAAGTGTGTGAAATATATAATGAGCTCTGCCCATTGAAGAGCAAGGCAGTCTCAACTACAGTGTTTAATCACAGGCTTTCCAAGAGGACTTTTTATTATTATATATTTACTTTTTTTTTTGACTTTTTTTTTCTTTTATAAGGATTTATCTGTGTCAACAACTGTGTTAAAGATGGCATGGAATTATGTCTTTTTTATTGGGCTGGAATGTTTGTGATGCTCCTTAGTTTATGGAGGTGTTATTTATGTGGTCTTTAAAATAATAGAATCACTAAGGTTGGAAAAGACCTTCAAGGTTATTGAGTCCAACCCTTGACCAAACACTGTCCTCTCCAGCAAACCACAGCATGAAGTGCTACCTCCAGTAGTTTCTTGAACACTTCCAGGGATGGTGGCTCTACCACGTCCCTGGGTAGTCTGTTCCAATGCTTAACTGCCTTTTCAGTGGGGAAATTCTTCCTGATGTCCAACCTGAACCTTCCTGGTGCAGCTTGAGTCCATTTCCTATCACCCTGTAAGGTTGCCCGGGAGCAGAGCCTGACCCTCGCCTTGCTTCAGCCTCCTGTCAGGGAGCTGTAGCGAGTGGATAAGGCCCCCCCTGAGCCTCCTTTTCTCCAGGCTGAACATCCCCAGCTCCCTCAGCTGCTCCTCACAGGACTTGTGCTCCAGACCCTTCCCCAGCTCCATTGCCCTTCTCTGGACATGCTCCAGCCCCTCAATGCCTTTCTTGTAGTGAGGTGCTCAAAACTGAGCACAGAATTTGAGGTGTGGCCTCACCAGTGCCCAGTACAGGGGGACAATCACTGCCCTGGTCCTGCTGCCACACTACTGCTGGTACGGGCCAGGCTCACAGTAAGGTATCTGTCAGATATCTTATTTAGCTCCAGAATAAGATATCCTTCAGAAAGAATTTCAGTCCTGTCTCTGCACATAGTTGCACCCCTTGCCTTGGTTTGTTTCTCGTCCAAAGCAGCTGCTTTCTACTCCTCCATACCCTCAGGTTTCTTTCCTATGGAAACCTAGACAAAATGGTAAGTGGGATTTTCTGCATGCCCTGATCTTACCCAAGTGTGAAGGCAGGGTCTTTTCAGGACATGAAAGGTCCCATGTGCTTTGTGCTCACCCCTCTGGTTACAGCCTTGGGTATCTAAGCACTGCAGATAAGAGCTGAGACCTTGAATTTTATTTGATATTCTATGGAAAGCAATTGTAAAGAGCAAAGGATGAGCTTACTGTGCTCCCGGTAGCAGTACTGCCGAGGAGACGTGTGGTTGCACTCTCTATTAGCTGCAGTTTCCCAAGAGTTCTGCTGCTTGAGAGAAAAAAATTCAAGGCCTCAACACTTTTAGGAGGCGTGTACACAGGCACATGGCAGCTGTACAGTCAGAACACTTGACCAAGGGGAAATTTCTCCTATTTTTCCACTGGTCACAATTCTTTTCTGCTGCAACTCCATCCTTCAAATTTAACCTTGTATTATTTGACTTCAAAAAATGCAGTGACTAAATCCATGATTTTTTCTGTTTAACATTTCTAATTGTTCCTAGTTACACCTTTTGAAACATCGGAAGCAGACTGAAATGTCTGATGAAATTGATAGATAGGATTATGGGCAGTTGTTTGTATTTAAGAGTGATGTTCTGTTACCTGTGTGATTGTTTTGCACTGATCCTTTGTGTGATCCTTGGAGAGCTGCAAATAGAAATACACACAGTGCCCAGCAGGATCACAAAGAGCAGGGAATGAATCTCAAAGGAGCTGAATGAAGGCCCTTCACAGAGTCATAGGAGGCAGCTTCTCATTTCACTAATATTTTCACAAATTCTTGACATAAAAACAAACAAATCCATAGAAGTAACTACTAGACAGTCCTACCAAAGTCATTCCAGTAGACAGTTTTTCCTTTGTTTTATTTCTTCTTGTAGGCTAAAACAGAAGGCTAAAAAAACCCAAACCCATTTTGTCCTAAGAATGCAGTCAGTCCTGCTGCCACCATAGTGGTTAGACAGAGGAAGGGAGTGCAGCAGAGACCAGAGAAACTGATGGTTTGGGTTATAAAACTCTGGCATACTTAGCATGTATAGGCCAGATCAATGTGTTTTCTACATTTGAAAGCATAGAACAAGTTCTTTTCAAGTTACAGAAATATAAGCTTTAGGTTACTGAACTTTCCAAGATGAAAAATATGGTGGAGATAGAATACAAGTTTTGATTAATTATTGGTTGGAAAAAAACCCAACCAACCAAAAAAACCTCCATGCCATCACGCTTACAGGCAAGATTTATCTGAATTTAGATTTATAGTGATTACCTTTGCATTAGGGAAAAACCCAGACTCCTTAACTAATGTAATGTTGTAGCTCAGCTGCCATAGTTCACTACTCTGACCAGCAGGATGTTTGGCATTGAATTTAGCCTATCAAGCTCAGAAATCAAGAGTTTTATCTGCTGGGTGACAAACGGTAATGGAAAGGAAGAATATCAGAGGCAGCCCTGGAAGAAAAGTAGCTGACACAGAGAGCTGAGGCAGCACTGACATGTTGGCAAACATATGCTTGCAGCGAGAGTGAATTTAGGAACATAACTGCAAAATTCTTCATTCATTCCTCAAACATGTCATGGAAATATAAATCAGCTCAATAATGTGGGTTTTTTTTTTTTTCTTTTGCCATTTTCATCAGTCTGTAGAGAACAGATTTTAGAACACCATTCTTACATTTTCTGTTTTTGATTTCTATTATAGAAAATCAAACCGCAGTCTTGTTTCATCACTCCTGAAACGCTGTGTACATCCATTAATCCTGACATCATGGTCATGTCTCATTTTTGTGTTTAGAAGGAAGGTATTAATACACTCACATTCCTCCAAGGAGCATTTGTAGTTTAACTTCATTCTCCCTTGACAGTTACCTGTGCATTTTCCTCAAGTTTCTTTGAGTTTTATCTTCTCACTGAGATAGCCTAAAGTAAAGATAGGTAGAGATAAAACATATCCTGTTATTTAATAATTCCCCATAAAAAAATAACCCATAATAGTGGTATAGAGATTGATTTCTTCTGTCAGTCAGGAGATCATGGGTGATTGAAAAATGAGAGGATACATGGTAAAAAGAAAAAAAAGCTAGAACTCTGAGGTAATAAAAACTCATGCTTGTGCTATTTGGTACTCACCAATTTCTCTCCTACTTCTGCTCTGTGCTGTCAGTAGCTCCTTTGCTCAAAGGTTTCCTTTTTTCCCCAGCTGTGCATATGTGAAAAGTTCTCCATGCTGTAACATTTTCATCAATCTCAGCACTAATTCTGTAGCAGTAAAAAGTTCATAATATGAAAAGGGAAGAGTCTAGTAATAATGTATTTTTAAAAAAATCTTGAATATGGATAAGGCTCAAACTTCTCAGTTTGAGTCTAAAACTACTTTGACTTTTTCTAAGCAAGCTCCAGAATTATGTGACTGCATTTTTATTTTTGGCAGACATTCTAAGGGAACACGTACAGTTAGAATGACTCCCACACAGAACAAAACCAAAAATAAGTAGAAAGGCTTTGGGTTTGTATGGATTTGACTGTGTGGTGTGGCCAGGATCTTCAAGAAATGATGGAGTCAATGGAATCCCATCATGGCCTGGACATAATGGAAATGTCATTACTAACAGGAGTTGCCCAAGTGAAACTGAGTTCAGATGTCATTCACTATTTGTAGAAATGCATACACAGAGACACTGAGGAAAAAATGTTTCCCATGTAATTTAAAAAACATAACATTCTGGAATTGATCCTTGTGGGTCCCTTCCAAATCAGAATATTTCTGTGAAATTGAACTCTTCTTCTAGGTAATTAAAGACAAGATGCAATGTTTTGAGAACCCCTCCACAGTGCATGGGTGTGAAGAAAAGATGCAGAAAAATGAGAATTGGTTCACTAGCAAAATAGAAAGTGATTGCTTGCTGTTGAGGACAAAAACTTTGGTTAAAATTATTGCAACCTACCATGTTTCCACTTCATCTATGAATGATATATCAATCTCATATATGAGGCTAAGGACAAAGAAACAGAAACATGTTCCCCTTAAACTGCATCTTTGATTCACTTCCGTTGGAATTCACATTTTCTCTGTGGTAACCAATCAAATGTTAGAGCATACATTCTCGTCACTATCATCTTCTACACAAAGCCTTAGGGAAGCTTTTCTTTTGAAAAACATAATGGAGACACAGGCTGCTCTCTTTGGGGCATTTTCACTATAGAAACTATGGAATTTTTGTGCCCTTCCCAGGAAATTATCTGCAGTATTTTAGAAAACACATTTAATGGTAATACTTAACAAAATCGAATGTACACTTTCTAGTTCAGCAAAACCAGAACAAAATTAATTAGATTGTTGGAATATGACATAGCATGTCCCCCATCTTTTTTCTCTGTGAATTTCATGCTGAACTATTGTCTTGGGGTGACTTTATGATGTGTATCCCCTATATCTGCCCCATGCCCAGAAATTAATTTTGTGTCTTTCTGTGCCTCTAAACTGAGAGTGAGAGGGGGGGAGGAAAACCTGAGCAAAACTTCTTCAAAGCAGTTTGCAGCTTGTTCAAGGTCACACAGAGACAGAGACTCTCTTTTCAGCTGCGGAGCAGAGTGAGAGTGGGGAAGGCACCCGACTTGCTTTTGCCCAGTTTTTCAGCTCCTTTTCCTTTCTCTGGAGAGAGATGGAGAGTTGAACTTTTGTTTTTCCTGGGACTTTGTTTTTTCTTTTTTTTCCCTCTGCTGGACTGTTTCAACATCAGAATACATTGGGAGGACTTTCCACCGAGGCCTTGGCCCTGGAGGTGGGCCCACCACCCTGTCCCAGCTCCAATGAGGGGAGACTATGGAAGGACTCTGAAATTTTCCCAGGTTTCTCTCAGCAGAATAAGAGTTTTTATTATGTAGCACCATTATCTTTTTCCTGTGTGTTTGTTAAATAAATAGTTTTTTATCTCTTTCACTTTTCTTCAAGGAAGATTTATTTTTTCCCAAACCTGGTGGGGGAGGAGTGGTCGTAACCTGCCTTCTATCAGAGGATCTATTTCTAAATTTGCCCAAACTGGTACAACTATTCAGGATATAAGGTAACAGAGTAGATGGTAAGTGGATCTGATTGCATTATGATGGGGGAAAACCCCACAAATTCTAATTATACCTGTCTTCAAACTTTCATGGCTCCTTTTTATGTTGGTTTTTGTTTGTTTACTTGTTTAATGTGTGTGTGTTTTGCTTTGTTTTTCTCTTTTTCATCTCCATCCTTGTAGACTTTTTATTTGGAGCTAAGGAGAAACCGTGTGACCTCTTAGCCCAAGCCAGAGTTCCATCTTCTATGCTAGTACCTGCTGTTTGTGCTGCTAATCAAAACTAAAAGGAGGCTCTTTGTTCCCAGAGTTCAGGTTTCTGTCATGAGCCCTGTGACATCTCTTGTTTCTGCTTCAAAGCACCACACCATGGAGAGGGAGCTCTGTGGGCCAGGATCATATCAATTTGTCAGGGGTGGGCGGTGTCTTTGTGTCAGGCTGGTGGCAGGAAAAGTCTTGCCCTGTGATGTATCTCAGCCCCAGAAATTTCAGCCTCTGACCTACAGAACAGGGTCAGTCACTTTCCACCACAGGGCAATGCTGTAACTGCTCCAGGAGCAGCTGTTGAGCTGTAGAACAGAGCCTAAGGCTCTTATAAACCTGGGAACTCCTCCCTTATTTCTGTGCCTGAAATCCCCCACCTTATTTGTGCCTGCAGGGTATGAGGTGAAATCTCTCAAGCAGAGGTGGCTGCCCAGAAGGACAGATTGTTGGTGTAGTCAGCTGAGCCTTAAGTGTTTTTAATTTGGGCTGTTTGCTCATCTCCACCTTACAGACAAATATTTTTAATAATAAAGCTATATGAATAGAGGAATGAAGAATGGCATTTGACATTAAAATGAACAACATAACATAAAGGCAGGTTTTCCCATCCCTCTAAGTAATTTGCATTAGTGAGAATTTATAGCAGTACAGGTTTCTGTTGTATTACAACAAGCATTAGTATGAGAGCCTGAATGCTGAACATTTGTGAAATAACAACATCTTCAAGGGTGTACCATTATACTCTAAGTGCTAGTATTATTTTAAAAGAAACCATATTGCTTTTAACATTTTCATTATGCATAGAAGTCGTAATGAGACTCAGTGCTGTGTTTGCTAATATGTCTCATCTGTATTTTCACAGAGGAGAATTTTAAATATTTATAGCAACAAGTGTTTATGTTCAGGAATTTTGCTTTGACAAGGCAAACCCCTTAAATAAAGTTGAAAGACACTTTAATTCAAAGCCTAGGAGTAAAATGCATTTATCATATAGCCCTAGATTTTTTTGTACCTTGCATGAATCTACAAAATTATATCTGTTTTCACATTCCTGTGCTTGTTTCTCTGATCCCCATCTGAAAAATGCCTGACCCAACAGAGCACCTCACCAGCGTGGGAGTGAAATGATTGGTGTCTATTCATGGAAAATGCCTGAAAGCTCAAACTGTTCAAAACTGTGTTGACTATCAGATTTTTAATCCCACTGTGCTGAGACCTTAACTATTGCATCTGAAAAGGTGTTTGCAGCACAGGAGAAGGAAAAGGCCTCACGCCAATCTGCACAATCCTACATTATTTACTACCTCTCTGTATAGCACAGCTTCAGCTGGCAGGGAGAGCTAGGGCTGAGAAAGGGAGATGCGTGCTCCTGCTTTGAGAAGTGCAAATAAGATTAGAGTTGCCAGTGCCTGCTGAGAGGTAAATTTCTTTTCCAGAAGCTGAACACACCTTTTTTCGGAAACAGAATCTTTGTTCATGGGAACTGCTAGCCTGCTTCCATCTGCCACACTTAAACACTGGACCTGGTAAATAATCTCTGCACACTGACTGCAGCTATGACAAAATACGTAATGTCTTCTTATTATATATGTCTAATCTTCCTTTGGCAGTGAACTTGTGGTTTGTCAGCCTGAGTTCCTTTTCATTTATATACTTGTTTTGCTCAGTGCAGATGAGGGCAAAGAGGAGAGGCACAAAGGGGAATTCAGGGAGTAAACAAACTGTACCAAACAGCTGGGGTGATCAGTTTGTGAATCCAGGTAAAAGATGTCATCTGCTACAGCTCACCTGATGCACAATTGCTGTTCCTGCACTGCTGGCAGGATTCATAAACCAGGTATTGGACGTACCCATACAATCCAGGTGGGACAAATGTTTGAGTTGATAGAGCTATTGAAACCAGCCAATTGCAGGAATTATCTATTTGGTGGTGTGATTTCAGATCTAAAATTTACTGTGGCTACCCATGGCCGTACTCTAGTATGCTTTGCAAGTGGTTAATGTTGAAAGCTATTCAGTCTTCAGCTAGATCAGAAAATTCTTGGTCAGGGGATATACTATAATAATTCATGGATAAATGCAAGGTTTTCTGGTCTGGTTTTTAATACAGTGTGTATCTTTCTTTCTTTTCACTGAAGAACAGCATGTTTTCAAGCAATCTAAGAGATTACCACGCTCCTAAGAAACATCACACTGAAACTGTTAAGTTGAATCTGAAATGTGTAATAAATAGACTTGGTTTGATGACATTTAAAGGAAGATAGAGATAGTATGTCTTTTTTCAGCCTTTTTGGGAAAAGAGGGTTTGTAATGGTCTCCCAAGATGCTTGTTTGAAGAAAGTTTCTGTTTAAAAGTCAGGCATGCCAAGCATTTTACATAATCGAGACTTACAAATACCTCAATTATCAATCAACACAATGAGAATCTATATTCTGCAGCTTGTCAAATAGCTGGCCTTTACCACAGAAGCAGTTACTGAAGGAATGGAGAGAAAATAACTAATGGTTGTTATAAATATTCTCTACGGGTAACACTTTTTTTCCTTGGGGAGCCCTCGGGAAAACTAATAAACAATGAAACTTTGCAGCTACTTCCATCCTAGTGGTGTCAAATACTGAGATCAGAGCTTGCCACATCTCCTGCTGAAGTTTGGCTATGAATCCATGGAAAACCCTCTTTGCCTGTATCTAACCATATGCCTAGAGTTGTTGCTGTGTAGCCCTGGCTGCAGGCACTCGTGATGTCTCATAGCGGGATATCCTCCCTCACATGGTCAGATGCAGATACCTCTCTCCTTGTGCTCCAGCTCACAGTGCAGTCCTTGGCTTTCCTGGCAGGTCACCATCACCAGTTAGCACTGCCAGACAAGCTGCCTCCTCTCTGGCAAGGGTTCTGAGACCCTGGAGCCTCCTCACAGTGCCACATTCAAGGTAGCCCAAAAAAGCCACAGGGCCATTAGGCTGTGAGCAACCAGAGCAACCCAGTGGTAGTGTGGAGTCTACTTCCACCCTCCTGCTGGGACAGCTGTCCTGGGGAGAATGTGTCCCTTCAGCCACTCCTCCTGCAGCCTACCTTTGGCTGGAGCTGTGGCTTCCCTTGTACTTCAGCTTGGGGTGAATCCTCTGCTGAGGCTTTTAAAGATGCAGAGCAGAGTATTCCAGAGAAAGCTCACTTTGAACCTAAGGGCATGAAAATGTTGCCATTAGCGCCGGTCTGTGTTCCAAATATTTATAAAAAGTAGATTTAGGATGTGCTAACAGCTTCTGAGAAGTATTGGAACTGCTCACACTGATCAAAACCACTTCCTACGGTACATGTTGTGCTGTGTCTCGAACTTCCCACACTCAGTGAGTGTTCCTGGCTAGGTCATCAATGTCACTGACCCTAAGCAGATGATTTTTTATTCTTCTTAGAGTGACTGAGACATTCCCAAAAGACACTTTTTTTTCTCTTCTGAGAATTTCTATGTATTCATATGTGAAATACTTGTCCAACAGGCAACAGCTCTGCAAGCTTCTGCACAGCCATCGGGTCGTGTTTAAGGCCACTGAAAGGAACGGGTTAATCTTTACACCGCCGTGAGTCACACAATGTCCCCTCATCCTCCGGGAAGTCAAACTCGCATGACAAGACTAAGGAGCTGCAGAATAAGCATCATTCCCTTTGGGCACCCAAAAAAAGGAACCTCACCCTAACGGAGAAACCTGTGCGTGAGCCGAGACCCACTCCCCGCCACCCCACATCAACCCCCGGCTGCCTTCCTCGGGTCCCGTAAAATACCCCAAAAGCCCATGGCAGAAGGAAGCGGGTCCCTCACCGCCTCCCTGGCCCGGGATGTCGCTCCAGGTGCGGGGGGGACGCGCTGGCCCCGCGCGCATCTCCCGCCAGGTGGAGCAAGAAACCAAGGTTAGACTTTCCCGATTCCCGGGTGTTTGGTGCTTTTTTGGTTGTTCGGTTTTGGTTTTATTTCGTTGGTGGTGTTACCCGCCCCTCCCCCTCCACCTCGCCCTTAATTTTGCCCTTTTTCTCCCCAAACCGGAGTTTCAAGGCAATGATGACGCAAAGGGGGAGGCCGGTATTTACTTCTCCTTTAGCCGCCCCCGAGAGCGGGTGATGCTCTCTGCAGTTCGCAGCGTGTCAGGGATAAAGGGTGGTGGGAGGGGGAGAAGGTAGGGAGCACAATGAGCTGCATCAATCCTCCTTCTGCGTGCCTACCGATTATAGCAGGAAAATAAAATTTAAAAATTTAAAAAGGCAGATCGCTCTTTTTGCATTAGTGGGGAAAAGTTGGAAAGCCTATTCCTATACACAGCAGCATAAAATTCACATTAACATCTCATTAAGCCTAAATGCACTTAGGGATTGATCCAAAGGCCATCAAACTCAATGGGAGACTTTCCATTGCCTTCAAAAGGGATTTGGATCATGCTGTTAGAGATTGGCAAAAGCTCATATTAACAAAACAAAAAAATTTCTGACATTACCTAAAAGGCTATAAAAGCATTTCCATTCCTTTTTCTGGGAAATCCCTTTTACAGTTGATCAAATGTAATCACAGCAGCCACCTTTATGGTGAAATATTCCAGTTAGTCTAACATCAATGTGGCTGAGAGACGAATGAAAGTGACACCACTATTTCACAAAAATTGAAATGGAAGTTTCTTTTTTGACCATAATAAATTATCCATAATAGCAGAGGTAAACCTGAAGTGTTCAGAAGTTAATTTAAATAAATTCGATGTAAATACTATTTTAAAAGAGGGAGAGAAAAAAACAACTGAAATCTAGTTCAGGAAAACCATATGCTTGTTATGAAAATGTTTTACACAGGTCTGGTGGCCTCATGTGAACTAAAAAAACTAAAATTACTAAAATTAATGAAAAGTACTAAAGTAGACTTTATATGATCAGAACCAAACCAATTTGTTGTGCACAGTGCATTTAGAGAACTCAGTACATGATATCATCAATAATGACTCTGTTTTCATGTGTGCAGATGAAAAGTAGTACACTAAAAAAAAAAAATTAGCTGCTTTGGGCAGCTTCAAATTCTTTGATCTTCATTTACTCTTTTAAAATGCTGCTCCTAGCAGAGACAGTCTGGAGCAGAGGCTCCAGCTCTGATTAGGTTTCTTGTTCAGATGGCCTTAGCTGGGACTGTGTTACTTGGCTGATGACAGAGAAAGGCTGAAAATTTCCTGTGCATGTTTCAAAAAAAAAAAAAAAAAGAAGTGAAATGACAAATATCTAAAAATTTTTGTCCCAAATATTAAAAAATTGAAACTGACATGTAAAATTGGATGGGTAGAATGCTTTTGAAGATTTGAAAGACTTTCCAAGTTCTACTTCTGCTGTGATGTTTTAAATCTCCTTTTTCTCTCCGGTATCTCCTTTGCTTGTTTCTTTGTGTTGAACATCACCTTCCTGCTGCTTGGGCCAAACAATGTGGTGAGAACTTCATCTTCAAGTATCTCCATGTCTCTGGCAAACAACCTTCTTGTTCCTCATGCCCCTTAGAAGCCAAAGTAAATACTTCATTGAACAATCTCCCAATTTTTGAGTGCTAGGAAAGTCTGGATGTAAGACAAGGAAGTGATGTTCTTACAGGAGTTGCAACTTTTAAAATATTACCAACAAATAAATTTCACAAAAGGAGGAAGGAAGCTGTAGGTATTGCCCAAAATTTTAAAAATGTGTCTAATTTCTACAAGTAACAGTTATGGCAGATCCTGATGTTAACATTAAAGTTAGGTGGCAATTGAGAAAGGAATTCCCATAAAGAATCATGTAGCTGCACTAATTCATTTTTTACTTTTATTCTTCTGTCTCACTCTAACATCAATTTCCATTTTCCTCTTTTTGGTCTTAAAAATATATATAGCCTCACTGTCTTTTCCCTCTCCAACTTTGATGGCTTACGTTTATACAAAATGAAAGGGTCTTGTAACAAGGAACTATATATTGAAATACATATTAAAATACTATTCAATGCATATTAAAAAACAATGCACTGGTTTGAGCATCAGTTCATGCCAACAGAGATCAGAAATCTGGCCCTTGGTGAGTACTTTGGAATAACTGCCAGGAACTACTAATCTTGTACAATGTCTCCATACGTTCTGATAGAAAAGTGATGCCAAGGAAAAAGCTCGAACTGGCACCCGTGCCTGGGATCATATTTTCACCTGTTTTTCTTTTCTGATTGCACATCACCTCAGCTTTCTTAGAGGTAATCTCATTTCTCTCCTTCAGTCAAAGGGGGCATGCCATTGATTACAGAAATAGCAAAGTGTTCTGTGAATGTTTCTTCTTTTTCTTCCTTCATCCCTCCCCTCCTAAGAGTCATTAAACACAATGAAACCTATCAGAAGCAGTATTTCTTTACTTATGGATAAACTATTGATTTTGGTATTATAACCCCAGAGATGTGTCAACCCTGGAAAACAAAACAAGAAGCATCTGAAGTCTCAGGCGCCTCTTTGAACCACAGCTTCCATGCAGTTTTCTCGCTGCTGCTACTGAAGCACTGTGACATCCCACCTGCTATGCCAGCACCAAATCCCTGCCAAGGCCACTGCCTGCATCCCCAGCCCTGCCAGGCCCTGGCTGGAGCGAAGCAGAGCTGGAAGCTGCAACATCCACAGGGGATAAGCAGACATGCTGCCACTTTTATTTGTCATCATCCAAGGACGCCCAAAGTTTAAGTGGGGATTTCTGTGGAGAACACTTCAGGATTTAGGTGTTGAGTGCCTGTGCGGAAGCTGAAATCCTTTTGTGAATCTGGGCATTGGTTAGAAGCCAGCTAAACTTTATACTGTGTTTTGAAACCAGTTATTGCATGGCTTTGTTTTTCATTAATCTCTGAGGAGCTTACCTTTACTTTTAAAACTCCAGGGTGAATTGTTTATATGTACCAAGCTTTTCTCTAGAGTTTTAGTTCCCCTGACAGAGAGCTACATTAAGAAGAAAAAATGAATTAAAATGCAACAGCATCTAAATTCGTCCTCTTAACAGAACATTTCTGTTGCTGGTAGTTAAATCAGAAAACTGGTCATTTAACTACATGCCCAGTATTTTAAACAACAAATTGGGTGGTTTGCAAGGAAAGCCCAGACCAAAAAACCCACATTTTAAATGCTGCTGTTGCTCTTTTCTGGGGCCATCCAAGCACATGCTGGACTTTCACAATGTTAGTAATATTAAATGAGAAATTAATTACTTAGCTAGGATGACAATGGCATCGTCTCCATGGTTATGGCCATTTTCTCTCAAAACACAATGAGCATGGAAATGCAGCTCTGATAGTGCTGGTTGTTGTCTTTATTTAATGTGAAGCACTATTAGTGAGTCACCCAAGCCTCTTGTAATTTTGTTCAGTTTCTGGTTGTGCTGGCAAACATACAGGATTTTCAAATAACATAGAGTATCTAAATTTCACACCTTGAGACATAAATCTATGCCTTAAATAGTTAAGTGGTAAGTATTGCTTACTTCTATTAATGTTTTACACTTCTACCTTGCCTTTGGATGCCAGATAATGGATACTTAACCAGATCTCTGGGAGAGATAAATACTGTTATTAACCAGAGCAGTGTAGAAAGGAGAGGTGATCTTTCTAAGTCCATTCATTGAGACAATTTAGCTTGAGAGGCCTGAAAACACAGCTATAAACACACAAAAGCAGCCTGGCCAACCTCCAGAGATTTTTTTTTTTTTTTTTAATCTATTTAAAAAATGATGATTGTGACTTAAAAATATATTTGTTTCTACTTGACTCATCGTTTCTGAGCATGAAGAATACTCATTCTTACTTTACTTGAAGAGCTAGAAATTTCCACTCTTTTGAGTTTCAGCTGGTAATCTCTCCATTTGATAAACCAAGTCTAAAACTTGTAGATAGATCAGGAAGTATTATGAAATATTGGAGATAGCCATTGGACTCCTAGAGGCTTTGAGCCATTTGTCCTGTAAAAGAAACAGTGAATTAAATTTCGTGGTGATCAATGTATTAAACCTAATGAGCGACCTTCAGATTTAATGCATGTGAAATTTTTAGTCTCAGCTGAAGAAGATAGAAGGATGTAGGGTGAGTGGGTGCAGAGTGCTGTGGGCTGTCAGTAAGAAACTCTTAGTGTCATGCTGAAAACACCATTGCTTTAGCAGTGGGGCAAATAACTGAATCACATATGATTCAACAGTACTTTAAACCACTCAAATAATATAGTTTTTTTCAATTTTCATTAAAATATATTAATATCATTTAATATATGAAAATTTAATGTTAATTTATAATTAGACATATGAAACATAAAATCCTATTAATTCATCAATATATTTTTTTTTAATTTGAAAAATAATGCAAATTACTTACAGGAGCTTACATGCAGGCCCAAATGCAGCTTTCATCAGAGAGACTGGTTATCTATGAATATAGATGTTCAAAGGTAGTTTATTGGTATTTATTGGTTAAAGGTAGCAAATGGTTTTCCTGTGTTTTCAAGTGTGCCTGTTATTGTGAATGAGCGTGTTGAACATATCACTTTATTGTGTGGTTTTTGTAGAGGAGGACTGAAAGCCCCCACACTCCTTTATATTGTCAGACTTTAATGTTTTTCAAAAATAGGAAGTGTTTTCAAATACAGAGATTAATAGGAAGGCATGGAGGTAGCTAATGTTTCAAACTAGTTTGTTATCATAGAATCACTTGGGTTGGAAGCTGCATTAAAGACCATCTCGTTCCAACCCCACTGTCATGGCCAGGGACACCTTCCACTGGACCAGGTTGCTCAAAGCCCCATCCAACCTGGACTTGAACATTTCCAGGGATGGGGCAGCCACAGCTTCTTTGTTCCTGTGCCTCACCACCCTCATAATGGAGAATTCCTTCCTAATATCTAATCTAAACATTCTCTCCTTCAGTTTAAAACCATTACCCCTTGTCTTATATGATGAGATTATTCATTATTATATAATAAGATTGTTCATTTTGACTTGGCTAAATTCACTTAATTCCATGAGCATCCTTCAATTAATGAGGACCTGCTCTTGACAGAGGCAGAGGATCTTGGGGAGCAAAGTGATTAATGACCCTTCTCTGCACGGGGCTTTTGAGAGGTCCAGTTCACTGCTCTCAGTGCCACAGACAAAGGCACCAGGATAACACTGGAAGAGGGATAGGTGGGTATGAATCCCCCAAATGAGTGGCTGCATATCCCACCCCTCCCACTCTCAACCATAGGAATGAGCATTACCTTTCACCAGTTTTTCTTCCTTTTTCTGTATTGGGGTGAGGAGCCTTTGGTCCTACCTTCATATCTGCCCTGCAAGGGTGCAGTGCAAGCTGCTGGAAAGCCTCGAGGCAGGTCTGAGGTACTCAGAGCCTTCATGGTCTGCTTGCCCCAGTGAACTGAAGGTACAGCTTCTCTGAGGTGAACACTAGCCTTTCTCCAACAGCCTTTGTCAATAGTGAAGTGAGACATCCTTGAAGAGAGGATATGTAATTTTAAAACCTCAGCCAGCTGCACAGTTTGTCTGTGTTCACGCTCAGGAGGGCATTAGATGAGCTGACTTGAAGTACAAAGGCCAAAAGCAGGTTTGGAGAGGTGGGAAAAGGGCTTTCTGTATCTACAGTTTCTTCATCTGGAAACTAAATATGGTAAAGTTGACATCTCTAATAAAAATAATGCAACAATTAGTTCAGATAATCAGATCCAGGTAGTTGCCAAGGAAATATCCTGGTACAAATATAGCTGGGCAGTTCATTGCCAGCATAACTATGCATGTTTGTACTTTTAGCTTCTATCATTCCCTGTGCCAAAGTGTGTCCTTGATCTGACACACAGCTGATTTCCTATAAATGCAAGGATTCCAATTAGCAAGAAGTGCCACTGTTGCCGTGCTGCCGCCATTTAACACCATTGTGGTAGGAAAGCATGTTAGTCACAATTGTTCTGTGGACAGGAAAGGTGAAGCCTAGCACAGACTGTTAATGGAAAAAGAGCTAGGCACCCTTTTTCTATTGACTTCCCCTTGGATTTGCTCATTTTATTGTTTGTTTTTGCATAGTAGGAAAGGTCACCAGCACTGCTGTTAATAACACTATTTATTCAAATATTCTAGAATATATGTTGATTTAATATGAGGACATATGAGAGACAAAGTGAGCACCTTTTTCATTAGAAAAAATCCTGATACTGTTTATGACAAGTACCTGCACTAAACTATTCTCACAGCAGAGGAGGATGTTTTCTTAATCCATATTTTAATGGAGGCTTGAACTGAGTGGTTCTGCTCTAAGGAAGTGATTAAGATGTTGATGTGTCTTGGCTAGAATATTGAGGAATATTAATCCACAAATTAATGGCCTTAATTGGATTGAATGCTTGCAAATAGATGAGTGAAGCAACAGAACAAAGCAAAACCAAGATCCCTTAGAAATGCCATAAAATAATGTAAAAGGAGTTTCTATAAACTTTAAGTCTTCTTCTGCTGATAGCAAGATTTCATATCCTTCCTAGCTCTTCTTCTGTTGCTTCAGTTTGAAAAATCTGAACTTTGAAGGTCTTACAGCAAGGAACACAGACAGTTCCAGCTGATCTTCATTGCAGTGTTCTTAAGGAGCATCACTCATCATTTACAGAAACTAAGTGATCTACAATTATGTCAATACTGCAAATTAAAGTGCACTTTGCATTTCTGGATTTTATTAATTTATGTGGTTCTGTTTCTTTAGTAAATTATCAGTAGGAAAAATTTCACAAAAATAACCCCATGAAAGTTAACCAGGGCTGCAAAGGGGATGGTAGTATTTTCCTAACTGATAGCATAGCACAGAACATGACACATGCTTAAATAAAAATTGCTGTTCTTCTTGAAAGAAATATTCTGTAAATTATCTAGCAATGTTATTACAGTGATGGCTTAGAAAATATTTCAAGACTTTGGCTTGGGGGGATGTGTGGGAAGACAGGAAGACTTAGAGTAAGAATTCACATGTGCATTATTATAGTACTTGAAGAAAATTGTTAAAAGGAGACAAATATAGGATTAAATCTATGGGAGATGATTGTTACTTTCCCCTAAGGTCATAAATGTTTTGTACAGATCTCTCTAACCTGAAGGGAAAGTTGCCTCTGCATAGAGTCAACAATTTGGTCTCTGGACCAAATTCAGCCTGACATAATTGGGTTCAGTTCCATTAGCTTGTCAAGAGTTTTGTTCACTCTGACACACTTGGATTTGGATTTGAAGTTTTGGCAGTCACCTAGAAATTATAAAAACTGCTCTTTCATCATTTCCTGTGATCATGCTTGCATAAATGAAAACACAATGTGTGAAGAGGTCCTCAAAATTCAATTTCACTAGCAAGACATTTCTGTGATTGGTTACAAGCTTATTCATCTTTATAATGACTTATTCATGTGGAAATTAATTTTCAAGACCAAAAGATTCTAGATTTGAGAGCCATATAAATTGCAGGAAATATGAATTTTTAAATGCACTTTTCTAACATGTTACATGTTGACATCACACTGACTACAAATTCTTCACAGAAATATTGGAAGTTGCCAGTCAACATGCTGGCTTTGAAAGCATTTATCCAATTTTTTTCCACCATATCTGGTGTTGAACGTGCTGTTCCATCCATTTTTGTAGATGTATTTTGTTTTTCCAACAGAACTGAACAAAAATATGAGTCTTAGATATTTTATGATGCAGGATTCTAATGATGAGATATGAATCCAATGACAGATTTTCCCTTTTTTAGTAGAGAAAAGTTCACATACTCACCTGCAGAGCATGAAGTAGGGTTTGGTTCAGAAGATGAAGCACATTTTTGTTTAAATTTGGAAACTCTAATAAAAAATGTGTGGTAAGTGATAGAAGAGTAACAATGATTACCAGATGGCGACTGCTTCTCTTTGAAGACTTTTCTCTTACTATTATTTGTAGCCACTGTTTGCAAAAGTAGCAATTCAAGTTTTCCCTTACATGTAAATAATAGCAATAATGGTAATATCTATTAATAATAACAATAAATAATGATTTCAGGTGGCCCAGTGGTTCTAAGAAACTATCCCAGGAATACAAGAGCTATGCAAAAAAACCACTCTGAAGTGGTTTCTCCACTTAGAACTGTAGGTAAATGGTCAGACAGGGTGAAGCACAGTGCCATTTTCCCAGAAACACACCATGAAGGAAATCAGACATTTTGCTTTTCATTACCATTTAGTTAACTACTCAGCAAGCTGTATTAATGATAAAAATGTGACAGGCAGGAAATAAGAAAATAAGTATGCCACAGAAGCATCTTTCATTGCACTGAAAGAAATGTCACATTGAAAATGTTTTGCAAAATATGCAACATTTGTGACATACATGAACTGCAGATACTCATTTCCCCCTTTTTGTGTGTTTCAAATATAGAACTCTCAATGTAGAATTAATAAAGGAGGAAAAAAAAATCAACATAATCTTGCCGACAATCAAAGGGACAATAAACTGATTAACTAATTGCATTAGGTTTTCAGATGCCTGCACACTCTTTGAAGCTCATGTCTCATTGAGATGTGCAGTGCAGAAAGTCCATCCCCTTTTCACTGCTGCTTTTGGCAACCTTCAGCTAAAATGGGCTAAACATGGGAACATCACATCCTTTTAATCATAGCTCTATTTAAAAATACAAAAAATTATTAAGACTGACAGTTATCTTCATGTTTCTGTATCTTAATATGTAGCCTGGTCTTAATCCTTCCAGCCTTCACAGGGGACAGGAAATGCTCAACACGCCTAAGACTCCATTAGCTTCATCAAAGGCTTTAATATCATGCTAAATACTCATCATCAGGGCCTCAAATTTGAAAATGTTGACTTTTTCCCCCCGTCCAGACTGTAAATTTGTGGGGAATCAGTGAACTATTTGGAACGATGCTGCCCAAACACAGTTGCCAAATCTTCATTTCAAATTGTCATCAAACACAGAGTAGTTGGGAAACTTTTGTACTTTACACAAGAAGTATTTTCTCAGGGGTACAGAGATAGTGCATGATTATATTTATGCCAGGATTTGTATCCTGTGGATGTAGCTCATAAAAAGTAACACTGACGAGATCACCAAACTAAATAGGCCGAGATCAAGGTAAAACAACCTCTGCAGCAATGACTTAAAAAAGGGGACAAGTGCACCCTCAGCAAGTCTGCAGATGACACAAAACTGGGAGAAGTGGTTGGTGCAGCAGGTGGGGGTGCAGCCTTTCAGAGGGATCTTGGCAGGCTGGAGTGGGCACACAGGACCCTTCCGAAGACCAACAAAGGGAAGTGCCAAGCCCTGCACCTGGGGAGGAATAACACCAGGCAGCAGTACAGGTGGAGGGCTGACTGCCTGGGAAGAAACTCTGCAGAAAATGTCCCAGATGATACCTAGCTGGACACAAGGCAGCAATGTGATCTCACAGCAAAGCCCAGCAGCAGCTTGGGCTGCACTGGGCAGAGCAGCACCTGCAGGTCAAGAGAAATGAACCTTCCTTCCTCTCTACTCAACCAGTATGAGAGGGTCATGGGTATACTGCAGTGAGCCAGCAAGGTGCCACAGAGGTGATTAAGGGACTGGAGCACCTTTCACATGAGGGGAGATTGAGAGACCTGAGACTGCTCGGCTTGGAGAAGGGGAGGCTTTGGGATCTTACCAATGCAGAGGTTGATGAAAGGAGTAAATGTAAGAGTCAGACTGTTGTCAGTGCATCTCAGTGAGAGCACGAGGGGCAGTGGCTACAAAATAAAACATAGGAAGTTCTTTGTGAACATAAAAACCTTTTTCATAAGAGGATACTCAAGCACTGAATGCCCTGAGATGTGCCCACCACTGGAGATATTCAAAACCCAACCAGACACTTAGCAAATGTCTCCCAGTGATTCTGCTATGAGTAAGACCTTACTTTAAGTAGTGGTGTTAATTGCCTGGGACACTTATGAGTGTTTTCTGCAATAGTTTTGACTGAAATCAAAGGCAGCAATATATTTGTATAGTTAGACTCACACAAAAGTAGGTATGTGTGTGAATGTCCAAAAGGATGTATGATGCAGGGGTGGGCCATAGCAGTTTTTAAAAAACATGAGTGTATTCAGATAGGTAAAAGCAAATTTAGATGGATGAAAGGGAGCAAGGGTGCAATTATTGATAGCTATGCATGGGCACAAAAATGCAGGAGAGGCTTTAATCTCCCTTGACAGTTTTGGATTATGAGAAATACTGTGTGAGAAGGCAATTTACTTCTGAAGGAGAAGTATAGAAATAGGAGTTTCTTTCTGGATCTCTTTCACAGGATTAACATTTAGATATATATCCAAAAACCACATCATTTTTGAGCTTTGCAAAGTGAATCAAAAGCCAAACAGAAAAGAATTGTGCTTTGCCCATAATAGCAAAAATTGCCTTGTCCAAATTCTTTTCAGCAGCAGGATTCTTTCAAATAGCGGTGACTTTTATCAATATTAGTCCAAGGGAAATTAGGTTTTGTTCTTCACATGTGGAATATGGTGTCTGTGCTAGGAGGCTCTATAAATTCTTTTAAAGGATGTATTCTTTGGGATTCTCATGAGGAAAGGCTGATGTGTATTGTCTTTATCACAGTGTGCTTTGACAGTAAAATTACTATCTGTCTCAGTTCATTTGCTGCTTCCAAAGGAAACTGATTTGCCAATCTTCCTGCTAGCTCACCTCTTATTTAATCTACCTGCTTATAATTATTCTTGTAATTAATTTATAAATTATTATTAGTAGTAGTTTATTCATATTTAGAGATGGACATTCTGACAGTTCCTCTAATGACATCTGGCATATTCTCTGTCCCAGAGTGATCTGCTTGCTGAGTTTACCATAGATTTGCAATCTGATCTTACTGGTTTCTACAGCTGTATATCCCACTATATTTTGTGAGCTTTATTGCTATAGGATGACATGAAATGTGGCTGTTCTACTTGTGAACATTGCCATTTATCTAATTCACTCAGCCTGAGGTCATGCCCACACTCTGATCATCCCCTGGGAGTAATCACAGACAGGGAAATAACCTCATGGACACCTGCACTAGGGGATAAAACCTCGGAAATCGAGAGTAGGACTGCCCAATATAGACTCCTTAAATTTGATTTTTAAAATTATTTTTCCTAACCCATTTTTGCTGTTTTGAAATTTGAAGCAGATGTGGGGAATTTCTTCAATTTCAGTAGTTGTAACACCTTAGGAAATATTCAGATGGGGAATCCCTTTGTTTTATTTCTCTGCCTGTCAGAAAATGCTGACAGGCAATGAGGTATTGCTTGGGCAAAGGATCAGTGTTCAAGCTTTTTATGTGCACCATTGAAAATTCCCAAATGGCAGTCTGCCTAAAAAACTGAACAGGGACAAATGAAAACACAAGATTTCAGGCATAAGCTGTTGGAAGAGGGAGTGACAGGTACAGATCCTCTGAGAGGTCATGAGATTTTATTTAATGTAAGATGCACAGGAGACCCCGGCAGGAGTTTCCAGCCCAAAGTCTTTTCCATCACTATGAGCAGCAAGAGGGAAATGAAGCTCAAGCACACAGCTCTCATGCTGTAGCTGCACAGTTGAAGACAATCAGTGATATATTTGATATTTCATAGCCATTTATTCCAATGTCAAAATGGCTCCTGCACAGTTCCTGCTGACAAACATAAAGCACAAAGTTATGTTCATCTCCTGTTTTCCACATTGGCATAAAAGACTGTGGTCTGGAACAGCTCCTGGGTCCAACTGCCTCTTCTCATATAATAAGATGTAATTGAGACTTCAATGTAAATTAAACCAGAATATATATATATATGTATATTAGGGATATATTCCCTCACATGTACACATGCATATTAAATATTTTATAAATAATCATGATGATTACTTCTCTGACACAATGTTGATATTCTAACATAGCTCTTTTTAATTGTTCCTGTTAACTTACCAGGAAAGAATATAGCAAAAAATACGATGGAGGGCAAATAATTGCAGATTTGGTTGAACTTTCACAGCGAGGAATGCTGAAGAGATTGAAGGCATGTCGTTTACAAAAGAGATGGATGAGAGAAGTATGATAAATGTTTTCAAAATTATGAGTGATATAAAAAGAAAGCAAAAATAACTCCCTGCTTCCTTCATTCCATTGGCTTTCTTTCCCTTCCACTGAGCAGTAGGCATGTGCCTTGCTCAGGATATGAGCACTGCTAACTTTGAGTGATCAATCATACAGTCTCCTTTTTCCTCCCACTCTGATCTTTGAGGTTTTGCACAATTACTTTGTTTAAAATCTTAAGCAGTTTTTGATGGAAGTTCCTTTGCAGTGTGCCTAAACTGCGTAAGAGTGAAGAAATAAATTGTTCAAATAACTTTCAAATGCCATTAGAAAGTTTAAAGCAATCAGTTTTTTCCTAAGTGGTCCAGGCTTTTTAGTTTGTGTTGTTTCAGAGAGATAGCAGAAGCTGAAAAGATATTCCAGTGGTAACCAGGATTCCTGAATTTGGATTGCTACAGAAGGACTGCTGAAACTGAAGCTGTGTGTTGCATTTTGTTATCATGAGAACAAGTCAAGCTTTCATGACAGCATTTTTTATCTCCAGGTTATTTCTAGTGTTTTAATATAGTTTACTAATGATGAAAACTAAAACAACAAATTATTTTTTAAAGCTTAATTATCTAAAATCGCATTAAATCCAAGAACTGAAAATAAATGGTAACTATAAAATGGTGACATTTCATGAGGTTAAAACACTATTTAAGGATCTTTCCAAGTGCATTAATCTTTTTCCTTGACCTTTTAGTACAGACACCAACAATGTTTGTGACATTGTAAATACCACTGAAGCTGAAAGAAAATAAAAGTTTATGGTCTTCCATATGTGAATAGACCAATAGATTTTTTTCCACTATATTTGGAGGTCTTTCTGTAAAGGTGACACAAAGGCACTGAGGGGATCTTTTTTTTAAATCATTTTTTACTCATTATTCTCCCCTAAAGAAAATAAACTGTAAATGCTTCAGATAGCTTGTTGTAAGTTATTTTGTGCTTAGAGTGCTTTCTTGCACATTTTATGACACAAAGGTACAGTGTAAGTTGTACAGTAATTTCCCAGTGATTTTCAGAGGGACTGTATGCAGTTACAAATGCTGTTGAACATGATTTTGGATTGTTGAATGGAGTCTACATGCAGATTAGCTTTCGTGTTGGATTGTAATTGCCTTAAGCCAATTGTACAGTGAGTAATAGCTCAACAGGGAGTACTAGCTCAACATATTTACATAACCTTCTTGAAAAAAAAGAAACAAAACACCTTTATCTTTCTCAGGGATTGCCTGGTGAGATTTGCCTGACTTGCTTTTCTCTCAGGATTTTGCCTGCCAGTCATTCACTGAAAACTATGCACCTGTAGTGCAATTCTGCCTGCTCAACCAGCACCTGAATGGTGTGCAAGCCATCACTGCAGCACCAAGGTGCATGGCAACACCAAATGGGTTTGATCTTCCCTCGGTGGATGTGTTTCTGATCTCTGCTGTAAGCTGAGATCAGTCTTCAGGCGCTGTTTTCAGCCGTGAAGTCATTTCACTGATCAGTTTTCAGTCATGATGACTCCTGCTACTCATATTACAGGTAGTTGATTCTTTAATCCTCCTTCACAGTGCATTCTTAATATTCCTGAGCAGATGAACATTCTTTCAGGGATGGAAGGTGCTTGCTGACTGAGAGCAGCTTTTGATCAATTCCTTGATATAAAAAGAAGTGCTTGACTAGGAGTTGCAGTTGTGCTCTAGGAGTCATGGGCTGAAGACACTTAAGAGACCAAGGTGTGAAAATGGGGGGAAAATGGGAACAAACATCAGGCTTGCTTGGATGCTTGAACAATTTTTTAAAGAAACCCATTCTAGACATGATGGGAATAATTAAACAAAAAAGTGGAAAATACATCTGCTTCTCTCCAGTTTATATTCTAAAGAAAACAATACCAGATCTGACACAGGAAGAAACTCTCGGGTGAGCAATTTTTCTCTCTCACTTTTTGAGTGTATGAGTGAGAATTTCTGGCTGAAGAAAAAAATGGCGTGAATAGATCATTTAAGAAAAGATGAACTAGAAAATTTAGTGATGTCCCAGGATGTTTTCACAGAGAAACACAACACATTTTATTTTGCATAGAGCATCCCTATACAACTTCGAAATTTCTATTCACTTCACTGATACTTTTAGTGAATATGATATGCATCTATTTATTTTTTTTATCAGTGCCTGAGCTGTATTTATACACAACCTCTTCAAAAGAAAAAGATTGATGTTGTCATTTTATGCTTCTTTTTTCCAGGATATATCTGACATTTACATGACAATGCCAACCTTTTTTCTGCTCTTCATTTTAAACACCCCCAAATTTATCAGGCTTCTAATACATCCTCAGTGGATCCCATTCCTGAAAATTTTTATTTTGTAGTGATAGCTTATTATTATTTCAGTCTCTCTTTTTTTCATATTTTAGCTCTTCATATTTTAGCCTTTTTTTTCCAAGAGCTGAAGATTACTATATATTCAAAATTAAACTGCTTTCCTAGCATTTTCTCATGTCATATTTCCCATTGGTTCGAGACTTTTTCTCTTCTTGAGTGACAGTGAGTATAGTTTAGCTGCACAACCATCTATAATAACCTGTTCTGAACAGAGAACTGTTCTCTTTGGAAATTAACATCCGCAGGCAATAATTCTATTTCATAAAATCATAAGATAGAATATGTGGCTTGAATTATAATGCTGGATTTAGAAGTTAAAAATATCTCTTCATATTCATGTGGGTCCAAGGCACCAGAACACATGCAATATGAACTCTGAGCTGCATCTCTGTAATATTGATCGTCTGAACTTATGAAAACCAAAATATCAAGAGATGTACAGATTAGGATGCCCTTATTCTATTTCTTAACTTAGTTCAAGCTCTGCTTCAATTATTTCACAGAGCTACTCAAGGAGTGAGATGACAGTAAAGATATTGGTACAGCAATCATCCTTGTTCAGGAAGTTTATCTTTCAGTAGGAGAAGCACATCCAGCTCATCTGTAAGAAAGGCCAAAGAGGACAGAAATAAATACTTTGGTGCTGCTCCTGGGTTGTGCTGACCCTTCTGGGCCAGATTGTTTGTGAATTGTTCTGCTATCCTTGGAGAACCTGGCATCAGGGAAACTGATATGAAGTGTTTGTCGCCCCTCCTCTTTCTCCCTTGACATCTCAGGACAGGTGTAACATAAACCTGATTATCCGTGTTCTGATATTTACAACTTCATATCAAAAGTAAATCTTGACATTAAAATTTAGTGATTGATGAAACAAACTGATTGCACAGGCAAAGGATTACCCCAAGTGTAGGAGTCACTCAAACTCAGCTTTTAAAAGGCTTAGTATTCATTGTACATGGCACAGATATGGATTTATGAGGTATATTCTTTCCCTCTCCTTGAAGACCCAGATTAAATTGTCACAGCATCCCTGCTGAAGCTGGTACAACACCCAGTCTGAGGTGCATAAATCTCAGTAAGTGCCAGTCTATAGCTTTGTAAAAGCAGTCCTTTGGTTCTCTAGTGGTAGTGCACAAAGTCCTCATTAGATAAATGTTTCTGCCAACCAGTATTTCTTGGAAGTCTGTGCAATGCTATGCCAAGCAATTTGCCAAAAAATTCTACTCTTTGTTTAAATGACATTGTTCACTCAAAATCTGACATTAAAAAAAAAAGCCCTGAAGTAGTCAGAGATACTTTTACCTCAATCTTGTTTTCAAATTTCAAGAGTCGTATTCCTTCACCATGTTACCTTCCACCTCTTTTTTTCTTTCACCTGTCTTCTGTTCTGTTCTGTCTTTTGTTGTTTCTCAAAAACATGTTGATGTCAGAAAGCAGTCGGTTGCTTATCTTCTTTATCCTTCTTTTTCATTATTCTCCATTTCTTGGTGGACACAGCTAATATGGTTCCCAGATACCCATTTTTGTGCCACAGTTATATCACTCATTCTGAAAGGTACTGAGAAATATAAATGTTATGTGTTGCAAATTATGTAGAGATGACCACTACTGCTCACTAGAGAAAATGTTACATTTTATCTATGTTTAGGGGTTTGATTTCTGATAACTGCTAAGGTTTTTCCTGACTGTACCAACACTCGAAACATTTGTGTCCTTTAACATTTGTCCAGATGTAAAGAAGCAGAGATGGCTGCACCTCCCCCTGTGTGCTACATTTGGTACACCAGCAAAAGTTGTGCAGAAAACATACTGGGCATGGGATGGGATAGAACAATTTCAGAGATCACTGGTCAGTGCACCAGGAACATGCAGAGGTCAGCTTTGAGAACTGATTGCGAGCTCAGAACACTGAAAAGTAGCCTGGATCTTTAATAAACACAAACTGTCAAAGCAACAGGTTTATATCAGTTTGAATGATGGCTTTGTTGGGGAATGGAGCCCTCAATGCCATCTTGGGGCATTGCTGATTTGAGATGAGAAGCATTGCTTCTAAATCACTGAATGCTCATTTCCTCGAGTTCTGATCCATGCTGACTCTTTTAAGTTTATGAGATCACAACCCAGTGTGACCTGGCTGCAGGCCAGCGAGCAGAATAGAGTTCCAGGTCTTCCCAACTGCAAATTGAATTACTCCATTTGACATTAAAGTCAACCCAAAGTCTCACCAGGACAGCGCTGCCAAGGCAGTCCTAGTGTGATGTGTTGACATATGCCTGAAATTTGTGCTTCAAATACTAAATATTTTTGCTTTTGCTATGCAAATACAGTACATGAATGTGAACAATTATGAATGCAAGCAGTATCAGAAGCATTTTAGGATTAGGGTGTTCTGAATTCCTGCTCTTTTACTTGAAAGTGTGTCCTTGTCAATTTGCAGGATTCTTTTGAGACCTCTGAATAATAATTGCAATCTACTTAGAAATATAAGTGCTGCACAAACAGTCCATTCCCTTGGGTACCACACTGGTCCATATTTTAATATTCACTATCCAGTGTCCAACTGCAGCTTATGTAGAAATCTTCTACCTTTCTGCCTACAGACATTATTTAATTATATACCACTTAATATTGTGCCTTAGCTCTCCATCTCTGTGACAAGGAATCAACTTTCTACCTCTTTTTTTTTGCTTAGTTTGAGGATTAATTACTAATGTATCTTTGTTCTGAAGATGTAAGACACTCAACTAATTTGAAATGAAACAATTGAGACAATGTCTGTCATTTACATGGTTGCCTAGCAAACAGCATACCACGTGGAGTTTGTGGAGTGCATGTTGTCGGTGACTTTGAAATAAATACTTGCAGCCTGGGATAAAGATGACAGTCAAACCTGATCCTGAGAGTAATCAGAAGGCCACCTGGAACAAACATTATGTGTGTAATTTTCTAATCAGCTAACCCATTTTCACCTCAGTGCTGGCCACAGTAGAATGTCAACTACCAGAAGAACAAAATGCAAAATATGTCAAAAAATAAACAGCTCAAGAATCTGGGTTGTATATCTCTGTGCAGTTAACTACTTTTTCTTTCCAAATCTTCAGAGTACCTATATTTGGCTCTGAGAGTGAGAAGACTGTATGGAGGTTTTGTCTTAGTTTTAGTTCCTTCTCTAACAACAACAACGGTAATATTATGGTTAGATTATGTCAGAAGCTATTGCTTCACAACAGAGAACAATGTTTCTCAAATGCAGTCTGAGCAGAAAGAAGAAATACTTCACTGAAGTATTATTTTCCAAGCATTCAAGTAATGTTTTCCATTGCCACGTGCTTTGGTTTTAATAGATTACACTCTGAAACAGGATTTTGGTCTTTGTGGTTTTACATAAAATCTAGATATAATTTTTAGCAGATAAAGACTCCACCTAATTTTAGCTTAAGGCAGTCAATCTATTTATCATTCTAAGGAATATTCCTTTCCATAACAGTTTCCCTGGGTGAAAGCTTTGCTGACAGTGAAGAACCCTTTCCTGCACTTCAGGATACTCTCTCTCTCCCACCATTACTTCATGGTGTCATACAGCAAATTCTCCTTCTAAACAGGCACAGGAAGGACAGAAACCTTATGAAACAATACTGCCTCAAGAAGTGAACTGGATATGAACAAGCCACAACATTTCAGTAAGCCCAAATCCAGGAGAATAGAATTGCACAGGTGTCCCCCAGTACTGACACATCGGCCAGGCTCCACCCTGGCTGCTGCTGACTACAGCTCCAGGATACTGAAACTCACCCAGCCAAGGCTCGAAGTCATGCCAGGTTTTTTCAGCGTGTGATAAAGGATGGTACTACACTGAGGGTGAGTCATTTGAGCTATTCCAGTGAAGGAGTCACCTCAGTGAAAACATGGTGAAGAGCCAACCCAAAAACTGCTTCATCTTTCTTGCTCAAGCCTGCAGTGCCTGCTCTAATACTGCTGTTCTGTGGAGAAAGTCATATTTGTCAGCTTTCTTTTGAATGTTGATGGTATTACAGGATTGAATGCTTCTTGTGAGGATTTAGAAGCTTCATTTGGCAGCACTCAAGCAGTTAACAAAGCTTTTTAAAATTAAGTAAAACAAATCCTTACTTTCAATCCTCTGTGAGGATAGTCTAGTTTCCAGAATTCAGGCATGACATAACTGAGATACATACAGTAACACAGTCATATAAATTCTGTTTAAAAACTCACAATGAGCTTTAACAAGAAAAAAAAATTAACATTTTTATATGGCTCTAAGAAATGAAGTGGATAATTAAGTTAAAGAGAGCAAATTAAATTACAATGTTTTCTGTTGTGTGCGTTTTTATGTGATATATAACAAGAACCATAGATTTAATTGCACAAATAAGTCCTTAATGAATTCCATATTCTTCTTCTCTGCCTGCAAAAAACAAGCTTTAATAATTTTATTACTTAATATTTTGCTTTTGAATAAATATTTTAATTTTTTTTTAATATTTTACTTTAATTATTTTAATTTTTCAGATTAAGATGGGGGGTTTTTGCAAGTCTGCTTATACTAATCAGCAGAAGAGGATAAAACGTTAAGAATGAGGGTTGAAACCTTTAAAGCAAAGGGTTTGAAATTAAGTGCAGTTTTTGGAGTTCAGACTGATAGTCTGCAGAACCTAAAAAGAAAATCATCTATATTTAGTGACTTTAAAAAAGAATTTAAGGGTGTTACTTGCCCACAGAACGAAGCCTAAGGAGACATAAATCCACAAGCTGGACACCAGCTATTCTGTATGAAGCTGCGCCAATCTCAAGGAAAGCCAAATAGGACTGTAGCTCTGGGGTGTGTGTGGTGCAGGCTGCAGGGGAATGCTGGAAAGCAGAATGTGAGATACAAGATGTGTGAGCTCTGCTGTGACCCCAAAGGTCACCTGTGTCTGTGCTTCGTGTGATGACTGAGCCTGTAAAGAGAAATCTTTCTAGCAGAACTCAGTCAGGGACGCCACAAGCAGAGTGACAGCATCACAAAAACAAGGATCTTCACCTATTTAATATTTCTGGTGCTCCTCTAACCCCATCTGAGGAACTCATTGGCTTTGAACTGAATTACTAATAAGCAATTCTGGTAGCCTTTTCAGCTTGTGTTGTGCCCTACAACTCAAGGATTTGAATCCCGTTCTACCTGGACCAGCTGAAATAATTTATTTTGATGTGCTTTGCACAGTTCTTCAGGCTTTCATTTCCAAGTCTAAAAAAAACTCTTTCTCAAAAAATAAAAAAAAAAAAAAAGAAAAAGCAAAACTTTCTAAACTTTCTATCCATTTCAAAAGATCTTTCTTCACTCTGCAGCTGGAACAGAACCTGTTATTTGCATTGCTCTATCTTTAGTGGTGTGTCACTTCAATCTCAGAGTTACCCTAGTTTGACAGAAAACAGCAACTGACAACCAAGTTTTTAATTAAATGGGTCAATTCCATTGTACAAAATGCTATCTCCAAACTCATCTATTTTAGACAACTTTTCCAATTTGAGCTTCCTTCCAGGAACTGTGAATGAAGAACTAATTTCTGTTTCAAAGAACCAATTATTCTGTTTGGTACTGAATTATGCTAAAAGGCAGATGGCTATTTTCTCTTAAATTCAAGCAGCATGTCTAGCCAGTGGTGTCTTTCTTGATAGCAAATCTGCAACAAGATAAAACACATCCCAGACAATTTCAATTCACCTTCCAGTGCAGTTAGACTAATGAAAAGTCAAGTTTCAAGCTGGAAATAAATGTCTGTATTTATTTACTTCTGCCATAGTAAATTTTGCCATACACTGGGATAGTTGACGGGGTATGGGAAGAGCACCAGTCCTCTCATGAAAAGTCAGGTTTACAGGAGCTTCATGGGGGAGCAAAACCTTGAGGATATTCTTTGCCATGAGGCTGAACACTTTGTCCTTTACAGAGGCAGTACTGTATTTAACCCCCAGACTCTGTCTATGTCTCTGAAGACAGAGCATCTGCCACCGTAAAACACAACCACCTTGTCTTCCCTCCTACCAGGGAAGCTCTGTGGGCTCCTCTATGAGCAGCACTCATCCCATCCCTGACCATCTCATGGAAGTGCTTCAGAGGGAGAAGCACAAAATGCAAGATAAATACACAGGTGAAAGTAGCAAAATTTCTTCTTGTGACCAAAATTTGTTCTGGGAACTCATCCTCTGGGACTAAAGAAAAAGAGTTCATCCCAGGATGAATGTGAGGATTTTCTGTACAGTAAATATGACTAATGCAGCTAAAGGAGGGATGTTTTTCTTACGAGCAGGGAAGCAGATGGAAGTGTGGTATGTCCTGGTCTATAACCTTCTGAAAATTCTGTTTGATTTTGTTTAATTTTGGTATAAATCTCAGCAGAAAGAGGTTCAGAGAAAGACTACAACTATGACCACAATAACTGAATTCTTGTCTCATGGGATTAGAGCAAAATAATTTGACTTCATTTTAAAAGTCAGAACAATTCAAGAGAGGGTTTGAGGATCACCAGAAGTAAGAAGATATAGTTAAGCTCTAGGGAAGTGCTGTACAAAGAGCAGTGGGCCCATAATTGGCAATGAACTAAGGCTGGGAATGTGTCCTCTCATTGAAGGGTAAAGAAGCTTTTACTTTCTCTGTGCTAATAGTGAATAAACTTTATTTAGAATGATTCACAGTTCTTTTATAAAAACAATACATAATGTGATTGTCTTGCAGTGGAAAAGGAGACAGGAAGTTACAGAGCAGAGCTTCTGTTTAGCCTTAAATTCCTTTACTGCCTAATGACTTGTCTGTGTTATTTGTTCTCCAAAGTTAATAAAAGTATCTCAACCATTAGGCTGACTTGTTGCAGGTATAGGAGATGTAGCAGACTATGCACATTTCCCTGTCTTGGCCTTGTTCCTTTTCTTCACCAGTGGACCCCAACTTTATACAGAACGGCCACATCAAGTCTGACTCTGGTTTCAAGAAGAGATGAATTTTTATGAAGAGAAAGGACAGGTGAATGCCACTGTGTTTTTGTTAAGAGGCCCCTCTCCTGCAAGGCCTACAGAGTTCTTTGCTCCCACATGTAGATGGCTGCTTGAAAAGAAACCTCTCTGCTCCTCTGTGCAATGAATACTTCCACATCCTTCTCCAGAAAAAAACACTCTATGTCTTTGAAACAAACCCATATAAGAAAAAGAAGGCCTGAGAGACCCAAAACCTTCAAGACTAGGAGGAGTTTTCTTTGCAATTGTTCAGTTTAGGCATTTAGGTTTGCTAAATGCGATGTCAAGGGAAAAAAAAAGATTCAATAGCTCATTGATCATTAAAGAATACAATAGGTAGTGTGAAAACCGTGTGGAGTGAGTTAGGAAAAAATCATATAAGCATACATAATCACTGCTACTTCTTTCTATATGTCAGTGTCTGAGAATGGTGTCTCTCCACCTCCCAGTGAACACAGTATTTGAGCTGTCACTGTACTGAATAGAAATTCTGAGGAAGGTGTCAAAGCACAGTGTTGAAAAATCTGTTTTGAAACTCAGAAGGAATGATTTCTGTAGATGTAGAATAAAAAATTACTCTTCAGTCAATTCACACACAACCTAGTTTCTGAAACACTATAGTAAAAGCCATGTATTGTTGCAGGTAAAGGAATTCCTTTTCTCTACCACAACTTTCCTGCTCAGCCATGAGCATTAATTGAGAAAAATATATATGATTGTGATTATATGTACACACATGCACACACACATACCAGAGGCATTACAGTATCTTAGAACAGAGGTCATTTGCTGACTCCAACAAACTTTCTGAGTCACATGGTCAAAACTGGTTACATTCCATAGCAAATACTATAAAGAAATGCAGAATATATCTATTAAAAAAATACATTTTCCCAGCAGAGCAACACATTTGACATTCAAAGCCCCATTAGTGTAAAATATACATAGAAACATGCTAAAAGCACTGTCCTGACTGGTTCCCTGTGCAGAGCTTAGCTAAAAGTCTATTGCCCAGGCAGAAGAGAAGGATCAAGCCCAAAGTGTAGGACATGAACGTGGGTGTTTTGTCCCTCTTCTGAGCCAGACAGAAAGATAATTTTTTTTTATTTCCCATAAATGAGGTTCAACATAGACTGTGTCTTCTTTCTTTGTGCATAGATTTTTCTGCTTCTGTCACCAAGCAGAATGTGGCAGGACTGAACATCTGAAAGAAAGGGATTTTTCAAGTTGTAAGAAAGAGTGCACTGCTTTTAGCCCCAGCAGTCTTTAATGCCACGCATCTCTGGCTTGACTGGTCAGGACTGTTCTATGTCCCAGTAGTTTTCAGGAAATACCAGGTCTGACCTTACTGCAGCTCCCATCTGCACTGACAAACTCCTCACAGGACATAACCTGATTTCTGTGTAGTAAGAAGTAAAATAAACTACATCTGGACCAAGGCAGTAGGTGTGTTGTCAGTTTATTTAAAACTAACCTTTAGCCCTTGGCAGGAGTTTCTCAGGCTCTGAGGAGTTATATCAGGAATGGACTTCTATAAAGCAAAAGGGAAAGTAATTTAGAAATATGGCAGTGTCATGGTGCTGGCCAGGTCCTGAAGCCACAAGTGCAGTTGGAATAGTGTGCCCTGAATTAACAAACTGTCTGGCAGCTGGGCTATTGAAGGTGATTAACAGCTGTTTTATGGATTGTCTGCCTCATTCAGTGCATATGTGTGCTGAGGGGCTGCTGTAGTGATGCAGGAGAATAAATAAAGTCTCTGGGACTGAGGAAGAAAACGTCCTCTGTTGTGTTTTAAGGGAACCTGAAATTCATGTAACATTTTGTTCAATTACTTTAAACCTACTTCAAAAGAAATAAAATGCCCACCCTTTAAAGTGGTCTTTAGCGTGACAAATAAAATGACATGGCAATAAACCAGAAAACTGTGACTTTGTTGTTCTGCTGTTTCATTGTTCAGCAGAGAAAGTGCTGATGAGCACAAGAATGCATAAAAGAGACTGGAGAATCTTGGCTGAGCCTCCATTCAAAAAGCTTTATCGAAATACAAATATGTCATGGAAGTACAAAGCCAGCTAAAATACCCCACTGCTAAATCAGGTAGACTGAGACCAAGTCATTTCACTGGATATTATCTAGCACTGCTAACTCACATGGCTAAAGAATTGGAGTTTCAGTTCACCTGCACAGAGGAGTCACCTGCTTTCCTCTCTTACTGGGGGCCTGTCAGCCATGCAATGAAAATTAATTGAACTCCCAAGATTCCTAAACACAGCTTCTTTGGTTGTGTTATTTCCCGCACCTACTCTTCAATATAAGGCTGAAATTGGGCAGGGGGAAATGGTTGTTAGCAAATGGTTTTATTCAAGAATTTATTTCTTAAAAGGTAAGTTTCTATATTTTTTCCTAGTTTCTCTTCTTTCAGTGTGAGATGCTCACATCTGTTACTCCTGTCTTAGACTTTGAAAAAAAAAGCTTTTATTTTAGTGTAATTGGCACTTAAGCATTCAGCTTCTTATCAATCAAAAGATTGCATTTTACTGTCAGGAAGCTGAAATTATTTCTTTTTTCTCAGAAATACAGACAGATTCAAAATAAAGATTTATTGAGGAAAATACTTGCTCTTTCTTCTTTTTTTTCCAGTTGGATGCTGTGGGTCAGAACTGCTGTAAATTGTCCTTTCTCTTTGAAAATTTTTTCACATCTCTAATTATAAAAATATGTTCACATATTAGCCATCCTAGATAGAAATATAATCACTGTAAATTCCACAGCCTGCCCTATTTTGTTCAGAAATCTAATCCAAAAAGCCTCCACTCATTTATCCCATTTATCCCATTGTACGTGGGATAAACTCCTTCAATTCCCACATTCTTGTAAGAAGAAGTCCTTTTTACCATATTTATTTGCTTGTTTGTTTGTGTTGCTGTGATTTCATTTCAATAGGGTGAGAAAACCCTAGCACAAAGGACTTAAATTGTTATCTCTTATAGAGCTTCTTTGTGTGGGGAAAAAGTATCCCACAAGAGACAGTGGCTGTTCGGTGTCAAGGTGAATAAAGTGAATTTCTCTTTGACACTGAGCATCTCATGGGACAGAACCAAAACCAAACTATGAACACAGTGTGAGTGAAAGAACACAGTAGAGGGAATCTTCATCAAGGCTGACACTGTCCCTGGGACGTAGGGAACAGCAGAAGAGTGTGCTTCATCCTGTGGATATGTCTACATGAAAACGTATCTGGGGCTCATCGTACTGCAGCCTGGAAGCTCATGACCTTCTCTTTGCCTGACTATCTGTTTGCTTGTGTGTTTTATCACATTATTTGGGAAATTCCTCTTTGTGTGCCTGCTGGAACCCCGGTCAGGTAACACAGCCAGCTGAAAATACAATGGAATTTCCTCCTGCCAAAGGAAACAGCCTTCCTGGGAACTGGCCTGGGGTGTGTTACAGGAAAGCTTGCCTTGCTTTCACAGCCTAGAAAGAAGAACATGGCTTGAGACTTTTGGGATGGAAATCGTTGCAGTTAGCCATAGTGTGTTATTGACCCCATATGACATACAATTAAATGCATATATGGTAGTAAGAAGCAGCTGCAGACCCACTGGAGGAGCTCTTCTGATAGCAGTGAAAGTGTGCTTGAGCCTGTGTCTCACCCAAGGAGCTTAGGGACATGTAGAGAGTTGAAGTACAGTTCCACAAAAGCACCTCAGGCAAATAATCTCAGCATTAATGACAAGATCTTTCTTGCTCCCTCTAATGCTATTTTCTGCACTGAGACTGTGCAGCACATTGTCCTGGCTGACTTCAGGACTTGGCAACATCTGCTGAGGTTGTAAAAATGTAGTTTATTTTATGTCCAATACATCTAATGCTTTTGTGGGTACAGCTTTATTAATGTTAAGAGTTGTTAAAAAAGAAAATTACTGAACTGGAAAATTATATTGTTGCAGACTGGTCTTGTTAGTTGAATGAATGTAAATAATAGGGCCCATTGCATGTGACAATGAAAAGTTATATTGACTCATACTAAAGTGTACTCCGTTCTCATATGTCATAATGCTGAAAATATTTTAGTTTTAGAAACAGACAATAAAGGGTTGATCTTGCAGAACTTCTTAGACAATTTTTTCCACCTTTTTATTGTGCCAAAGTATTTGAAATCCGTATGGATTTTACAGAACATCTTGATTTTAATCTTTGTGTGTACACGTACAGTTACATTTACTTACTCTGGGAATCTTCTGACTGATGTTGAAGGGAGTCATATTTTCTTCTAAGAAAAGAAGCCTGGTCATGAAATTGCTCCAGAAATATTCTAACAGTTTAAGAAATTATGATCTTTACTGTAATAATAACCCAGCAGTTTATGTAAATATTCCTAACCTGTTTCACTGCAAAAACAGGTAACTAAGTCTAATCATCTTGGTTTCCCAAGAGATCTTGTGACAATATTCCAAATCTTGCGGGTTTTTCTTCTCCTGGAAAAACTATGTAGGGTTTGACCACAAACCTAGAAAAGTGCTCAGATGGTTTCAGGACTTGTTTCTCTCTGGTAGCTGCTGTCAATGTACAACAACACTGACTTTACATACACAATCTAACATTCTAACTCTAATGACTAGGGTCGCTTTTAAAAAACTCAAAACTATGGATACCTTAGTTGGCTTCTGCCATGATAATACAGCAAAGGCTTGGTTAAAAACCAACAAAAGTCAGTCAGCATCTGCCCCTCTGCCTCCAAGTACACTGCAGCAAAGCCAGACTGTTTAGATATGTAATGATTTTCTAACTTAAGTGGTTTCTGAAAGCAGTCTTTAAACTTCTATAATATTCAATTCAATAAAATTCTCTTATAAGAGATATAAATAATTTAGGTGGAAATGTGCTTTCCTAACTGAGCTTCATTCCATCTGGCAAGAGGGCAACTGTCCTTGCAATGTAAGGGTTGAGTATATGGTTTCAGAATGCCATGTCTTCTTGCACAGGGGAAAATGGCCCTAACCATGAGGTAGAAGTTTATCTCCTGACTGAAACACAAAATATTGTCTCAAACTGTTAATAAATTAATTCCTGTAAAATCCTGGGTAAACCCAAATTTTAGGTTGAAAATCAAAAAAGGAAAAAAGGAAAGTAGCTTTAAAAATTTCTGATGTCTCTGAAAACCATAAGCAAGACTTCCACTTGACACTGCTAAAACTTATATTCAGATAGAGAGAAGACTGTGGGAATCACCATTATTAGAGGATGAGTGTGTGGGAGCAGAACAAGGCTAAGCTGAGAAGGGATGACCCCTGTAGTGTTGATCTGCACTGCAAACCAGGGCTGAAAATTTGCTTTCCAATGGGGTTGCAGATGGTGTGCAGTGCTCTGATGTACTAAGAAAAGAAAACCTAGTAGCAAGTAGAGAAAGCTGATACTCCAAGATCTAAAGAATTCCCTGGCAGGGATATTTGAGGCAGTGCTCTCTGGAATTGGTGCTATACTTAGTTAATTCACTAAGCTTGTCTCACTATCCTTGCTGTAGCTATCCTGTTATAAATCCTGTCACAGCGCACCTGCTGGGTCGCAGCTCTGGTGAGCTGGTCTGAGAAGGGCAATTGAGCAATTTGTATTGCTTTGGTGACTGTGGGCTCTTGTGTAGCTGTGCTAATTTATGCCATTGCCCTTGGAGAAAAGCAGAATAAGAAGAAACAGAAACTGTTTTGTTCCTTTGTCCTTTGGGCTTTCAGAAGCTTAATGTGCACCGTGTGCAAGAATTACTTTGTGGTGACAAAGACATAGGAGGCAACTACCTTGAAGGCCCTGTGAATAGTTGGGGAGCTGTTAAAACACAGTGAAATATGTTAATGACATCTTAAGTATTCAGACACAATTTACTTACATTTCATTATTTCATCTGTTAGAGAAGCAGTTTCTAGAGATGAGTGTTACAAGGAACAATTTGTGTTTCCTTAAATTAGGATATGTTTAAAAAGGCTTATCAGGAATGTAATTTTTGATGTGATTTTAATGTGAATTTTAGCTTGTGTAACAACCTGAAAAGCTGAATTTAGGCTTTGTGCTTATGTATGCCTGAAGCCACCAGAAAACAAGTCATATAGTAAGATGTTTGTTTTCCTGCAGAAAAAAAAAAATAATAATATATTCATTGATTGTGTCCAGCTCTGGCCATTTCAGCTCAGCACACGAATCATCAGGAAGAAGCAACCAATTATTCAAGGCAGGAAAAAAAATCACACCAAGCACTTAAAAAACTTGCATAATCTAGATAAAAGGTGAATAAAAAGAGACAGTAGGAAGACATGTGAAAACGTGTGAGTGCTCTGAATAAGTTCCATGTGAGTCAAGACATGGGTTGGATTCCTTTGTGGATAGTTTAAACAATTATACTAATATTTGTAGCACTTTATTTTGAAAGGAATAAAACCAGTTGTATTTTTGGGAATAACTAGTCTATATGTGAAAAGAGTTAAGTACAAATCTACCTTGGAAATATAAGTAACTTCTATTAGTTTCAGCCTCATAACTGCAAAAGTATTCCCAAAATAGGGCAAAAGATATTTTGCTGATTATGTTTGTAAGGCATTCTTTTTAACAGAGGGATCATAGATCAATGTAGAGTTGCTGATTTAGGTACTTAATGGCTTCCATTATCACTGAGTACACTGAAATTCTTAATGTTTATCCATATGAGACAGGAACAACTCCATTGTACAAATAAGAAGATAAAGTTTTGGATAAATATTTAAGTGACTTATTCAAGGTCATGTAAGGACTCTGTCAGACTGGGAACTC
This sequence comes from Coloeus monedula, assembly GCF_965178545.1. Lineage (NCBI taxonomy): Eukaryota > Metazoa > Chordata > Aves > Passeriformes > Corvidae > Coloeus > Coloeus monedula. The sequence continues at coordinate 110,369,111 of NC_138783.1, read as the reverse complement.
AGTGTCACAGACTTTTGCCTCACCAGCTTGTTTTTTTTATCCAGTGGACTACCTGGAGCTGGTGTGAGAGTGGTTGTTGGAAGCACCCAGTTTTCGCTGCCAGAAATCTGGGAAAGGCCACAATGCTCAAACCCAGACCTTGCCCTGAACCTCTAGAAAGCTTTCTTTAACTTTCCTTGTGGGAACATGAGGACTCTGCAGGAAGCACATGAGCTCAGGCAGGGACACAGATCCCTGCAGGATGCCAGGGTCTGGCAGTCCCCTGCATGGGGACACTGAGCCTGCCATGGGGAGTGTATCTTGTAAGCTCTGCCTGAAGAGCCAGAGCTCTTTCCATCCTGCAATTCTCTCTGTATGTATCACCCACAAACGTGTCCCTGCATGCACAAGGATGAGGACAGTGATTTAGTTTTTGATTATAGATCATAAATTTAATGAAAGTACATGGAACACTTTGGAAACCTTTGTTAGAAACACAAATAAAGAACTTTTTTTTTTAAAACTGGTCTTTGATACAAGCAAACCAAAAGGCAAAGAAACAAAAAACTATTATGAAGATCTGTGCATCTGGAAATTGCAGAAGTAGGTTCAAAATTTACTTATAAATTAGCCAGAAAACCAGTAGAGTGAGTTCAGATCTCTAAAACACCCAAACCAAGTTTTGAAGTAGTAGAGGAAAGTTGAGAACTCTTTCAAATACTGCTCATTTAAGTGGCTTTTTATGAATTACAGTTATGTGTGTCTCTAAAGACAGTTTTACTCTCAGTATGCACAGCATCAAGAACTTAGGAATACTTTTATTTTTCTCTGTAATTATTTTAAAGATGTAGAGGGCTCTGTTTTCTGCAACTACTGGAAAAATAAGATGAAAGTGACCTTTGGAGAATCAATTTTTGTAAGCTTTGTGTTGGTCTTCAAAAATATATCCGTTTGGAACAGCTATTCAAGGGCTCTGTTTTTCAGTTAATTGAATTCAACATATTATTTTCAAAAGTTTTCTGTTTTGAAGCATTTCTGGGATTTTTGTCTGTTGATTCTAAATGTGTGTGCGGTGTGCAAAAATGTCGCAGCCGTGTGGCTACAGGATAATATTGGTGGAAAATGAAAATGAAGCAGAGGTCAGAAAACTGAACAGGAAAAACCCCAGAAACCTAAAGAACAAAGAATGCAAATGCAACCACATTACTGGTACAGCTCAGGGAGTACCAGATAAACCTTACTGACATGTGTGCACCTTGTTTCTGGGTGGCTCTGTTTTGGGATGATTTTGGTATCTCTCTGCACACGTAGCTTTTATGTAAGAAAAAACTAGGGCATGTCCACAGAGAAGGAGTTGTGGTGCACACTAAAAAGGGCTCTCTCATTCCAGGCCATGAGCTGCACAGCACAGGGATGCAAAGGACCGGGCCCACTCCTGCCACAGGGTGAATTGAGCTGTAGCACGTGTTCTGCAAGTCTTGGGTGCTGATGTTCACTGGAGTGCTTATGCACCTGATGATTGTGGGTGAAGCCCCATTGCACTGATAGAAGAAAGCAGCAAAAGGCAGGAAAGTGCTTAATCACAAGCAATGAACACGTGATTTAATCCCACTAAAGGCAAAGGGAATAATGTGATTAAGCTCCAGACTGAAATTTAAGCTTGTGTTTATGTATCTCCTAGAATAGTTTCAGTAGGCAACTTGATGTGTTATAAATCTGAGTCATCCAGTCTTTCTGTATTAGAGCAGAGACAATCTGCTTTATTTTATTTAATTTAGCAGCAGACTTGGGGACCTGGCACATTGCCAATAAAGCCTTTCAGCAAAGTTTAAAAGTCCCTGTATGATAAAAGTTTGAATAGAACAAAGAATGGACAGGAATGAATTTCAGGCTTAAATATTTGAAGTAAAGAACAAATGGTCAAAATTTTGTGTCTGTGACAAGTCAGAGACAAATGGTTTTCTTCTTCAGCATCTCTCTGTCCTCTGCTTTTCACAGACAGAGGCAGAGAAGCATGAAGATTTTGAATAAATATGACTGAGAAAATATTTTAAAATATTGAAAGAAAATAAGCCTGTCCCATTTCCATAATTGCTGCAATGTAAATTTACTAGATCAGGTAGTATTTGTTTTTTATTAAGGGATATGGCTAAGTATCAAGCTTTCCAAGACTGTTCCGTTATCTCCATTACTTCCAAATATCTCCAAAATACTTTTGTAATATGTAACAGCAGAGATTTCTATCTTTTTCCTTCAAATTTGTTTTCTGTAAAATCCATGTCTATAGTTGCTCATGAAAAAGAGATTTTACAGCCTCTGAGAATGCCAGGCATAGTAAAAAATGCATCCAAATTACTCTGTATAGTGGTGTTTATATTATCTTTTTAAAGGCATGATAAATGATAATGGTATAGGCCTCATTTCTAATTTTGTTTCCTTAAGCACATTCTCTTGTGCATACTCCTGATAGGAATTTTGAAGACTCTGATAATGAGTTAGCTTGTGCTCAGTTAGAGAGGAATCCCACAGTTGCTGTTTGCATGGGAACAGGCCTGTGGCATAACTCTGCACTCTCTTTTCCACATTCATTAGGAGAGCTTTTAAAGCAAGCAGAAGGAGTAAGGGATTTGCATGACAGAAACTTGAAGACCAAGAAAATATCCTTCATTTCCATTTCTGAAGTCCCCTGACTTTCGGGGATCCTGACAGTGGAGCTTTTGCAGCTTTGTTGGTTCAATTGAAACACTGAAGATAGGATATTTGGAATTTTATTCTTGTTTTTCTTTAAAAATAAGAAAAAAGAATACAAGAAGATAAAGATATTTTAATAAGATTTTCTTGTTTAGGTAGGAGAACATACATGCAACCCCCTTGTAATACATGTGTGCTGCCACATTGAGCTGCTGAGCCAGAATCTCTGTTAAAAAGGGTGATTTACAATGAGGACTTTTGGTTCCTGAACTGATCAATATATTCCTGATTAGAAGTTCATGAAAGGGCAGTTACATCAGTCTTCAGACTCATGCCTGCAAATGTGAGAACACTTTCTTACCACACACATGCTACACCAAATGTGAATTTTTTTTTTCTTAATTGCAGTTTTGCTGCTGGTGGTTTTTCCTTTCTTCCATCTTTCCTAGTTGTGCCTCTGTGATGTATTGCATCAGATTCCAAGAAAAAAACCTTTTCATTATGAAAGGAACAGGGTGCTTAGAACTTCACAGACTAGAAGCATAGGCTGGAGGAGGACTTGCTCCTGCCTGTTTTCCCTGCAGCACCTTGCTTTCATGACCTGAATAGCATTACTGATAGTCTTCTCAAAGATCTGAAAGAAGGAAGAAAATAACACTATGTCTTTTCTGTTTTTCAAATTGTGGCTTTGAAGGCAACTTTTAGTGCTTAGATAACTGTTGCTTTCTATTCTTAACCATTGTGGTGTCTAGCAGAGGTAAGGTATGTCACATTCCATGCAGAGATGGTCTTGAGCTCCTACGCAATTTTTTAATACTCGTCAGCACTGCTTTTTCTCCATTTTTTTTTCTCAAGTGACATTTCCTTAATATCTCCCACCCTTACTTCACAAGAATACATACTCATAGCACAAGCAGACACAAAATACGTCTAGCAATTTTGAAAATTTCTGTACAACACACAAAAATTACACCACAAAGAGAACAATAATAAGCAGGTCCCTTTCTTCTTCATTTAGATGGAGAAAGCACCATATTGTGGGGTAATTCATATTTTAAGGCTCACTGCACATTTGAGCTAATTTATATGTGTTCTTACAGCCTTGTGTCATTAATGAGTGTTTTGGCCTCTTAAAGAATTACTGTCAAAGGTACTGGCAAAAAAGCAGGTTTTAATATGAATTTGTGGAATTTACAGACTTTAGTGGTGATGTTCACTTTATTACTCAACACATGGACGAAGCGTACAAATGCAAATCAGACAAGAGTCAATTTAGAATTATTTAAGTGGTAAAAAACAGCAAAGTTGAAAATACAAAAGATAAGGGTGCAAATGGATTTAGCAGCATTTAATAATTCACTAATTTAATAATTGTAAAGTGATTACATAGGATTTACTACAGTTATAACAATGATTTATTATAGATTTGTGATAACAGGCCATCAGGGATGACTGATTACCCTTTGTCCCCACCTTGGTTGGGCAGCTGATGTTCCTGTAACACTCAGTGTTGTTCCCACCTGGATCATGCAAGAGCCTCTGGTACAGTCAGAGATGCTTCACCCCTCAAATGGTCTGGTCAAGGCTTGTCAGGAGCTCCTGAGATCCTAGACCAGGCCTGGCAGTGGTATGGTGGAAGGATGCACCACCACACCTTGTGTCTTAAAGATGTAAAATTTCTCCTTTTTACATTTCTATTTTTCTGTCTTTACCTTCCTGTAAATACCATTGCTGAATAATTTCTACCAGATCTCACTGATGCATGAGATCTCAAGGATGTTCAGTTTTGACAAACTAAATGAAACTGTTGGCCAAAGACAATGAAGAGAGCACTTTATGTGCCCCCAAAGGGGGGAAGAGAGAAATGCCAGCATATGCTTTACTTGACATCAGTGAATTGACATTGAAACCATTGCCATCACTTGGCTTCAGGATCAAAGCCTGATTTGCTTTCTGAGAAAAACCCTGGGTGAAACATAGGAAAAAAATTCTACTTGTACAAAGATGCTGTAGAGTTGGGGCAAAGCATTTTCAACAATCAGTTCTCAAAGCCTGAAAGGAGCTTGTTTAATCAGGTTTCTTCTACTTGATGTAACTGTTGTTAACATTAGAGGCCTCTTTAAAAATAAATGCATGCAGACACTGAGAAATGCAATTTTACAACTGTAAGAAGCATTTATCTTAAAAGTCAAAGTACATCTTTTATTGGTGCTGCCAATCACATGAAGAAAGAAATTAATTTCTTTTGTGCCATATCTAAATACCTTAAAACAGTATGTTTTAAAAGACTTGGCTCATTTTTCATTCTACCCAGGAGATGAAATTTAAGATGTTAATAGTTTGGAAAATATCACTTCGAGAACATATGACTTTAATCACTTCTGGTCTTGGTTTGTGCTTAGGGAATTTTAACTGAAAAGCTTTATTGTTCTCTGGCAGATTTTTATACTTATTTCTGGGTTTTTTTCATATCAGTCATGTGGCTTTGATTTGCATTTCAGACCTTGGTTTTCTGATTTACTGTTGTCCGATCACATTTTGTACTTACTTGTCAATGCTATTCATCTTGGTCATTCATATTCACAAAAACTATACCTTCTGGAAAACTTTAAAATATACACAACTTTTGCTTCTCTAACTGAAGTGTGTGAGCTATAGGAGAGCTTGTGCTGTGTCACAAAATGGTAGTCCCAGTGCTTTGAATTGGAAGGCAGCTCAGATACAGCTGAATGCCGTGATGTCCTATGGCCCTATGGTTGTATGACAAATGCCTTTAGACTCAGCAGTCCAGTGATGGAAAGCCAGAGTTAAAGTCACAGTTGGTATAAATCTGCAGCATATTTTTTCTTTCAGAGCTGTAAAATTGTTAGGTCATTACACTAACATGCTTTGGACTGTACAGGACCTCTGAGGTGAGCAAAACCAACCACCTGCCACCACAGATAATGCACAATGCAGTGACTTTCATAATCTTACAGAGGACAGTATTATAAATAATTAGGGACTTGCTTTGGCTTTTTTAAAATCTTCAGTGACAGCTACTGGAAAGCTGTTCTACATCCCAAATGTCCATAACTCAAAGAATTAGAAACCTTATAATTTCAGCAAATTGCTTCTAAAAACATTTTATATATCTTTTGGATATGCAAATTATTATGTTTTTAATACTTCTTCTGTCTTGTTAATATTTTTTTCTTTTTGATAGACTAAATGCAAAAATATTTTAAAAATCTAATCATTGTTAATAGCTCAAGTCTGATATCTCCCCTTCAGTCCCAGCAATTACATGTTACAGTCCTTTCTTTTAACTCTTCCTTGTCTGCATTTTAATTAATGACATATGTTCTTTCACGAGATAAATATGTTGAAAACCCAGAGATGCAAGAATTTCCAGGATGGAAGCCAATTTGTTTTAGGTAAACTATGTTATGTTTTATCCTCATTTCCCCTTTACATCTCAGTTTGCAATATTTCCTTCAAAATTTATTCCAAAAATATACATACTCTAGACACCAGGTTCCCAGGTGTAATAACCCCTCAATCTCTTCATCCTTTTTTGATTGCTTTAAATACTTTATCTTTTTATATTCACTAATATCAAACCTGAGTTAGTAGAGATTTTTGTTACCAGAATTAACATTTGTTTTGCTGCACCTTTCAGGCTTCTCTGGAGTTCCTGGAGTTTTCCTTTCCATTCTAGCATGGTCAATTCAACAGCTCTGTTTTCATTTCACATCTTGCCTTTATGTCTTTGAAGCTTTTATAATGAAAACTGAGAGTATTAATTTGACTTTAGAGACTTGCTTAGATTATCCCTGCTGGCTCTATGCTTAGGAATCCCACATTTTAACATCTATTTTTTTTTTTAACTGTTACTTTTATTTCTTTGTAAGGTCTCAGGTCTCAGCTTGACTTCTGCCAATTCTTGCTTAAGCCCTACATTACTTGATAGCTAAGATATAGCTTGTTAATTGTCCTTTTCCTGTTCATAAACCTAAAGCTTATTCTTCATATCTTTTTTAGAGTGATTGGCTGAATGTTCTTTCCTCATCCCTTTTTTTTCTCCTTCCTTGACATACAGATTCTTGTTAGTCTTAAATCTTGGAGATTTGGAGATTTCAGAATTCATGGAGATTTCAGTTTTCCTCCCTGTGTACCAGTTTGTCTGAGGCCTCTTGTCCTATTATTCAGCTCCACTGAAAAGAGCCTGGCTCCATCCTTTTAACACTCTCCCTTCAGGTACTTATATACATTGCTTACTTTATAAAATTTAATTCTTTCAGAGTACCAAATGTATCTTCCTTTACAATTCAAATTGAGCCAAGTTGTAATGCGCCTATCAAAACTTAAAACACCTATTGTAATTTTTTGAGTCTCCTTGGTATCTATGAATTTAAACGAAAATGATCTTTTATTTTTTGTAGTGAAAATTTAGGAAAAATCTGACCATTTTTTATTTCAGACAATGGCTGATGTCATAAACATTAGATAAAATTCTGTTAGCTGCATGCTGTTCAAGCTTCAACTCAATCCAAGGCAGGACAGCAATGGCAAAGCATGCTACAGCATTCCTGCTTCTGAGGCAATCAGTGAGCCACTAATACAGTTCTCCAGTTTCATTACTACTATTCTTCAGTATAAAGCAAAGAGGAAGATAATCAAATGACATCAACCAAATGTCTAATACATATTCATTCAAACTCCTCTCCAGAAGACGTACAAACTACATTTATGCATGTTATGGAACAAAGTAGCTTTATCCTCATTAACAACAATCTCTTCTACCATTTAATCTGCCAAGTGTGCAATAACAATCATTTTAAACTTGTACTTCCTTGTATCTATTTATCTACTTTCCACTTGTAAAAATTCTCCTTTTGCTTTTTTTATAATTTTATTCATAGTCCTGTTTTCTGGGGGAAAAAAAATGGCACGTCATCTTCTATCTTTGTCCACTTCTTCAGATGCCTTGCAAAGAAAGGATTTTTAAAATAATTACTTCCTCTTTAATTAAAAGTCAACACCTATTGAAGTCAGCTTGTTCTGCAAACCTTCTGTTCTTTTGTATTACAACAGTGCCAATTGCTTCCCTGTTCTATTTTGTTTATTTCAAATCCAGCTAAAAAGTTAGTTATACTTCCCCATCTGGCAGTCTTCCAGAATAATAGCAGTGCTCTGAAATTGATTGAATAGCTCTGTCATTCCAAAGTGCAAATTAAATCAGAAACGCACCTTTCTAACTGTTGCTCCCTTAATTTCCTTAATCTGAAACCAGTGCACAGAAAACAGTTCCCAGTCCAATTACCTGAAACATGAAGATCTTTAAAAAATGCACAAGGAGCTCAGGGGACATGCAACTTGTGGCACTGCAGAATGGCTCAAGCCAAAACAAATATCCCTGCAAGACATTTAATGCATGAAACTAACCAAGTAGAATTAAACTTAAAAACCTTACAGTCTGTTCTCAATGTTTTGAATAGGAAATTAACAAGTTGTCTAAAAATGCATAATGGAGCTCAATTACATGAGTATAAGAAGAGCAAGAAACATTACATAAACCTCATGGCACTAATTACAGGGCGAAGGCATCATTAACATTATTTAGCTACTGTAAGCTGTTAATCAGCAGCTCATAACTTTGCAGTTACCCTGCTTTGCCACATTCTGGATGCTGAACATTGGCCAAGGCCCACCATGTGCTGATGGATCCTTCCTGCAGGAGAAAAGAGTGGGTGACACATCCCCAGATGCTCAGGCTGCTGCTCTTTGTAGTGACAGTACCAGAGTTCACAGTGTCCTGATGGGGACATCTCCCCTCATCACCACAGGGTCATACACGCCCACCCAGCCCCAAAGGTCAGCAAGCTTTAGGGTGCACTTTAGATTCCTGCAAGGTTTTATGATTAAGACTCAAACAGAGCAATTCTGTTTTGTAAATCTTAGAAGTCCTTTTAGCCAAAGTACCCTTCTCAGCCGTGTCAATGGGACATAAAAGGAAAAATCCCAAATGGTGAGAAGAGTCTAAGAACCCAATGTGGTGAGTCCTTAACTTCCACATCATCATACCACTGTTTACAACTTCTCCAAATTTCAAAATATGGTGTTAGAATAAATGCACAGTATCTCATTGGTTTAAAGGGTGAATATACACCTATCATCATTTATCAGAGACTTTTTCTGTCTAAAGAACACTGTTCTTCTATTACAGTGTCTATTGACTTTTTTTCTTGCCTGTTTGAAGTCTGTGAGTCTGAGTTTGTTAAGGTTAGAACTTCTGGGGTGTTTCTTTTACTTTTTTCCTGCACTTCCTATATAGGTCTCAATGTCTTCTGATTGGAGAGACTCTAGTCCCATAGTGGCTGATAAATTAGAGTAGGAGATTTATTTCTGTCACCTTCCAAGGAAAGTTCAATAGCCTTTCCCCACACCTCCTCTTTTGAATCATATGAACTTTGTGATATAAAAGATACATTGTATTTATAGCATTTTATTTCATGCCTCTAACTTGTTTCAAATTCAGTTTTGCTTTTTTTTTGTATTTCTCCTTTCATAGATGAGAAAATACATAAGTGGATACATTTACAGTACTTCACAATACTGAGGTCAAAAGTCTTGAAACTCCACTCTGCCTTAGGAAGGGAAATTTTTTCTGGAGCTATATTGAAAGCTTCAGTTTACCATGTATGTTTTCATGTTATTGTTCATAATCGGTAAATATACAGATGCCTCTGAGTAATGAAGGTAAGAAAATGGAAAACAATCATGAAGATAACAAGAAGAGTCTCATTGCCTCCCACGAGACTTAACTTTCACCTGTTATGAAGAATACTCTGCTTTTCAGCAGTTTCAGCAAAATAACCTAGATGGGGCTGGAGGGGAAATGTCATTTTCTTGAATCAGTCTGTGAGGCAGTACTTTGAACTGCTGTAGTTGAATACAGCTATACTGGTGCAATGCACCATGTCTTTGTTTTATATGTTTGCCTACTATTCAGTTCATGTCATTATTCAACCATCTCCATGTGCTTCTGTTTAGTAATAATCCATGCAGGAAAAGACTGAAATAATTTTACCTATAATTCAACAGGAGAGCTGGGCTATTGGATATTTTAGGTTGAGTATTAGGAAAAGGTTCTTCACCCTGAGGGTGGTTGGGCACTGGAACACGCTCTGCAGGGCAGTGGTCACAGCACCAAGCCTGGTAAGAGTTCATGAAGCATTTGGACAATGCTCTCAGGCTCATTGTGGGATTCTTGGGACTGTTCTGTGCAGGGCCAGGAGTTGGATTTCAATGATCCTTGTGAGTGCCTTCCAACTGGGGATAGTCTTTGATTCTATGACAGAAAAGAGCATCAAAATGAGAAATTTCATCCCCATGTAATCAGAAATTATCAGCTGTTTGCCTCTTAACTTCTTTCCCTCTTTAGTAGGAATTAGGTAGCAGCACTGCGAGCTGCTTTTAAGCCTGTGTGCTTTGCCCCATGCAAGGTCATGCACTGACATTTCTGGCATTTTCTAAAGGGGAAAAAATGACATAGAATCATTGTGGGCAGGAGTTATTTTTCTTTTTTTCTTTTTGTGGTGAAGAACTACACAGTAAAACCACGTTTCTCAATTATTTTGAGAGGAAGGTGTATTTGGGAACATCCACTGATGCTGATCTGTGTACCAGCTCCCAATGGCCTTAGTGTGAATTGTACATGCCGATCAGTGACAGCACACCTTTCAGAACTGCCTTGCAGAATTAAAGGGGAACAAACTATAAGGAGGCAAAGTGTTTCACTTCGTGTACAGCCCTTCTGACTACTTTGGAAAGTTCAAACAGTTCTGGAAATGTTGGAAACACAATCTCATTACTCTGAAATTCCTCACAGCTTAGGAAACTCCACGATTCTCCTGTCCTAAACCTGACATTTAGTTAAATGAAGATAAACTACATACACATTAGCAGCTTGTATGAGCATTACTTTACCAGCCTGTTTCAATTAAAATAAAGATCAGACACAAGACATTTAAGAGAGTGTTTTTGGTGACACACTAAAATTCTCAGTTTAGAGACAAAAATACAGCACCCAGTGTATACGTACAGAAAAATAAAGGATCATCTCTATGCATGAAAAACAAGGAGAGTTTGGTAAAGGGGAGATGTAGTCCACTCCAATGAATTAGACTATTGTTGTGCTTTGGCACTGGCCTGATGCCAGGCAGCCACGAGAGTCGCTCGCTCACCCTCCCCTGCCACAGCTGGACAGAGGAGAGGGGGAAAAAAATTAATGAAGGCTTCATTAGTTGAGATAAGGACTGGGAGAGAACATTTCAAGGAAAAAACAGGCTTAACTTAAACTTACAAAGTGAATTTATTGCTAACAGAATCAGAGGATAATGAGAAGTAAAATAAACCCTTAAAACGCCTTTTCCCCCCAGCCCTCCCTCCTTCCCACCGACAGTGCAGGGAGACAGGGCATGGGGGTTTGGTCAGTCCATCACTGAGATTCTCTTCCACTGCTCCAGGACAGGAGTCTTCCCCTGTGAGGCTGTGGGGTCCCTCCCATGGGACACAGTTCTCCATGAACTTCCCCGGCGTGGGTCCCCTCTCAGGAGCAGCAGCCCCACCGCCCCTGCTGCAGCCTGAGCCCCTCCCACGGGCACACAGCCCTCCCAAAACTGCTGTGCCGTGGCTCTCTCTTCCCACGGGGTGCAGTGCTCCAAGGACAGGCTGCTCCAGCCTGGGAGCAGGGCCCTCTCTCTCCACCGGGTCTCCCACTGGATCACAGCCTCCTCCAGGCATCCCCCCGCCCCGGCACGGACACCTCCCCCAGGGGCTGCGGGTGGATCTCTGCATCCCCCGTGGATCCCCAGGGGCTGTGGGTGGATCTCTGAATCCCCTGTGGATCCCCAGGGGCTGCAGGGGCACAGCTGCTGCACCATGATCTGCACCTCAGCCTGCAGAGGAACCTCAGCTCCAGTGCCTGGAGCCCCTCCTGCCCCTCCTTCTGCACTGACCTTGGTGTCGCCAGGTTGTTTTCCTCACGTGTTCTCACCCCTCCTCTTCTCTGACTAGAAGTAAAAACTGAGCAACTTTGTTTTTATTTTCTTCTTAAATGTGTCATCGCAGAGGCATTACCAACCCCTCTCACTGGCCCAGTTTTGGCCAGCAGCATGTCCATCTTTCAGAGCCATCAGAGATTGGCTCTGCTGGACATGGTGGTAGTTTCCAGGAGCTTCTCACAGGAGCCCCCTCTGGGGCCCCCCTGCTACCAAAAAACAGGCTTTGCAAAACCAATACAACTATAAAATTTGTTATGCAGCCTTTCATCATGCATTTTTATCCATTTTCTTTTTCAATATAGAACAGCTAGATGATTTCACTAAGATGCATTTCTTATTTGTCCTGTGCCATAGCCACATACTGGTAGGTGAAATGTTTTGTAATTTAAAAATAATTTATGAATACACTTTTCTGCAATTTTACTTTTATGTGTTTCAAAAGGTAATTAAGAGAAAGTAAATCCTTTTTAATTTAGAAAATTATTAATTAGGAAAATATATTTCTGTGTAAGTATATATTATTTTCTTCATACATATGCACAGGCTGTAATTTATATTTTGAAAGAAAGCATTTATGTGTGCATCCACAAGTGACAGCGTACCCAAATCTACAAAGATCTTTCTAGATTTTAACTCATCTACTTTGTCTTTTAATTTGTCTTTTGAAAGAACAACAAAAGATTTTAATGGTGCTCTTTGCTAAGTTCACACAACAGTAACTACATTTAGGTTTTGGATGTGAATCTGGAAAATGAAATAGAAATTAAATGCATTGTGGAGTATGTGTTTACAACCTGTATTTTATGTTGCACTACCAGCTCTCTGTTTTAGTTTAGTGACTATTTATGTAATGAAATTCTGACATTCCTTTCCCCAAACAGGGTGTTTTCTATACTTGGATAGGTTTAAGATTGTGGTGTCTCTCTTTTTGATTAGAAGTTAATATCTTATTTGTGAAATGCATCCTTGAACACTGAATTTCTTTGCTCTGTAAAGTTTAATTTTACATCCAGACTTCTTCAGGAGTGCTGCAGTCTCAGCTGTACTCAGTATACACCTAACTAAGGCTGCAGATAGTCTGTCTTCAGAGTAAACTTCAGAGTTTCTTATTCCCTTATTTTCATGATGAAACTTTCATTGTAAAATGAAATATATTATTTTCAGGCATGCTTGAAAAGCAGTAGGAGTTGAGAGCTGAATAGTCAAGCCCTGTCGGTGGTAGAGCTGTCCCATGTTCCCAAATCCAGTGGTTCAAGACTGAGGAGACAATGATGATGGCACCCAACGCGGGGCTAGATGCTGCTCCGACTGCTGTCCATTGTCCTGAAGCTGGGCGTTGTGCTCATTGGTGACTGTGGTCATTTGCCAACCTCTTGAAAGGGTTTGAAAGAAAGGTGAGCACAAAAACATTTAAGAGGGGAATATAAGACCTGACTCTTCAATGTGAGAGTTGAGAACCAAGAGATACTCAGGACAGAAGTCATCATACTCTGTGGATGGGAGAGAACAGAAAATCCATATGTTCTTGATTTAAAATAAAATCCAGTGTAGACACGACTAAAGCAATAGTTATAGCAAATTTGTTTCCATATGTGAGAAAAAGTATTATTACATCATTCTGTAGCAGGAATAGAATATATATTATATAATTTAATAGTGATTTATTTTCTAATATTTGCTACATATTATAATAATATAATAACATTTTTATATAGTTCATACAGTATTTTATGATTATATAATTATGTATTATTATACATACATCAAGGGGAAAAAAAAAAGCCAAAGCAAAACCAGTCCTTTTATGTATATTTGGATTGCCCCAAAATCAGTTGGAGAAGAGTTCAGCTTTTAGAAATCCCTTCAGGCAAAGAAGTATGGAAGAAGTAATGGCACTGAAACAGTTCTATTTTTGGTTTCTGAAAGTTTTATCCCAGTCAGTCGCCACACTTAGACATGGTTTTTTAATCCTGAAACATGTTGGGAAGTAGAGTTTTTGTCAGCTTTCCTTCATCTTGAGAATGAATATTTCCCTTTTGTGGGACATCAAATCTTGTGAAAATCCTAAAAATTAGGGGGCAAAATCTCTCCTCCCAAGAGTCTATGACAAAAGAAAATTAGTGCACAACTATCTATGGACTCTGTGAGGAGAAAAGGTGTTGTCTAAACCTTCTTCATTATTTCACCTTCTGTTGTCCATTGTTGCCTCCCTACACCTCTCAAAGAGCCTCTGGGAATGTATTGTACAAAATATGTTTCAATGTTATATGTTTTAGATATGATACATGTAAAGTACAGCTCTCAAAAATAAGAAAAAATATCTCAGCGTTGTGGACTTTCCAAATGGTGATTCTCTTACCAGTGCTACTTGACCCTGACAATTTTACTCAGGCTCACAGCAGCTTGAACAGCTCACAGCTAATTTCCTACATGGAAAACCCCTACAAATTCAGCAAGACTTAACAGATCACAGAATCATAGTATCATAAAGATTGAATAAGACCTCCACGATCATCAAGTCCAACCTTCAACCAAATACAATAGATTGCAGGGGACACAGCAGAAAGGAGCTAAACCTTTCCTCTTTCCCCTGCAGGTGGTTAAACCAAGGAGATCACTGGGGACCTACCTTCCAGGGAAACAGGGCATTTCCTCCTGCTCTTCTTGCCTCTCAGGAGGATGACTCCTGTAGTGAGGGGCACTGCAGTGGTGTGCAGGTTGCAGGTCCCCAGGGATTACCAGTCCTCACTTCAATAGAGCCTCTCCACTTTGTCTCCCTAACCTGCAGCTCCCTGGCTGTCCCTCCTCTCTTCAGCAGGATGACCCTGTGTGTAGTAGCTTATTATGGGGATGCACAGGAACATAACAGCCAAGTTAATTCTGTTTCAAAAGATATTTGAGAGGGCAGAGAGGAGTTCTGTTTCTCTGCACACCACAGAAAGTATTTACTGCTCACTTTATTTAGGTTTCTATTTCCCTGCTTAAAAGAATTGGAAGTGAGATAAATTAAGACAGCTCATAATCACATTCTGGCCTCAAGTCAACAGGGACAGGATTGGCCTTTGAATGCCTGGTCTAAACTTCAGTGATTTTTTTTTCTTTTTTCTGGTGAATGTAATCTGGTTTCAACGTGCCCTTCTTCATTACACTGACAGATGGTGCTTCGGCATAGCAGATGAAGTCAGATTACCTGTGTCACCCTTCCTATTTAGTCTGGCATGAATATATTAAACACCAGCTCTTGAAAAAGCTCAGCTCCTGGGTTAAATGGGACTTTGACATTTACTTTCTCCCAGGAGCTTGGAGAGCCTGCATAATGGTGCCAGACAAATACCTGACAGATATTCACCACATCATCAGCTGAGTCATTTTGTGTTGTGACTCCTACTGGCCTCATAAGGTGAGTGAGGCTGGTATTTGTATTACTTGAAGAGAAGCTTCTAGCAAACACCTTGAACACTCCCAGAGTGGCACAATTTAGTACATTCTTCTTGTTACCAGACCACTCCATAACTGTGCTTTGAAGATCAGTGTTCCTGAGATACCCAGGATATATAAAATGAGGTTTATATGAAGCTTGTCTGCAGATAGACACAAGTAAGAAATAATATTGTTCGTTGTAGGTCAAATTTTTTAGAGGTTGTAGAGGTTTAAACACATCCAGGATCCCAAGAGAATGTAAGAGTCTGGTATTTTATAGATCTTTGAAGGGTCTCATCTACTGCCACCTGCAGTAAAATAAAAACACATATTCTGTTTCACTGAATCATAGAATAGCTTGGGTTGAAAGGGCCTTAAAGCTCATGTAGTCCAACCCCCCTGCCAAAGGCAGGGATAGCACCCACTAGGTTAGGTTGCCCAGGACCCCACTCAGCCTGGCACTGAACACTTCCAGGGAATGTACCACTACCTTTTCTGTTGGGATTTTTTTGTTTGTTTGTTTGGGGATTTTTTTGGTTGGTTGGTTGGTTTGTTTTTTTTTTTTTTTAAAGAAACTGACACTTAATTTTCAGTCCCTTCTTGGGAGACCAGGGTCCATCTTGCCATGGTATTTCCATACTTCTTTTACTGTGTCACCAAATTGTGCAACCCAGTAAGACTGGATTTATACAAACAGCACTGAGGCCCTGGTGGATTTACCCCCAAATGGAGAGGTTTGCTTCAGAGTCATTCTGGTAACCTCCTGAGGACTGAAACCCTATTATCAGTTGGACCAGATTAGGTACATTTTCAGGACACAGTTTCTGGTTTAGGCTCATCCAAAAGAGAAGATACCCCTCCCCAGTGAAAACCCCCCTGAAGCAGTTGGGGATAAACCACTTTAACAGCCCTCTCCTGATCCAAAAGAGGCCCTGCAGATGCCAGCAGTGAGCAGGACCACAGCAAAGCTGCCTTTGTGGTGGTGCAGAGGCTGGGTTATGCGGGGTGAGTGGTGATGCTGGTTGCTCCTTGCTGCCCCTGAGGAGCACAGGACGGTGATGTACAGAAACACAGTGAAACACAAACACTTGCTATATTTCTTCTAGAGTGTGCAAACTAAATTTTACTAATGCCATTTTTTAATGAATACTTTAGGGGCTTTCAGGGAAAAAGCAGTTAGGCCAAGCCACGATGCCTTTGCTGAGCAAGCATAGCATGACTTCACGATGAATCCAGATCTCTTATGTTTTCTGTGGAGATTATTTTTTGCTGCATTTGTGTTCCATGCCATGCTGTTGCATGCTGAAATAATTGTTTAGCAAAAAGTTAAAAATACACCTGCAGAGTATAATGATATAAGTGGGATTAAACACTGTAAATCTTCCTGCAGGAGCTTCTGGGGAAACCCAAAGATTACCTCTGAGACCATATTTCTTTCCAGATTGCAAGCCTATCCTAGACCCGCCTAGAGAGGAACACTAAAAGCTGCTTCTACTTCCCATCTCCAGATGTATCTGAAGCCAGGGAGCAAAGTAAGAGCAATTAAAGCAAATGTTTTCTTTTGAAACATATGCTAATGCAAGATTTCTCAGGAAATTGGATGATCTTGGCAGAGGGTCTTTATATAATATTGCTGTGGCTAAGAAGTATGAGATGCCTGCGAATGAGAGAAGCTTGAAGAAAACTGATGTGTGGCCCTGAAATAAGTCTAAAGAAGGGTCTTTGAGGACACAGTGTGGACTAGGGGACAGTGTTGGAAAAATCACCTAAACTGTCACAAGGTGCTTATTTGGAGGGACCAATCTACTTAGTTTGAAAAGGCCAATCTACTGTCACTATAATGACAAGCTGTAATCTGAGTCAATATTATCAGTTAGCTGTCAGAATTACAAAATTCCCCTAACTCATTACAGTCATCGTGCTTTAATCTAGGCATGATACTTTTCGTATTATATATTGCCTTGCTTCCTACTACAGATAAAAAACCATTTTGTTGAATGGCAGTTTGTGGAAAAAACCAAATATCTTTCCAATTTTCACGCCCAGAATCTTGTGGATGAAATTGCAACCCATACCATTTGATGTAAAATCCCTATGATATAAACAAGAATAATTTTTTTATTTTGGCTAAGGAGAAGCTGTCTTATAATTTTCATTTAGAATTTTAATCAGACTTAATTTTAAAATGTTTTTAAGGTAGCACACTAAAGAATTTAGTATGTAACATACCAGCATTTATACCTGCATATATATCAGAAATCAATTTATTTAACTGCCAATTTATTAGGGAATTTGATGTTATCAATATGTGTGTGTATATATATGTGTGTGTGTGTCTAATTGCTAAAAATTATATGTATATATGTATATATAATCAGCATAATTTTATTGGTTATATTGGAGGAATGTTGAATAATTACCTTCCTTTTATGGTTCATAACGTTATATCAGGAAAAATTTCTTCACAGAAAGAGTGATTAGATATTGAAATGGGCTGCCCAGGGGGGTGGTGCAGTCACCGTCCCTGGAGGTGTTTAAGGAAAGCCTGGACATGGCACTCCATAGTCTGGTTGAAAATGTTGTGCTCAATCAAAGGTTGGACTCAATGATCCCAGAGGTTTTTTCCAACCTAATTGATCCTGTGGTTCTCTGATTCTATTGCCAATAACCCTGCATGACAATCCTGGTTGTATTAGCAACAAATCTGTGTTAAACCAAAACTTTTTACTTTCCTGCTGCAAATACTGTACCTAAATTGTTATTCTGGTCATCTACACGATGGTCTCTCTTACACTGTGTCTGCCAGTGGTGCATTAAGTAATGTGTTTACAGGTTTGCCACACACTGCTTCTCTTTTCATCATTCTATTTCTTTTGTCCCCTCAGAGCATGCAAAGAATGTGTGGTTTTGGTAAGCAGGTACTTTTCAGTGTACTGGTTGCTCTCACTATATGTGTTGAGCAATAGCACAAATCTTTACTCACCGCTTCTTTTATTTTACAGCTCCTGCAGGAATTGATGGACAGTCTCAGACTCTGTTCTCTACCTTAAGATAAACTCTGGCATATTATTTAGTAATAAAAAGTTCAGCTGTGCCTGTATAAGGTTATTAAAGGCATTATTCAACTTGGACCTTCAGGTATGTCCTAGACTCCCATATATTTAGACTGGCAAGTGTTAGTTAATGAGAAGATAATTGGGTCGGGTTTTGTATATTCCTGTTCATGCAATTTCCTAATGAATTTGTGGGCAAGTTTATCACTGAAAAGTGATACTGAAATGATGAATAAAGCCAGATATGTTTGTTAGGATAGTATGGTGCTTTATAACCATACCAGCATTTGGTATTAATGTGAACCTTACTGTTTTCAGAACTGAAAAACACCCTGACTACAAGTGGCACGTATTTTCAAACAAGAAAGACTATGGCTTCTTTAAAGTTTCCCTTGAGCTGTAGCCTTTATCCTTGTATCCAACCTCAACAACCTGGTCTTCATTTACGAACTCATCATATAAAGAAACAGGTCCTGGTAGCAATGGGATGATTTTACACAGAGGTGCATTGGCAGAGCTATATAGTACCCAGCAGATGTTTACTTTAATGCTTTTTATCTGACTAAGCTCACACAATGTCACCAGCTCTTCCCCTCTCCACAGGATCTCGTTTTATACCCCGTGCAGTAAGGCTATAGCACTGGAGGTACAGCTGGCTGTCACTGCTTCTTTTGTATGTTCCTGAAAAAGCATTCTGATACATTATGCATGGCTTTTTTCCTCCATGTCAGATAACACTAGGTCATCTTGAAATTGTGTTTCTAAATGCTACAGAAATGTCCAACAGGATAAAAATATCCACTGTCCTTAATGAATAGGAAGAAATTATCTACATCATTATTTTTACTTTCCAAAGCTAAGACTGAATGCAAATTATCCTCAACCTAGAAAAATCAGATGAGCTTTAATTGGCTTTATGAATGTGTTCATCGGTGCTATTTTACCTAAAAATGGTAGCCGGATGTAGTTGTTGGCTAGAACTGGCAGAACTCGGGTTAGTAGAGTGAGTATTGCTCCACAGCTGAGGAACTGTGGGTACAACTTTGTCTCTGTGAATTTGCAGTGCTCATGGGTCTCTTTGCCAGTCCAGAAGAGAGGGGTGTGTGATTTAATCTTTTCCTTTTGAAATGGGCAGGAGGCTTTGGTACCTTATCTCCAGGAGGGCAGATGAGCTATTTATGAGTGGCTCTGGGTAGGTGTGTGTCTGCTGTTTGGTACAGACCGTGCCATGGCTGTGTAGAGGTGCATTTCAACCTTTTCTAGCTCATTTTTACTCTCTTCCATATTGTTTTCTCTTTATTTTTTTTGTATGATATCGAAAGCCAAGAAGAGTCATGTGGGTAATGAGGAGGATAAGCTGTTGGTAGGATTGTTGGCTGGGTTGTTCAAAGGTGAACATCAATCTAATGGCTCATTTTAGAAATGCTAAAATGCTTTATTTCAGCCTTTTGTAAAAACAGTTTTTAACATATCCTGTTTACCTTTTAACAGTTAACCACAATGTTATAAAATGCCCCCAAAATTATATCCTTTAGTTTATAGATCACTGAACTGTTTAAATGAGCATATAATTTTTTGAAGACCTTAAATATTCTTCTTAATTTGAAAAAAAGAGAAAGTGTGTTACCATTGGGTTTGAATCATCTTTTAAACTATTTACAAGGTAAATAAGGTTTCACTTCCTTATTTGCTTAAGTTATTTTTTAGTAACTCAAGTTAGATGACTGACTTTTAACATGTTTGACTTAAAACTGAAGCTACTCACCTGACCTTCTAGGCAGGAATCACAACTTAATTATTCTTTCAATTTTTAAAATTTATTTTCTGTGGTTACACTGCAGCTTTTTGCAGATGTTACAGCCTTGAATTAGAATAACTAAAGGTGCCTCCTTTGATCTACCAGTCCAGGTGAGAATAAGAATGCACTGGTTTCCTAAATGTGTTTTCATCTCACTCATTCATGTGTAGTTTAGAATCCATCATAAAGCTATGCTCATTTAAATTCTTTAAAATCCAAGAAATGTATTTCCTCCTCTATCAGGTTATGAAGAGAGGTATAATCTATAAATCAACTTTGGGTTTTTTTTTATTTGAGGGTTTTCTGGTCTCTCCCTCAGAGGATTAAAAATCATGTCTCAAGGCAGGCCATTAAGTATCATCTATCTATCTGAGAGACTTGTAGGTGCAAGAAAAATGTGGTTAGACTTGATCAAGGAAAGAACTACAGAAAAAGAAACTCAAATTCTCTCTTCTGTCTGTTCTGCTGGTAGTCACTGCTGTAGTTTTCATTTAAACTTAAATGCACTGCATTTCACCGTATGAATCATAACATTTTGTGTATCTGTATGATAAATTGGGAAGCAGAAAAGAGCATTGAAAATTTTCCTTTTTTGACTGACTTAAAATAGAAGATGGGAAGTAAAACTTCTCTAGGTTAGCTGTGGTTTTTTTGGCAAGGCAGACATAATAATAAAATTGAGGCTGACAAAACCAGGAATTTTAGTTAGTTGGACGCTACTAGGACCTAAGCAAATACTTTCTAACTTTGCTGGGGTGAACAGGAAATGATAAATACATAGGAAGATAAATACATAGAAAGAAAAAAAAATAGGATTTGCAAGTTTTTAATAAAGTCTCAGTGATCTATAAGAATTATTAAATATTTATGTCCACTCTTCTTTATACAAGTGAGAATAAAAGACAGGAACGGAACTTCAATCTTCTACTTCACAAGCTTTGGAAGTGGTAATGATGCAAAACAAAAGACTGTGTCCAGAATCTGTGCAGTCAAAGTGACAACTCAGAGTCACAGCTGGGTCAGAAATGAAAAAATGTTAAAATTAGTTTTATTATATTTTCTAAAGGCAGACACAGTGTATGAAACAAGTAATATACATAGTGAATTGTTATTTTACAAATGTCTGCTTTATTAAGGTGCATCTACAATTACTAAATTCCCATATTCACATGAATTCTCACAGAATTGCTAAATATCAGTAGTATTATCAAGCATTGTATTTGCATATCAAAAACTATTTTGAGCTCAATATTCACTCCCTTCCTGCTACCTATATAGCTGATAGCTTCTGACATTCTAGTCTCTGCAGAAAAACAAATACAGGAGTTTCCATATACAACATTCTCAGTACTGTCCTAATTGTCTTTTAGTCCTATCAACATAAAAGATATGATTTCATTATGAGTTCACCGTGCAGCTTTTTAGAGTCTTGGGGAATGAGCTGAAAAAGGAGTGTCTGGGTGTGAAGTGAGGCTTAGTGGTCTGTTTGACATGATAATTTGGAGAAGCTGTCAGAGGGAGAGCAGTGCTGAGTTATTGGTGCAACCGACCTGCTCTGTGTTTCTTCCCGAGGATGGCAGAGTGCAGGTTCAGCAGTACGTGGTGAAAGTAAAGGAGATGTTCTGACACTCCCTGTTTTCTGCTCAAGCAGCAGGAACTTCAGATCACAGCTTTCTCCCAGAAGCAGTGCCGACTGCACTGCAGCTGCACCGTGTGGTCTGCAGTGACCACCCAAGGCTCAGGATGCCCCAGAGGCTGTGCCAGTTTGAGCTTTGCTCTAATCCATGGTGTCACCTGGCAAGCCTGTTTGATACAGGGCTCCATGCAGAGCAGTCTCGACTCTGACACCTGCAACACCTCCCCAGGCTTTGGGTGTTTGGGCATTCTCAGGATGTACGAAGAAGAGAGAAGCTGTCAAGGGGACAAGGGGATGTGGGGCCAGATATGCTTTGAGCACAGGCCATGTGACTCCTTCCAGCCCTGTGTTAGCTTTCAGAAGCTCTAAACCTGTGCTGGCTGGATCACCAAGCAGCTTCCAAGGGACATTCAAGTGATGTGCTGTCAACTGGTTGGGGACCACTGCTGCAGAAAAGGAAAAATTACAAGCATGCTTTCTTGCCTTATGTTAATTGAAAATTTGACATCTAATTTACTTTCAAGGAGACTCTTTTCTTAACAAATGAAATGTGGATTTCTGTTTAGCAGGGAGAGAGAAAAAGAATTTGAATTTGCGTATTAGGTGCCTTTCTCTCAGTCTAGTGCTGGGTTATCCCTCCTGGCTTCTTTCAGAAATATAATCAGCAAGATCAGGCTTTGGGTGGAAAAGAAATACAGGTCTTCCTGGAAGGCATACTAAGAAGTGCTTAAGTAGCCATGTGTTATATGGAATTGACTTTTTTTCCTTTTTTCCACAGATGTACAGCAGAATATGGAAAACAAACCAAAAAATTAAATTGCATTGCTTCTGTGAACAGCTGCCTGTTAATGTGTCTGTTTGTTGGCTCAGTTCATTAAAACACAAGATTAATAAAATCTAGATTAGAATCAGAGGCATGACACCTCTTAAAGTTAAGAAAAAGTTTCATTTCCGTTCTGGTTACATGATTCACAATCAGCGGTAGTTATCTGCTAATACATATTTTGTCATGACATATGTCAGATTGGGTGGTTTTAATTATGTTTATTTTTGATATGATTATCTTTGGAATAGATTAGGTTGTAAACTTATTACATTGACTAATAAATTGTATGAATATATTCATTTAATACTGCTCCAATTTTTCTCAGATGATCTTTCTTAATAATAGAGGAAAATTATTATGGTGAAGAATTGTAATGTTGGCATCAGTCCTTGATGATCACAAGATGCATTCAAACTGTTGATAGGCCAGCTTGGAGGCTGGTGGTTCTGATGTGAAGGGAGAAGAGATTTCCAGTCCAGGGTCATCATAACTATGTAATATTTCTGAGAACAAGGTTTCTAATTTTGACTAATGTTATCCAGCTTGTTTTGCTAGTAGGACTTGTAGACTCCCTCTGCCTTAACTATCTATTATCTCTTGCAGTCTCTTGGGGAAGGAGTCTCTCTTTTTTTAGTGCAATGAGGTCCTGATCTAGGGAAAGCTCTGCTAGGTGCTCAGTAACACAGATGAGTAAAATCACTGTTAGCACCTGTTCACCCCTGAATGCAGAGAGTAGATTTGTGCATCTAACTGCTTGCTTTCTTCTTCTTGGGCAGAAAAAAGGATCAGTGTGTTCACA
Organism: Coloeus monedula; assembly: GCF_965178545.1. Lineage (NCBI taxonomy): Eukaryota > Metazoa > Chordata > Aves > Passeriformes > Corvidae > Coloeus > Coloeus monedula. The sequence goes on along the minus strand of NC_138783.1, from coordinate 110,345,862 downwards.
TGGTACCTGCTGTGGATGGCCACTTACTCTTCACAAAGATTTCAGTTTCCCTTCTGCCCTCACACAGAGAAGCAGCAGTGGGCAGAGTAGGGTTTTTCAGCTTACAAACGGTGTATTATGGACAGGAAGGGGTTGTGTGAGGGATCATGAATGAGAAGAAATTTGTCCAATAAGTAGTTACTCTGGGAGTATCTACTCATTCCTTTCTGCTTCCTCCTGGCACTACAATCTGCCTTTCCTCCCTGCTTCTGAATAGCAGTTTCCAGTCTCACCTGCAGTCTTGCCCTTGTGTTTAGCCTTGGATGTCCCTCCAAACAAGCTGTTTGCTCTTGCAGACAGGCCCAGAAGCAGTGAGTGCTTCCTGTCAGTCACATTTATGAGTCTGTCAGAGCTTTGCTGTTAGAGAAACCCTTTCCTCAGCTTGGCTTCCATTTTATATGAATTTAAATGAAGGCAGACAAGTTGTTAGGATGCTAACTCTTCTCTTACACTGTGCTATAGGAGTATCATGTAATGTAAGGCAATAATCAGATTTTCCTTTATTAGATGTGACTGACCAGGCCCATTAATACTTAATGGAAATAAGATTGTTGTATAGTTTATCCAGATGTGAAATGGCTCTTCAGAGCATTATAAATTGCTTTAAATCCTGGATTCTTCCAAGTTCAGCAGTATTTCTGCACTTCACCATAATGATTGAAATCGACAGAGGCACTCACCCTAATTACTACCTAATCAAATCTGAAAATACTTTTTCAAGGATGTAAGATCATCTCTGAAACTTGCTTCCTTCCCTTTGGACTATCACTGTCAAAAATTGTTGGCCTTCTGGTTGCTCAGCAAATCTCATTTGTTGTCCCAAGCTGCTTTAGTGGGAATTGAAGTGATGAATTGATTGGTGTGGAAGTGTTATGATTAGTGTACTAGGAAGATTTAACATCTCAGATATATATATCCATATCTATCTATCTATCTATCTATCTATCTATCTAATGCATGTGTGTGTGTGTATTTTGTCTTCTGCTCTATAGATTTTATAAAAATGTATCCCTTGATTTTACATCTTGGGAGTCTTCAGTTAGATGTATCTTTAACTCACTTTGAATTAAGAAAAATAAATCTCTGGATAAACTGTACTTTTGAAGCTGAAGTCATAGGACTACTTTAAAAACATTCTTTTTCATAGAAGAAAAGCTGGAGAGGTTTATTAGAACTTGAAGTGAATTAAGCAAAGACAAAAAATATTGGACTTGCATTCCTGTTTTGATTGCTTTCTCTCACCAGCATGTCTGCTCTTTCTCAGCATTGCAGTAATGACTTGCAGCTAATTCCATCACAGTCATCACATAGTTTATTGACTGTTCTGTGCTTCAATCTCTCTCTTCAACACCTGTGTTATGGGGCTGAAAGACTTGTCACATGAGTGAGGCCAAGATATACAGCACCGTTGGCATGGCAGTCTGGACAATCTTCCTGTTTTACAAGAGGAAAGTAGGAGCAAAGTGACCATGTCCAGCCACTGCAGCCAGCACAGCTGAGCAGTTACAGTTGCTACAACCCTGTGTCCCTAACTGGACCATGATGACTGAGCAAACAGCTTAATTCTGTCTGAGGTAGCTGAGCCTGGTGGACTGTGGGACCCAGGAGATCTCCCCTTCCTGAAGCAAAGCTGAGGTTGCTCATTTCATCCCAGATCCCAGCTCCAGCCACTCTTGAACCTGACCCCCACCCTCAGGGAAAGAAAAAGCACTTTCATAGCCCTTCTGTTTCCTACTTGCCTCCTGCTCTGACCTGTAGCTCTCCAGCTGCTCACATCCATGCACACACTGTGGATGGCTGCAGCAGCCAGCCCTCACCTGTGCCCCCACCCCAAGGTTCTCATGTCCTGCCCCACATCAAGGTCCCTGGCAGTCTGCACCTGCCCCTGCTCTGAATGGAGTCATGCTCACCCAACACTGAGCTAGAAGTAGGATTTAATAAGAAACTAGAACAGACTGTAGCCATCAAGCATAATGTTCTGCTAAATAAACTGCTCAGCTGCCTGCTTAAATGAGTGCACCCTTTTATCTTCCTTCCTCATACTTTTCTTTTGCTTGTTCATTCCTGATCTGCCCTGATCTCTCCCTTTATCATCCCACCTTCTCTCCCCTAATCATCCAATAGATATTGCATGATCCTAAATATCCCATCTGCTCCAGCCCAGAATTCTCTTTGCCCTGCATCCCACCAATGAACAGATACTCCTTTAAAAGGAACTGCCTTAGTGTGTCAGGCAGAGAGTTTCTTTGGTGGGTTTCACACCAGGGACAATGGTGTAATCATTTCTTGCTGTGCAAATATTTGGGGTTTTTTGTTCTTCTCTGGTCTGATTGCTTGGGTTCCTCCACCTGACAAAACAGGACTGCAACCTGTTGATGTTTGGGAAGAAAAGTGTGTAGGGTGCCAAACCATAACCATTTGCAAGGTGATCTATTTTCAGCATTATTTATATTACCATTTTCAAATACAATTTTGGGTGTCATGAAAAGCAAAGATAGATATGAAGCTAGGAAGGCAGTGCTAGGCAAAAGCACTGTGCATATGCAATAGCCTGGGAAGTATGCATGTTTTCTTGGCTGTCTGGTTTCAAACAGATTGTTGGTATGCTGTTGATTTTTATTTTTTCACTGCACTGTAAATCTGCTAAACTCCTATGTGTTGCAGAAGTTTAAGCACCTCTGAATTTGCACAATTTGGAATGGAATTTGCAATGCAAGGCGGGGGGGCGGGGTGTTGCATATATAAAAGACAGAATTTTATTTATGGAGACCCATAATAATGCACTGTAGGTTACTGAAGTATGTAGGATGAAAACCTGTAGTAATAAGAATGACATCATAAATTTCTAAATTGCTGTTAGGGAGTAGGGCTTGGGGAGGCTGGTAGCTAAAGTACAAGCATTTTCCTGTAATTGCTCTACAGGCATGTAAGTCAGAGTGTTTTCTTCTTTTTTTTTTCCTCAGAGAGCAATCCCAGTTCCTTCAAGGCAGCTTTTCTTGCCTGTAATACTCCTGTTGCTTGTGCAAAAAAACTCCAAAAAATTCTTTGTGTCTATGTGTGCACACACACACACACACGGAGACTTTTATCTGCTATTATATGGAAAAGCCTAAGAAACCTTTTTTGTTTTGAGACAATTGAACATGAGACTTGAAATGCATGCAGCTTGTACTGTCACAGCACAAGGGTTTCCTGTTTATAAAACGGGGTTGTCAGAACTTGGAAAAAATTCTGCTTCTCCCTTGATGCTGTGAATCGAGAAAATTGAATCAAGGAAACGATGGATTTTTTCAGGTATCTGGTGAATAGGAACTATTGGCAATAACAATCTCAGCATTTTGTAAGCCTCTCACTCATGTACCTACCCTCCATACGCACCTTGAACATACACCTCATGGCTCCTTTGCTTCTCCTTTTCCTCTTTTTTCCCTAGATCACTTTCTTTTGTGTACAGTTAGAGCTATTTTCTCTTTCAGTCTGTCTTTCCAGAAGGAGAAGTTGCAGAGGGTGACGTTCTGCTCATGATGGTGTTTGTTGAGGTGGATGGAGACGCGGGTGAGCTGATCGTTCTGCAGCTGGAAAATATATGCAAGGCCACGATCAGTCCACATATCCCTCAACGAGTCAGTACCAGAAATGGATTTATGAATCACATATTAGTCAATAGACTCTTAAGCATTAAAGAAGGCACAATCTCCTGGCAGTTTTCAGGCAACTGTACTGAAGGGCATTTTCTTGCAGATTGAAGGGTCAACTCAGAAGCACTTTTTAAATTTATGTAGTGTGCCAGGCCTTTAAACTCTGTGCAGCTGACCTATGTGTTCACACACTGGTATTCAGTGTATCCTTGTCAATTGTGTGGTACTAAGACTAGTTTTCCAGACCACCATTTCTTCAAATTTACAAACTTTTTTAATAACACAATGCCAACTTTTTCCTTTCCACACTCAGTGCATCTTAAAACAGTATTTGACTTCTGAGATATCCAAAACCGACAGAGAGTTTAAATGCAAGAAAAATGCAGTAAAAGCACTGCAAATGGTTTTTATGGGCACATATAATTCAGGGGGCTTCTGGCTGCTCTAATAGCTTTTTTCAATCAAAACTACAGCTTTGCTATATGTGGTAAACCACTGTGTAATGAAGATAACCTTGACAAAGTATTGGAATAATAAGGCAAGTTCTATCGAGTTTGCATTCCTAAATTATTCAGAGACTGTAAAAATGTACATTGAAATATTTTGTGCTTCAATAAAAGTGCCCCAATGCTATTCCTTTCTTTCAGTGGATGCAATGGTTTCAAAACCGCATTCTCAGGCAATTCTCTATCTTATACAGGACAAAGGCTTTGTGTCATTATTTGTCACTGCACAGTCTCCTAATGACAGTTTGGAGGTCAGACGTGGCAGCTGTCCCTGGCACATGAGTGCAGGTGAGCCTGCAGGTCACAGCTGGGGTGCCAGGCTGATGTGACAGCGCACACAGCCCGTGCCTTGGCATGCTGGGTGCCGGCGTGCACCGCCAGCATGGGAGCACCTCCTCGACACTGGGCTCTGCCCCCAGCGATCCCTGCCAGCCCCTGGGACCAGCCTGGACTACTCCCACCTCCAACATGTCTTGGCTGTGGCAAATCTTAAATGCCTTTGAAAAATGTCCACAGCTACAGTCCCTGCGGGAGCAGGAGCGAGAGGCACCCGCCGCTCTACAGTGCCCATAGAGCCAAGGTCTGGGTCCGTCTGCCTGGCGCTGGCAAAGCTGATTGGTGTCACCACAGCTGGGCAGGATGGACAACTGTAGCCCATTTCTAAATTCTGTTAGGAAGTTTCTAAATTCTGTTAAGGCCTGGTTAAATGAAGCTTTACATGTATATTCCCTGAGCAGTGCTCCTGTTCTCACTTTAAGCCTTCCTCCTCTTCGCTCCTGCAGCTGATCCATGCCCCCCATGCAGGGAGACCTAAGCTGATGGACATGGAGATCATGGAGTGCAAACAAGCAGCTGTGTTAGATGAAGCTCCAGTTGCCGCTTGGGTTAATTTCAAGCCCCACCAGAGATGTTGGGTAACAAAACAGAGTTAAACACCATTTCTGAAGAGCCTGAAAAGTACCTGTGCCACAGGGATCACTGTGACAAATCAGTGTGTTTTGTTGTTGTCTTCAGGAGAACTAGAATTTGACCCACAGTAAAGCAAAAAAATATTAGAATAATAAATATCTAGAGGCTTACAAGAAGCTATGGCAAAACAATGAGAACTATGAAAGCCCATATCTACACTGAAGACAGGTTCATTAGCCAGTAGTTCAGTGAGCCAGATGAGTTAAGGTGAAAAAAGAAAGAATGTTATTGGAATGGCAAATTATTTTAAAGTACACAATGATTTCATACATCAATATACAGGATAAAATGTCCCTTTGCCATAGATAAATACATAAAGACCTTACTGAAAGCTGCCATTTAGTCTCTGTTATTCTACTTCTTAACTGTGAATAGCCAAAGGTAATATCTAGTTAAATGAATTAGAACTTCTGAAAATTAGTTTTATCTTATTGGTGTCTGAAAAGCTGCAACATATGTTATTATTATCCCTGGTACAGTAAGCCCTGACCCCAGCCCTATATAATACCAAGAAATATAAGAAGATGGTTCAAGTTCCCAAAAGCTTATGCTCTAAGGATAGGATGGACTGTAATATGCATGCAGGCTGTTACTGTGCAACTGCTAGGGTGAATTCTGTATTTTTAAACTCAGATGGGAAGAAGAAAGAAACAGTGATTTAGCTGTAAAAACAAAGAAACAAAACAAAGAAGGAAAAAGAGGTGATACAGGAGAAAAGAATATGAAGAGATTAATGGAGAAAATACGTTAGGGTTGACATGAGAAAACAGAAGGAATATCTGGAGGTAGCAGCTAAGCAGAAAGACAAACAGCATTCAGAGTAAATACTACAGAAAACAGCTTTGTCTCCTTATCAATGTTGAAGGTCAAGGTCTAAAATGTTTCTTCAGCTGTTCTTGCCAATATAAGTCTCTGGCTGCTTCTATTCAAAATAAATCCCAGATGCTATTTAAGTGATAGCTGGCATATATATTTCAGAATTTGGGGAATGCTAAGCTTTCTTTAGACATCATCTTACAAAGTGACTTACCACGGAATTGAGCTTTCAGTGACTCACCTGGTGGGATTATAGCTTTATTTTTCAGCAGTAATAATGGCAGAATGATTATATAACAACTAGATTAAAGTACTTCTTGTGTTTTCTTATTACATTTCCTACATATATTTTAATTTATTATTTTTATTATGTTGTGGTGCTTTTCAAAAAGATTAAATGCTTATAAAAATTCCAAAGGCTCATTTTTTTGAAGACAGTAGGTAGTAAAAAGTCTCTGTCCAATGAGCCTTCAGCTGGGGGTCTGACAGACATATGGCAGCAAATTGTGTCTGTTAAAGTAAATCTAACCTAGCAAATGCCTACACTGCAGTCACTTCCCCTCTGGTATCAGTGTCAGTGCTAGATTGTTTAACACAAAATCATATATGCATAAATTAGTGCCACTTCCGTAATGCCTGTAGGACAGGCAGTCACCACAGACTGAGACAGTCAAGCCAGATGGCTGGAGCATCCCTCAGCTGACAGGCAGGAAGAAGAAGAGATTGTGGCATGCCACTCAGACAGTGTGGCTTGGCCAGCTTTGTGGGCTGCAGCAATTCAGTGTCGAGCCTTGCAGTGGAGCCCCTGCACAGAACCACTGGTTTGTCCTGATGTGTGGTCCTGTGGCCTGTGATGTTCTTCAAGACCTTTCTTTCCTCTGCCCTGCCCACAGAAAACTCAGAAAGAATCTCACCTGCTTTGCATTTGTTTCCTCATGCTGTGGAAATGAGGACTGTCCCTTTTGTTCCTGCTTGACTGTGTGTTCAGGGTCTGTGTGTTCAGCCCTTTCCCCACACACATCACTCTGCCAGCACTTTCAGCACCTCCCTTAGATGTCATCAGCAAATCTCAGCTGGGAGCCAAACTGCCTGAAGGCAGCAGGCAAGCCCTGCAGGGACACCAGGGCTGACAAAACTGCAGCAGGAGTGCCCATGATTTAGAGATGGAAGTTGAGAGGAAACCTCCCCGTGTGCGTACTGCACGGAGCTGAGAGCATCTCTCGAGTCTCCTGAATGCAGGCAGAGAATCTCTCTCATGCACAGACTGCTTCAACAGAGCCATTTTTACCATGTTGTCATATTTGCTGTCTCACTGGAATTATAAAATTGTCGCAGTACCAGAAAACTGGGAGCCCTAGAGATAGGTTATTCTTTGCTGACTAATATATAAGAAAAACTTCTTTATTCTGCTTTACTCTGTTCTCAGTTGTTTCCAAGCAATTGTGAAAACTTTGCAGCTTCCAAAATTTCAGAGGGACTTTTTGTCTGTAACTTTTGTTTCACTGGTTGGCAGAAGTAAAATAAAACAAAAAAAGAAAAAGAAAATTCTTCCTAACAATTAGAGAGCTCTTCTAAGTGTCAGTCCTACAAGCCTGTAAGATGGCAAGGATTAATACTGTTTACTTTAAAACAAGAGAAAAGCAATCAGCCACTCTGATAAATTCCTGTAAATAAATAAACAGCTTCAGAAATTTAATCTCAAAAAGTCCAACTCTTATAGCTTCATCCTCCTTTAGTTTTGCTCCATTGCTAACCCTTACAGAGCAAAGAAAAGAGTTTGACTCCACTGACCATAGCTCACTGGCTTCAAGTAAGGTCTCTTATGGCTGTGATTTATATTCTGGACCTGCAGGTCATAGCACTTTGTGTTCACCCTCCTGTGGATTTATTCTTGGCTGCTGAGGTCATGGCCTAACAGCTCCTGCTTTAGAGATACTTTCTCAGATGCCTGTTGTTGGTTGGTCTCTTTCCTTTTCAATTATTGTGTAGCTTCACTTGGTCTGAAGATGAAAAAATTATCATCTCCAATGCCATATGTTCTTTTTTCACACATAAGAATAAGTAAAAAAATGACTGCCCTAATAGAAGAGTGACCTAGAGTATCTTAATTACAGTGAGAATTGGTAGAAGATGCAGAAAGCCTTTCTATTTTTTTGTTTTGTTTTGTTTGCTCTTGGATTGAGAACTTGCAAAACTATTCTGTTCCAGCAAGGTGAGAAACGCCCTTTTCTTTTTTCTTTTTTCTCCTTTTTCCTCATTTGATTGAATGATAGTTAAAATATTCTATGTCTTTCAGACACATTTTGGCTTTCCCTCAAATGCAGGACCTAGGGAATTCCAGATTCCTGCAACAACTTAAGGAATACTGAGTATCCCCAGCTACAAGTAAAAGTCTTCTGTTCAATTGGTCGTTGCTAAAGTGTGTGTATTCCTACACAGTTTTCCACAGTCACTCTGATATCATAAGGGATATCACATATGCTAGCTGTCAAAATATCAGAATTTACTATAAATATAAATTAGAATCAGACACATAACTTTTAACCTGCGTATTGTGTCTCTGACCATGTCATCTAAGAAAAGCAGAGAAAATTAGTTTCTTAAAATCATGAAAAAAAGACCCTAGAAAACCTGAGGCTCACCTTAGAAGCCTGGTCTAGAAAATGAGCTATCAATTTGCTTGCAGGTGGTCCTGACAGCAGATCTGACAATATGTTTGTTTGGCTGCTGTAACATATATTAAGCTTCAGTGCATCCCCCTAAAGGTTTAGAATATGAATGATTTCTAAATAAGGGAGGCACATTACACTTTGAATAATCACCCCTGCAGCCTGTGGCCTGCACAGGCAAAGAAGCAAAAGAAAAGCAGAGCTTTGAGAAGAAAAGGTTTGATGAAAAGGGTGACTTTAATCTGCAGTGGCTATTGTTCAGCTATGGCTTCCTAGTCAATAACTATGGCACCTTTCTTTGCACATATTTATGTGATTAGGTTACTGTAATATAAGAAATAAATAACTTTTTTTTAATGTAAAAGGCCGCCTAAAAATATACATCTAATACCCTGAAATAGGGCTTAAACAGGTACTGTGCATTTTTGCAGGATTTATTTCAGAGTTTTGTAGGACTATTTCCTCCCCCACCCCCCCTTTCTGTGGGGAATCTTGAAGTTCAGATTGTTTTTTCCCCTTGTGTTGAGGAAAGTAAAACATTATTTTCTCCCACTGTATTTCAGGAATCTTGCTACTGTTCCTTCCTATTACTAGTATTTCCCAGCACTTACGTAATGCTCAAAACACAGAGAAGCAAAGAAATAAATTTGCCAAAACTAATGAGCAAGACTAGGAGGAGAACTTAGGTTTTCTGACTCATTTTCATACCATTTACACTAAATCCCACTGCTTCTGGGTAGCCTGTCACCTTACCATTCATTGTACAAAGTTGAGAGCTGATAAAATAACTAACACCTCATGCTACATTTAGGGAAAACTCATAAAGCTTTCATCTACTTTTCTTTTTTCTTTCTTCTTTTTTTTTTTTTTTTTTTTTTTTTTTTGAGACAGAGCCTTGAAAAAACCATAGACATTAATCTGACTAACCCAGATTATGCCCAAGGAAGGAAATTTTTGTCCACCTGTTTTTTTGCAATGCACCTTAATTATGCTCTAAACCTCTCTCAACATAACTGTGCAGTCTCCTCCCTCAGCTACCCTGTGGGTTTCAGCAGTTTGTAAACCATTCCAAGGTTGCTTCCAAATTCTTGGAACTCTGAGGTATAAAACACAGGCCTCAGGTTTTGCAATTTGTTTTCTGCACAATAACAAGTGAAACAGTATTTGCTATTTCTGAAATTTCTGTCACTTCTGTATGACTTTAGTAGTTAGGATTTTTTTCTTTTACAAAATAAACAAGTGCCCTAAAAGCATAGTGGGCAGCTGGCCAGAAATAGCCATAAATGCTTTCTCAGCAGTGTGAAACTTCTGAAATTAAAGACAGATGTGGTACAGTGCCTGGGAAAGGAAGGGAAAGGTGACATGATGGCTCCTGCAGAAATAAAGATGGATATAAATCAGTGTGTAGCTATAAATTTACAGGAAGGCAGACTAAGCCACAGAGATACAGGGCCAGCTGAGAAACTTTGATTCTGGCTACCAGAGGCTGAGGTGGACACACCTAAGATGGAAAGGACTAGGAAGTAAAACCTGTATTTGTGCTGCAAAAGTGTTCGTGGTATTCTACAGACAGACCTGGAAAAGAGTGTGAATGAAACTGTAGATTGAGAGTAGAAGCTAACAAAAGAAAATTAGAGATTTTATTTATGTGACCAAGATTTACAGAATACAATAATTGAAGATGTCTTTTAAAGTATCACTGCTGAATCACTGGTTTCAATGGGATGGCAAAACTTTTATTTGTTAAAGATTGAAAGATTGTAAACTCTTGCTTTTGATTAATAGCACAGTCATCAACTAAGTAGGGGTGTCATGCTAGGTTACAGCCTGTATAAGTTATTTGTGAACAGAAGCAAGTAATCTATTCTTACACCTAAGCTAGTCACTATCATCATTTGTGAAATGTAGTTCCTCAGTTCATATCATCTCACCAAGTCACACATGAAGTGAAATTTGAAACAAAAAGTCAGGCTTTTATAATCCAGGCATTTTTTTGAAAACATGCACAGTAATGCTTGTAATGGGGTTTGCAGTACTTTAACGTTTAAAAGCCTCATGTACAGACACTGGAAATGTTCTGTACATAAAAGGAACATGCAGAAAAATCTAATTTACTGCCTCAGGACATCTTTGTTTTTTTCTCCTGTTTTTGTAGTACCCATTGGCTTGTATGGAAAATGGTTTTGGTTCGCTGTTGTATTGAAAAGTTTCTGTGCCCAATTTTGCCATTCTCATTTAAACTTGCAATATGGCAACAATAGCAAAACTCATATTAATACTTTCTTAAAACCACATTCCCTCCTTTCATTTAGTAATAAAACACATCATTGAATGTAAATTTCCTGAGCTGGATAATCTATGCTTTCTCATCTCAGTAGTTCAGTTTTTCAATAGAAAGGAATAACAGTTAATTTTTTGACATTAACTCTATATAACTAGCATGAAATGAGTCAAAGAATGAGTGAAAACTAATCAGGCTTATACCTCAGAATAATCCTGGAAGAGAAAAGACTTCTTCATTAATTATACCTGGCCTTGCTACCATGAAGTTTTAATGAAAAGAAAAAGGTGACTAAAACTATGAAGGTTTTTGATTAATTCTGAGTCTATTATTTTCATTGGATCTATGCTTCTGGCCTTAATAGGGGCACCACTGATGATCTGAAAGCACACATAAGGCTGTGCCTACATTAGCAAGAGGGTGGCTCAGCAGGAGAATAGCATTAGATCAAAGCAGCTGCTGCTGGAGCCCCAATATTATATGCAATTTGCACATTTTACTTTAGGTAACATTTAGCCTGGCCTGCAGAGTTGAATGCCCTCACCATGTATGTGGTTTGGAAATACCCTGAGCCCATGCCACTGATTAAGACCCATTAGGGTTTGTAGTGCATTAAACCTGCACCTGAATCTGGGTTTCCTGCCCAATTTCATCTGAAAGAAATCGAGTTCTCTTGTGCCTGAATTGCTCTGAAAAATGGTCCAAAATGCTAATGCAGACACAGCCTGTACCAGCCAACAATATGTATACTTTTTTCCTATCTTTCTGCAAACATAATGTTGACTGGAAAACTTCACAAGCTTCTAATTTAAATTTACAAAACCAAAGATATTTCAAATTATGTTATTTTCTGAATACAACTTGACCTAGCAGTATTATGCATAGATATTCTATGCATAAATTGTAGACCAAAATCATACTGCCTTCATATCATGACTTAAGGGTGGAATCATTTCGTACAAAACGCATAGTCAAGGGGCTGGTATTAACAATCAGTGCAATAGAGCTCCAAAAATTCACTTTAAATGCACATAGAGAAAGCTATTTATGGAGTGGTTGAGAGAATTTTGAATGCAGTGCAAGATTGTATATTGTCATTTTCATCAAAGTTATTTGCTTCTTGATATTACAGCAATCTGAATATTTTCCTTATTGTGCTTACATTTTTTTTCTTCAAATGATGGGTTTTCTCTTGCATCTCTATAAAGATTTAGCAGACTATTTTAAGTGGTGACCACTTCTATTTGTATGCCTAGATCTACTAATATATTCCTGAATTCTCTATGGGATCATCCATACCAAACTTTCAATGTTGTGTATGGTTGTGCTTTTAAAACTGTCTTTCTTCATTGAAGTCTGAGACACTTAATTTTACAAAACCAGAGCAGATATGTATGTATGTAACAAAAGAGCCTTTTTTATTTATGTGATAAAGACTTAGATACACTGCAAGGAGCCACATAAGTTGTCATTTAAATAAACAGCAGTTGCAAGTATTGTATAGTTGCAAGGCATTTCACAAAATTGAGGCAATTCTTTTGGGAAGTACTTCCCTTAATGGTTTGTAGAGTTCCTAATTTCACACTATGGAGTCTACTTTTTGGGCATATATTAACCAAACACATGTGAGTATCTGCAGAAGTCACTATTTTTTTAGTTAATCTCTTTCTTTACACCCTGAAGAATATAATGAAGCCTGTTTGTCATATTAGCATTGCATTTCCAATTAAAGTCCTTATTAAAAAAAGAGAAAAACCACTAATCTAATGGCCAGATAAATGACCTCAGCAATAAAAACTGTTTACCAGACAAAAACGTAGTTCACTTCTGTTAGAACATGCAATACATTTGAAACAATTAAGAAACACCATCTCAGTTTAGGGTATAGAGAAGATCCACATTGCCTGTAAAGTGTAGCCATTGAACTGGGACAAAAAATGTATGTGCACAGAAAGGTCTATTTCTAATAGAGAAAACCTTTCTTTTCAAATCAACTGACACCTCTGCAGGCTTTCATTCTAGACTATGCTTTTCCCAGATGCTCTCAACTGTAACCAATAAATCTGAACACATATTTACTCTGCATGCTCTACCACGCTGATTTTAGGAGAATACAGGAGTTCTAACAACTCTATGAATAGGCAATAAACCAGGACCCTTTTGAAAACAAATCACTCTTCCTTTTCTTAAAAATTACTACATGCTGTCAAGATAGATGAAGAAATAGGGGATCAATATAAGGTATTAATCTCTTCAGTATTACAATTATACATAGTCCTTTAAGCACATGCCTAGAGCCAGTGAATTATTGCATTTGAAGTCAAACTGCAGATTAAACTTGGAGCATGAAGAGGAAGGCAGACAAAGAGAGGGAGAGAGATGAATCTATATAAGGGGGAGGGGAGTGACATTTTGATTTGACACATTAGAATCTTTATATTACTGTTCTGCCAGTAAAGAGCCTCTCTGGAGGTGTATGAAAGATTTTGCACTTAAAACTAAACTGGCAAAATAATCTTCTTTGCTGTGTAGATTAATGTTAGGAAATTTTCCTTTGCTTGTCTAGGGCAGTTCTGATTCTCTCTGCACACATTTAAAACTTCTTTTGATTTTTCTTATCTTCCCCAGGTTTGGGTTCCTGAAATGTGCTAGTCACTCTGTGAGGGAGAAAAACAGGCACAGGTTTGTAGCTCATTTTTTCTCTAATTGAAGCACATTCCACACTTGTCACAACCTCCAGATAGAAGGAACAGGGAGGAAAAGTAGAATTCAGATGTCAAACAGGCACATGAAAATGAAATAAATCAAGGTTCCAAAGACACATGTGAGAACAAACTATTAAAGACTTGGTTTCTCATGGCTGTATTTCTATCCATCCCCAGACTCACCCTCTTGTCCCAAACTGTCTAACTATTCATCATTATCTTGGAGACATTTTAATTATACATTTTGCCAAGTCTTGGGTCCTTCCCTGTCGTAATTTGCACTTTCATTGTCCCATGTTTAAACATCCCTGCTTTCACTGGGCACTGGTTTCTGCCTTACAATATTTTTTTTTATTATTGTTTGGTAATATTTCTATTGCTTCCGCAATCAAATTTAAAATTGGTCTTTGTTCCACTCCCCACTTTCTGTTGTGGTTTCATTGGCAAGTGCTGAATGTCCTTCAGTAGACAGTGAAAAAGGCAAAAAAAATTAAGGCCTCTCTTAACTTTCTGAACTCTTTTGACTTTCTCCCTCCCTCTTCTACAACTTGAGTCTGAGGAACAAGAAGAGAAGCTGAAAGAAATTTAGATTGCAGAAAGTATTTTTTAGATCAAGAAACAATAGTCTGTTTGCAGAACTAGTTACCACTGTGAAGAACGTAAAACCCAGCTGATGACAGATTTACTGGTTTAAAGACAAGTGCAAGCCAACACAAGGTTAAATCCCTTTCATCCCTTTGATTCCTTTTTCATAAAATTAGTCATTTTAATTCTGTACAAGCATTAATTTCTTGTTTTCGTAAAATGTAAGTCAGAGTCTCTTTAAATTCCAAGCCTTGACCTGCAGCAGCAATGAGTTCCACAGTCTACTGAAAATACTCTGAACAGATATTTCCACTTATCCATTTATAATATGCCATCTCTCATTTTCCTTGCATTTGCATTCTTCCTCCCTGAAGCAGAAGGAAAATTATTTAATATTGTTTGAAATATAGGAGGAATCTAAATTTTTCTTTCCCCAAGTGCATATTTTCTGAGCTTCAAATGCACTGAACCTAATGACAGCTTCTGTGAGCTCAGTGTCTGGTCTCACTGAAGTTCCCTGCTTCTCCTTGAAGTCCATTCTGCACTTCCATAACCTACACAACTTCTGCAACCTGCTTACTTTGCTACTTCAAAGCATGACTGTGCCAGAAAACCGTGGTCTCAGGGTGTGATTTTGAGGCAGTCTGTGTTTTCCCCCAGCAAAAAACTGACAGTTTAATTCTAGTCTTTCTCTTCTGTCTCTTAGACAGTTTTGATCCACAGTAATACTTTAGTTCCCAAATATTTACTTTCCTTACTAATTTCCTGTGCAGGACCTTGTCAGAAGACTGAATAAACTCCCTGCTATCTCTTGCTTTGGAGACACTCACTGAATTTTAGCATTTCAGTGAGACTCTTCAGAAAACTCAGCAGGCTAGGCTTTATCACATCCTGGTCTTTCAGGTGTTTATTGTTTTACTTTCCTGATACAGATGCAATGTTTATTCATCTGTAACGTCTTGGATCACTTCTGAAGCCTTTTTAATTAGAGATATAAAATTTGCCACCCTCTAAGTTACACCCTTACTAAGATATAGTAAGAACTTTTAATTAAAGCCCGTGCAGTTTGTTAGCTGCTCTGCCCTGTCAAGATTTTGAATTCTGTGATGTCTGTCCTTTAAGCCTGTTGACTTGAAGCTTTTCAATTACCAGTTTCTTTCAGCATCGTTCCTTATGGTGGCTCAGTCAGCACCACTCATCGTCCTCACTGACAGGCAAAGAAAGCTGTAGAGCCACTCACGCTCTGCAGCAGAGACTGGTGCAAAGGAACACCTCTTGGAGGTATCTGCACCTCTTTGTTTGCTCCTTCTATCTACAAGGACCCATGCTCAAGCCAACCAGCAGCTGTGAATTTGAAGTTTCACACATGTCCATGCACTGAAATCAGACCTAGAATGTCCATTGACCTTGAGTCTTTTCTCTAGTGATGCCCACACAAAGTGTAGGTTGGTGACCACACTCCTCTCTTAACCTCTTGAGTCTGAAAGTTTATAACCTCAAAGTAAGGGATTCTCCCATGGGTTTCCTGGTTCCTCCCAGCTGAAATACAAAATTAGCAGCGATGCATTAATTTCCACAATCTCTGATGCATTCTTTGAGGAAAGCTATACATATTTAGCAATACTCTGATTGCTCTCATATGTTCTATTATAGACATAAGAGAAAAAATTCAGCATGAATATAAAGTTGGTTTTGAATATATTTCAGAGCAAGAGAAAGCAGATTGGTAATGCTATGCATGACAAAAATGTTACTCTTTATTGAATTAAAATTCTGCCACCCATAAAATAATAATTCTTTTTTCATGTGAGAAAGACAGAATTTTCTAGTTACATGAATGTAACTTAATAACTGGCCCAAGGGGAACTGAGCTCTCAAAAGATTAAAAAACAAAAATCCCACTCCAGACTTTTAAATTTCAGATCCTAAATACAGAGTCTGATTGCTAATTTCATGACCAAGAATTCACATTAAACTTCTCCCAGAAGTCATGCAGAATTGGCCTACTCTTAATATTCACAGGAAAGTTAAAGTCCTATTAGTACATTGTCTAATAATGTGCAGCAAAAACTCTTGATGGAATGCCACCATCTGTGTCTGTGCCTAAAATGGAGCTTACTTTTGAAGATATGATTTAAACTATTCTTTAGCAATTAAAGTACGAGAGTGCCAAAGTGATGACAAGCTTTTTCGTGTCTTCTTCCTAAAATTATGAGAGACTTTTTTCATTTTTTCCCCATCCTCTAGAAGTTCATGGGAAGTAAATTTTCAAAGTAGTGACATTAATGGGACTCATGCAGTTAAATCCCTATGCATCACTTTGAAAATTTACTTTCTAGTGTACTAATGAAAATTTAGGTCCTTGAATATTTATGATCCTCTATGGGATATCATAAATGAAGCTCTTATTTAAATAAATAGGTGGAAAATCTGCCATGTGTGCATAGTCTACTGGCATTCATATAATTGCAATCAAACTGCATTGTCCAAGAGTATCAGATTAATTTCTATTGTTCCATTTGCTGTTTGACCCTATCTCCCTTGATAATTGCAGATTTTCATTTGGATTCCACTTCCAGAGTTTAATCTCCCACTTAGAAGGACAGTCAGATAAAGACCAAGAGCATGAGGAAAGAAAGCATTTTAATTGGAAAAGTGTATTTGTGATGCTGAAAGCTGTTGGTTCCCTGGGAGCTGCACTGCTGATGTCTTCTTTTCTTGGCCTTGGAAATTTCCATCAGCTCCTTGCTGGCCAGGGACCTCCTGGATGGCTGCTGAAGGTGGGAAGGGAGGGACAGGGATGAGCGGTGTAAGATTGTAGTGGAAGATTGATTTAATCCTAAAATTTGGCACAGACAGCAACAAAACTGTGATTACTTCTGGGCCTATTAGGGCTCTAGATGGGCCCTAATAAATAATCAGATACAGCTTCTGCAGCAGGACTACTACAGTATCTTCCTGGTGCTGGGTATTAATCACACATTATAAGAAGAAAAAATTCAGATTTGCTCTGACATGATTTATCCACATGATTTAGCCCCTTATGCATATCACATCTTTGCTAGCTTGAGTCTCTTGCCTTGTGGTACATGTCTACTGGGACAGGAGCCCTGCCCCATCATACGTGAGAGGGGATGATGCCCAAAGGGCTGTATTCTGGGGATAATATCCAGAACCAAAGCACTCCTTCACAGCAAATTGTGAGTCTGTGCCTCAGGTGCCTGCTGTATCTTCTGTTCAATTCTCCAAGCACAGAGAGGATTGTTTCTTTTGCTAAACCAACTCCTGCTGCCCTAGAAATCACACAAGTCAGGGTATTTTGACATCAATGTCATCATGTAGGCACTTACAAGTTGCCATGTCTTCTTGTTGACCTAATTAGTTATTTATTGCTTTTGTGTCTGCAAGACTTCTAGAACAATATAGTCCTTGGAGAATGAAATGTTTTTATAAAATTTTATCAGCTGAGTAGTGGCACCAAAATAGAGCAATGACAGAGCATTTGTTCATCTAAGGATTCAGCGGAGGAGGAACCACGAGCAGAGCAAGCTATGGCAGCCTGACAGCTTGAATTGTCACACCAGCAGAGCTTAAGTCTTCATCATCTTTATCCTTTGAGAACATAATTAGATCTACCTATTAAAATGATATCTAATAAAATCAAAGTTTTCATACTAATTATATAAAAGAATGAAGAAATAGCATATGACTAAGCAAATTGATTTCTGTCTTGTTACTCAATTACTTATCCACCCAGAAAACTGTCTTTTTATCAATGCTTGAATGCATTTCTACTCATATAGAAAGGGCCTTACAGGGAGAAGAGCAAGTTTAATAAAGGGGGGAGGACAGGAGTGAGAAACAGAATCTGGAGAGCACAGTTAGTAAGTTGTCTCTTAAAATATTAAGCTAACAGCTACATTTTTTCTTTTTTTTTTTTTAATTACCAGGGTGCTGTATCTTTTTAGAAAAGAGCCCCAGATCAAAACCACAGCCCTTGACCTGTTCGTTGGTGTTTGTCCAATTTATCTAACTAAATTGTGGGCTAGTTTTTTTAAAGACTAGATTTCTCTCTCTCTCTCTCTCTCAAGGTATGTATGTGTGTATGTATATTTTATTTTATCCCAAGTTTGGGTTTTTTCTTGCTTTTGCAAAAAAAACCTCATAATTCAGGTATCTTTTACAGACTCAAGATTGCTGAAGAAGTTTATACCTCGAAAGTATAATAGTTCTTCTAATAATTTCCTGTTATTCCTTTAGGGAGCTGAAAATAAACTAATCTGACTTCAGGCTTAGCTTTAAAGATCCAACCTGTATCTATTATGTGTTAGCTGAAGTGCAGCAAGTGTTTCGTGTATGTGTGCATGTGAAGAAAAAAATAAACAAACAGAAAGGGAAAACTCTAGGATATGTTGTAGCTCCTCTTTCCTTGTCCTGAAGTAAAAATGGCAAAAATAGGAACATTGTTGCTATCATCTCATGGTACTTGCTCATGTCCCCATGGTAACTAGCAGAAGTTATTTGCATTCTGCAGAAGCATCAGGGAGATGCATGTGTGCAGCAGTTCAGAGGGGTGCATGGTCCAAAGGACACGGTAAATATGGGCCAGCTTTGCAAAAACCCTAAAAGGCCACCCTCAGGAAGCTAACAGAAGTCCTATTAATATGTAAAACTTGGCAAAACAATTTTTTATTTTAAGGGTAGTTTGAACCTTCAGTAAGGGGCAAAGATCTGAAAGTTTGTGGTGGTCTAACATACAGTTCATGATACAGGCCCTCAAATGTTATCAGTAAGTAAAACTCTTCTGAAAATGCAGATGCAGATTCTTTTCAGCTTTAGGTTTGGTCCTCATTTTACTGCATTAAAATTGTTTTATTTCACTATTGCATGTCTGCTTTCCTCCTCCCAAAAATGTCCTTCTCTCTGTTACAGATTTTCAAGATTTATAAATATTTTTATCTATAAGATGCCTAATTATATTTTATAATAAATATGAAATATGCTTTAAATATATAAATAACGATTATGATATATTTATAGAAGTCTAATTATATGTCAGTATATACTATAAATATTATATACTTATGAATATATTCCTTTAGAAAATGCCTGTTTTCATAGGAAATGCCACTGATAACTTTTATCTATGTGTGTGTCGGGTTTGCATCACAAAGTTTTCATAGCAGGGGTGCTACTGAAATGGATTCTCTGAGAAGTTGCCAGAAGCTTCCTCTGTCCAACAAAGCCAACGCCAGCCAGTTCCAAGGCAGAGCTGATGCTGGTCAAGGCCGAGCCCATCAGTGATGGTGGGAGCAACTCTGGGGTAATGTATTTGAAAAGGTTGAAAAAAATGCTGCTGAGTTGCAGCTGGAGAGAGGAGAACATATGGGAGCAACAGCCCTGCAGAGCCCCAGGTGAGAGAGGAAGGAGGGGCAGGAGGTGCTCCAAGTGCCGGAGCTGAGATTCCCCTGCTGCCCGTGGTGCAGCCCATGGCGAGGCAGCTGTGCCCCTGCAGCCCATGGGGATCCATGGGGGAGCAGAGATCCACCAGGAGCAGGTGGGAGCCTGGATGATGCTGTGACCCCATGGGAAGTCCATGCTGGTGCAGGTTTGCTGGCAGGACTTGTGACCCTTCAGGGGACCCACGCTGGAGCAGTTTGCTCCTGAGGGACTGCAGCCTATGGGGTGGACCCACTCTGGAGCTGTTCATGAGGGACTGCAGCCCATGGGAAGGACTCATGTTGGAGAGGTTGGTGGAGGACTCTCTCCTGTGGGGAGAACCCCATGCTGGAGCAGAGGAAGAGTGTGAAGAGTCCTCCCTCTGAGGTGTAAGGAGCAGCAGAGACCACGTGTGATGAACTGACTGCAGCCCCCTTTTCCCATTTGCTTGCCCTGCTGAGGGGGAAGAGGTAAAGAATTCAGGAGTGAAGTTGAGTCCAGGGAGAAGAAAACCATGTGGGGAAGGTGTTATTAAGATTTCATTTTATTGTTATCAGCCTACTTTCATTTGATTGGTAATAAATTAAATTAATTTCCCTGAGTCGAGCCTGTTTTGCCTGTGATGGTAACTGGTGAGTGATCTCTCCTTGTCCTTATCTCAACCCACAAATCTTTCAGCATATTTTGTCTCCCCTGTCCAACTGCAGAGGGGAGTGACAGAGAAGCTTCGCTCAACCCACCACAATATGAAATGGCATCTTCTAAGAGTCCTACTTGGAAAAAAATTCAGATGAAATGCAAGGAAAATGAAACAAAGAAAGTAACAAAAAAGTACTAAAAAGAAAATAGCAATTCTACATGTTGAGGAATTCTGACCTACATTCCACGTGCTTTGTATGCAGTACCTTAGATGAGTACTGAGAAAAGGCTGAATGTTTTATATTTCTCCTATTTTTTCTCAATATACTTTATTCTCTCTTGACTATTCTCAATGCTGAAATTCCAATTTCTTTTCTCTTTGAGGTCTTGAGGTCTAACTTCCTATTAGCCTTTAATGATGTTTCTCTCAGAAAATCCCACAAGTCTCGCTCTCCTAGTTTTTAAAAGGTGGATTTTTGAATCTAGCATGCTGCAGAGTACTTCACTCAATTGCAGACTGTCTGTTAACATTGAATTATTGTTTTTAAGTATGTGTGTATGTGTGTGTATATATATATGTATGTAAATATGTATGTCTCTTTCTCCTTCATGCACTTGTACATACAACCTCTCATACAGGGCTGGGATTTACTCTGTTTCTGCCCTGGAATGACACTGTGAGGATACAAGGCAGTGCGAGGGTTTCTCTAGGGTGAGGAACAGGCTTTTGTCAGCCTCCACCCATGGCCATAGGGGTGATTAAGGGTGAAATAACTGCCTGCACCCCTCCTTGTCCAGGGAATTACAGCCCTCTCCCAGCTGCTGGGTATTGCAGGAGGCCTGTGAGTACTTTGGACATGCTTAATTCTCATTTTTATGTCACACGTAAAGATTTGTCAGTCTGCAGATGTGTTTCTATCCTAAGACAAGTGCTATGCACACCCTGCTGTGCCCACCCGACTGCTGTCAGGAGCTGTGCTCACACACTCACCTGCCTTAACCCTGGCACTTGAGTGGTGCAGGATCTGGTTTTACCTATGCATCAGTTCAGTCCTTTCTCCCTCTCCAGCAAGGGACCACAAGAACGGTGACTACCTGGTGATTCATCACAGGTAATCATGAGGATTATCATTATAGAAACCTTCTCTGTGAAAGAAACTCAGATGAGATGCTTTCACATGAGGAACTAACCTACACTCTCATAGCCCACAAATACCTATATATTTGCCTAATAAAGCCTGAGGCCACATGAACCTAAGTCAAAAGATATCATTATATGACAAATACAGCAAACACAGCAGTTCTTTTCAATATAGTAATATTTGAACATCAGAAATATTCATATAATAGGGATTAAGAAAGACAGAAATAATTTCTGTAGTCTTTCTCAGGATTAGCCATGCCTTAGCACACTGAGCTACCTTCTGCAAAGCCAACTTACTATTCAGACCTGCTTCCCTGGCTTTAAGTTTGCTAGAAAAACCAAATTCACTGAAATAGACATAGAAACTTTGCAGAGCTGGATTGTATGTTGAGCTGCTTCCTTGCAGAGTTTGGAACTTTGATTTTCAGCATTTGTCTGTCCAGTTTCATACCTGAGTTCAGACTCTATGTGATCAAATCAACTTAGACTGATATATTTAGACTTTACCTGCATGTGGTTTTCTCTGTGAACTAGAGTGAAGCACACTGCTTTGCAGAGTTGTGTGGAATATTTGCACATCAGTGACATCACAAAAACAGTGTATCTGATTTATCACCCTACATTTCTGATTTTGCACGGGTTGGTGTGCAGAAATAAAATAATACTATTTTTTGATGGATCAAATCCTCCCACATTATTGCAAATACAGTTTTAAATATTGCATAATACTTTCAATAAAAACATTTATTTCTGCCACCTGTGGGTTGTTGACAATTATGTACTTGAGGTAGGCTAAAAATCACTGTAAAGTGAAAGAAATGGTCATGGGCTAGAAAATAAGGGTTCCAGTGCAGTGCATGTCTTGGAGTGTGTCCTTGGACACAAAAACATGTAGACAATGCAGAGATACTGTGAGATTTCATTACCTAATGTTTACACAGCGCTTTGAACTAATGAAGCATTACAGTGCAAAGCATTCCTTTCAGCCAAGACACTCCAAGGATGTACAAAGGATCAAATATCCTTTTCACTTACACGTTGAAGAGGACATTTGATTTTGTTTTGAAGTTCTAACATCCTTTTGGCTTTTTATGTCACTTCAAGGTTGCTTCTTACTTCTTATTGACTACTTACTTCCTTTTTCTGCGTCCTCGCCTTTGTGATAAAAATTGATTCAAGGTTTGCACACAGCTGCTTAACTGGATGCTTGGAGGAAGGAATAATGCATCCTTAAAAGGAATGTTCCTTATTTCAAGAATACTCTACACTGCAAGAATATCCTTGCCCAGTGTTCAGTTTCTATTACTAGAGTGGCATAGGCTTGGTTAGCATTATCTTGAGTCTACTGTGTCATAGTACAGAAAAACTAAAAGGATTCATATCTTAGGTAACTTCAGTGATATGTTGGGAGTTTTACATCATTTACTGCTTGTAATGAGTAAATTAATGTTTGCTTTAAAAAGGAACCTGCAAATGTGGCTTGTATGTCATTTATTTTCAAAGTCTGTATTTTAATAATTTGATTTTTTTTCTTTTTGAAAGCAATTTGTAAAATTTATTAGAGGCAGAGGGTTTTTTATTTCCCAAATGATCCTCTGCTCTCATCAAAGAGTGTGTTCTAGCAAGTAATTTCTGCAAGATGAAAGGATAAAGTTCCACCACATTGTACAGAAGTAGCGTAGTGAAAAGTACTTGCTGCAATAATGAGATTTGACTTGTTGTTTTTATTAATTTCTATTTACTCAGAATTTGCTATAGGGAGGCTAGAAAGTTTAAATGTTGTGGGACAACTTTGTTTCCTGATGGTTCAGGGATGTTTGTAGGGTTTTTTCAGGGGTTCAAATCATGCTTAAAACAAATTTCACGGGTAGCATAAGGTCAGTAAGATCATAAGCTTTTTTCCAAATTGTTCATGAACAATTTGACACAGTTATGAACAGTTTAAGCAGATTTTCAAATATTCAACTTAATTATTCATTCCATCTCAGTTCCAAGCAGAATTTTCAATGATAATTTCTGCCTTTTCTGTCTTATTGCCCTCCTCCCTCTTTCTCTGTATCTTTTCATGAAGAAAAAGTGCTTGCTACGGCTAGTATGTTATTGGTGTGTCCTGGCATTACTTCAAGAAATTATGAGGACAGATGACACAAGTCAGCACCAAAAGGGAGGAGATACAGACTCCCACAGCTGAAAAGATGGGGGAAGATGCCAGGACAAATCTTCTGGATGTACAGGGTGCTGAAGGGCTGAAATGAAACAACAGTCAAAATCAGATATCCAGGATTCACAAAATCAGCAAAAGTACAAAAAATAGTTCTTTAATCCCTTTCTAAGCAAGGAGTTGTGAGCATAAGGAACACCAGCAGCCACGCCACTGAATGTGGCTTGGGCAGATGAGAGGCAACTCAGCTGAAGTGTACCCCAGTGACTGTCTTTTTCCTGGAGCGCTGGCAGCAGGCACATTTTAGCCACACCAGGTTCAGTTATACAGATCTTCTTTTAGGGAAAATGGCTGCTGAAAGAAAGCCAGCCTGGCATAAAAGAAGTTCATTCTGTATAAAAGGAAAACCCACCTGTGGCAATCAGATGTGGACCATTACGTAGAACCAATTGTACTTTTATTTTTGCCCTGCTGCAATGATGGGTTTGATAACAGCATTTGGAATGAAATCTCTGTCACTTTTTGCAAAATGCATCCTTTTAGCTTCTAGGAAACATTTCTTATCTTTGCTGTGGCACATTAATTATTTCAGCAGAAAGCAGTGCCATGACTTTGGGAGTTACACAGCAGAGCAGCCATGCCTACTGAGGGGAGGAGTAAGTGTTAAAGACCTATTTTAAAGGTTTGAGTTGGACATTAACAGACCATTTCCACCACTGTCTGCGTTGTTTTGATAGTTCCTAAAACAACAGCTGGTTCTACATCCTTAAATGTTATTTTTATTTTGGTAAGCTTATTCTGGTCCAGTACTTCTTACAGCAGAACATGGAGTTCACACTTGTCCCTTATGCTGTGCGTGGCAGAACTGATTTGGCAGTGCAATAACCACAGACCATGCTTGTTCCCATTTCATATGGGCTGTGACTATGATACTTCATACACTTAAATATTCACAATTACCTCATGGAAGATTTGCTTTGAAGACATAAAAGGAGCCAGGAGGAAGAAAAAAGGAACTCTCCCATGCATCTCACCAAGTTTCTGTGTGGTATGCTGGGAAAGATCACTGGGCTTTACAAATGTTTCAAAGATATTACTGTACTTAGGTGTCTAACACTCTTGAAAATTCATTTCAGAAAAAAATAAAAATGAGACAAGGCATTCTCAGATTTTTTAAAAGATGGTAAATATGAGCTTTGGAAATGTTTTTCTTTTTAATGTTTGACTGGGCCTTGGCTTGGCTGGATGGGAAACCAGTGAAGTCCCTTCTCAAATAAAACAGCAGGAATTAATCTTTTTGTCTGTCCAAAGATACAGGTCTTCACAAACAGCATGTAAGTTTTATGAGTTAATAGATATAATGGTTGAAGAAAAAATTAAAAAAAAAACAAACCAAAACCTGTTTTGGACCATTTGAAGTTTCATGACTTTTCAAGCCTTGTACAGGAGATTAAGCCAAGTACAGGAATATGGGAGTTTTCCCTTGCATAATCAGAGGCTTCTGGTTTCACATGCTGAAAAGCTTTATCAACACTGTGTTCAACACTTTATTTCCATATCCAAAATTTTAATTGCAGAAATTAGTCCCATGCAGTTTGGTTATCAAGATCAGTAAGAGATTTCTTGAAGGTCCTATTTCATTGAATTCTGTTTCTAGAAGATGTCTTACAGAGCCAGGATGTGTTCCCACAATGCTCCACACCTTCTCTTTTATTCATCTTGTCTTTTTCCTTTTCTCCTTTGTTAAGGTGCAGCTTTGTCTGTGGAGGACTGGAAAACATACTGAGCAGTGATTTTCATCTGTGACATTGCCTGTTTTCATTAGATATTAAAAGTCATATTCTCATAACTTATGGATTTTCTCAAAAGAAGTGATTGTTTTTCTTCTGCAGAAAAATGTTACTTAATCAACACTTGCTAATTCAGCTTACAATTGTCCTACCAATAAAAATGCCTAAGTGTAGAAATCCAGTGACTGGTAATCTGTAATATTTCCATCCATTCTTAACAATTTTAAAGTTAATTTCTTTAGGCATCTTTAATTAATTTATTATTGTTGAAACCTAGGAAGAAAGTGTGGGGTAAGAGTTAGGTTACCACCATGAAATTCACTCTTCCATATCATACTTTTCCATTGGTAAATTAACTATATTTAGTGTTTTACTGATCCGTGCATGCTTTTCTTCTGTTCAAACAATACAATAAACATACTTTTAATGAAAACTTTTTGGAATGCTCAACAATGATTACTTACTACAGTACCTTTCATTGCCATTATCCACATGACTGACTGCTTTTGTAAAGGAACAAATAAAAGTTATCAACTCATGCTGGGAAATTATTGTAAGCATCAGGGTCAGACACAATGCAAAGGGAAAAGCTTTCTAAAAGAAGCAGTTTTCATTTGAAGAAATTATAATATCTTGAAAATGTATTCTAAGCATAATAGGCAGGCAAGAAATAATTTCTAAAAAATGTTTAAATAAATTAAAATATGATGTAGCTATTAGTGAGGCAAAATTAAACTAGTAAAATGAATTAAATATATAACCATTATATAAAATTTATATTTTATATCATAATAAATATATATTCTTATATATTATATAAATATTATAAATATATAATATTTATGTGAATTATGGAACATATTAAAATTTTGTTGGTTATATATTAGGTTGCAATACGTTTGGCCATAGATTTTCTTCCATTAGAAAGTAAAACAAAATATTTTAATCCATAAGAAGTTTATAATGGCAAATTTAAAATTACAAAGAAATAGATTTGCTTTTCTCCTTGGTTACCTTTCAAGACCTTTAAAATTATTCCACACATCCCCAATGTTCTTTGTCAGCAGGCTAAAAACCAAGAAGTAATCTTTCTAAATTCAATTTCAGTCTGATGTTTAGCCACCAGAGACTCCTACTAGGACTGCATGACTTATCTTTTTGACAAATATATCACCCACAAAAAAAAAAAAAAAAAAAAAAAACAACGAACAAAAAAACCCCAAAATCCAAAAAACAAAAAACAAGCAAACAAAAAAAGCTTTTGGGCAACCAAAAATGTTAATAGCAAAGAAAGAACATATTGAATTTAAGGAACTAATGAATTTTTTGTCCTGTGTATTCTGCCAATTCTCCTGAATAAAAAATATTGATTCATGGATAGTCTTCTATCCAAAAAAAGGGAGATCTAGAATGCATATTTTTAATAATGAAAAGCTAAGTCGCAGTGCTGCACAGCACTGTTCACTTTTGACAACTCTCTTACAGCAAATTTAATTTTATCTGCTCTGAGATATCCCAGTATTCCTGCTGAGAATTCAGAATTCAGTGGGCTAATTCTGCCTTTGAAATTGGCAGTAGGTATAATTTTGAAAAAAAGTGATTTACATATTTCTTATGTTTTGGGCAACAAATATGGTTTTGTGAGTCTCTTGAAACAAATCCCAGGGGCATCCTACTTTTGGCTTCATATATGTTGGACTAGGAAATATGACATCTACTGCTTATTTCTTTTAGAAAAGTGAATGAATTTAATGAAATATTTGTTTTGACACAGAGGTAAAATGCAGTTCTAAGCAGTTCAGGTGATGTTCAACCCTATTTATTTTTCTATGCAACTGCTTGACTTCGAAGATGTAACACGGGGAAGAATTAAGGTTTTTTTTCTTCAAACTACTTTTTGAATTAGTATTTTCTTTATATATGGCGAATATATAATCCATGGAGAATACATTGTAGAGATTGACACAAGGAAGTTTTCTGAGTTGTGATGAAATGTGAAAAACTGTGTGTTCTGTCTCCTGTGTTACTCTCCAAGCTGCTAACCAGACACAGAATAGCAATGTACAGAAATAGCTATGTAGAACATAGCTACACTATGTTCTGAAGCCTAAAATGAAAATTAATTCTGTGTTCGAATGCACAACAGTTTCCTTATGATTATTAATGCAGCTGTATCGCTTATGGGGATTTCTCCAAAGTCTTCGCCTTGTTAACAATTCTTACCCATGTTAATCTGCAGATATCTACCAAAGAGCAGTGAGCACCTGGGAACCCCTGGCTTCAAATTTTCTTTCTGTTTAATGTCTGCACAGTTTCAGAGGCTGTGTTAATGCACTGGAATTTTAGATTGCTTCAGTCTGTCTTTTGCTCTAAGGAGATGGCAAACACTCTTCCGTAGAATGTGAACAAATACCTGGTCTGTTGATGTTGTCAGTACGCTTTTGTTAGTGTTCACACAAGGACCTGCTCATTACTGGCCAGTGCAAGAGGCAGGATAAGGAAATGGGGGACAGTTTCTGTCATCTGAAGCAGAGAGGACATTGCTCTCATGGTAGTGTTGCAGGGCTTGTGGGCTGAATCCCTCTGGGATCATCCCATCTCAGGACAGCCCCAGCTGAGCTCCCAAAACTGGATGTGGTCTCTCGCCTTCCAACAGCTGGAAAACGGTGCCCATACTCTAAAAATTAAACTTATCCCCAAGAGGGGTCACTTCTAGATACAATAATTCAATTTTATCCTCCACTTACAATCCTGTTTTAAAGCTTTTTCCTTTATAATAAACATATGGCATACTCTCCCCAGGAATCTATGAGTAAATAAGAGCTGTGAATGCTGAATGTTGCCAGACAATAAATTATGCATTCGTCATCACTGAAAGAAAGATACAGGATAGCTAGAGCTGAGGTAGAAAATCCCCACACAGGTTTGGCCTTACTCTCCACATGTAACTTTGAGTTACATTGTGATGAACTATTGTCTACAGAGGAACTGATCCAGCAGCTCTGCCAGACGGCACAAACTGAATCCAGACGGAGATGATCTGCTCCAACTAGGAAAGACATCATGACTGGGAAAGAAGAAACCCTTCAGAAACCCTGGGAAGGAAGGCTACACATTAATGTAGCTACAAATCAGTGTAAAGCTGTGGAATCCCTCAGAACTGATTTGGAGACAGAGAGAAGCCTAGGAAGAAAAAATAAAATTATATTGTTTATTAGTGTTATCTTAAAAGGAAAAGTTGTCTATGCCCTCAGTAGAGTGGAAGGAAACTATCCCTTTATTCACCTGGATTTCATATCAATTATACTTGACCTTAATAATAACATATTTATTGTAGTAGTTATGTAGTATAACAACATATAGTTGTTATGTGTTTGTTTGGTTTCAAATATCTCATACCAAATTGCCATGATATATTATTTGACCTTTGAGCTTCTAATTTTCATATTAATGGATATGTAACATATAATGAAAAATATGACATTGCAGGTTGCTGGGAAAGATTTGCAAAGGAAGTTGTCAGCATAAATTCTGCACATGTGGTCCTGAGTTCTGAGGAAAACAAAGCAGTTGACATTTAGGATTTTGTAATTGGCTTTCATGGCTTGATTTTATCTATCTTGGTTCTGATGTATGCAGCAATTAACACTGATTCTAAAAGGACCATGTCTACTTATTAAAATCTGAGGAAATTTTCCAAACACTCAGAGTGCAAATAACAATGTCTGCATTACAGTGGCCCTCTCCTTTCTCGGTGTGTATTTCTGTGTTGCTGCTAGGAACCAGCATATTTTACTTTTAGCAATCACTCTCCCAGGAACACTTTTTTATCTGTCTGTTCTTGCCTGCTCATGAGCAAGAGAAAAAGAAGCAGACTTATAAAATACACATGAAATCAGCAATGAAAGAATGAGCAACATAAAAAGAAGTAATTGAATTCGATCATGTAGATTCCTTATTTCCCAATATGACAAATTTTTAGTAGTAGTAGGATTCACAATAGCTGCTTCCCAGTTACTTCTGTGGGAGTGCAAGTTTATCTTGCTCACATCTGCTATGTTGCTGGGATTTTTCCCTAAGAGTTAAGAATGGCACAGACTTTTTTATTAGATGAAAGTTGCTGCATAAATAAAAAGCTTGCATGACTTGGTTTAAAATATCTGTTTTCATTTATACTGCATTTTATTCACAATTTACTCTATATATTCTGTCTTTCCAATGGAATAATTTCTTACTAAAAGGAGGGGGGAAAAAGTGAATTGAATTTCATTATTGTACCAAAGAAGCATTTCATGAATATATTCAATCTGTGCTAATGGATTTTAACACATTTTTACTATCCTACAATGAACTGCTCATAAAGTTTTTAATTACCAAAGCAGTATCCAAAAGTATACTGCAGAGAGGTGCAGTGCTGTAAAATAGATTATTCCTTTATACATTTAATCTTGGCTCACTAATGCATCTACAGGTGTCTGTGTTTAAATAATATAATAGCTAATTCTATAAATATATATAATTCATCTAAATTGCTGTTCCCAAAACAAGTTAGTCTCATTTTTCTTCAGCTAAAGAAATTAAGGAATAGCATGTAGCTCATATACCCCTGATATTCATCACCCAGTGCTGTGGGGTACAAAGTATAGTCAGAGCTGTGCACAGTGTAACTGCTTAAGACCAAACAACATCCAGACAAACAAAGGATAAATTCCTTCCTCCTTCCCTTGGTGATGCCCTGTTTGCCCCACAGTGGGCTGGTATTGTACTGAAAAATATTTTTTGTTTATATCATGCAGGCTTCAAGCTGTGCCACTTCCACAGTGATCAGTAATATTCCCCTCCCTTTTATCCAGCAATACCCAAATTAAAATGTTCACCAGATGATGAGACGAAGACAGGTCTTATTTCTCTGGGTCATCCAAATGGAATTAAAACAAATCCTCTAATATCTATGATATGACTTTTGATGGGTGTTGGTGAACTGACAGCTGAACGTGAGCTGTCAGCCCCCAGCTGGACAAGGCCAGTGGCATCCTGACCTGTATCAGCAACAGGGTGGCCAGCAGGACCAGGACAGTGATCATCACCCTGGTACTGGTGAGGCCACGCCTTGAATCCTGCGTTTGACTTTGGGACCCTCACTACAAGAAAGACATTCAGGGGCTGGAGCATATCCAGGGAAAGGCAATGGAGCTGGGGAAGGGTTGGGAGGACAAGTGTGATGAGGAGCAGCTGAGGGAGCTGGGGGTGTTTATCTGGAGAAAAAGAGGCTCAGGGATGACCTTATTGCTCTCTACCACTAATTGTAAAGAGGTTGAAGCAAGGTGGGAGTCAGTCTCTTCTCCCAGGTAACAAGTGACAAGAAAAGAGGACATAGCCTCAAGTTGTGCCAGGATGGTTAGATTGGATAATAGGAAAAAATTCTTCACTGAAAGGGTTGTCAAGCATTGGAACAGACTGCCCAGGGAAATGGTGTAATCACCATCCTGGAAGTATTTAAGAGACTCATAAATGTGGCATATAGGGACTCAAGGATCTTTCCTAACCTGAATGATTCTATGATATACTCACAAGCTGGCTCCTGCCTTGACCCAGGCAGCCCTCCCATATGTCCTGCTGGTACCTTAAAAGCATCATTCAGGTTTAGGCTCTGATCGGACGGATAAGTTCTGCGTGCTCCTTTCCCAGTTGTCATTCAGGGAGGCCACACATTCCTATTGTTCCTTATATGGGACCATATTTCTGTCACAAGAATACACTTGAATGGTTCCCTGCCTGTGGCCAGGTTCCTTGTTAGTATGAGGTCTAGTCAGAAGTGGAATTGTACCTTCCAGGTGAGCCAAACAGAGGGTGTTCACAGTTTGCTTGAGGCATAGAGTGCACATGAGATATTAGAACTCTTCTCCTCTGTATTACAGAGTATTACAGTTCATCCACTTTTTTCTCCATTAAACCTAATTACTTATGTGTGATAAATTATTTCTTATAATAAAAAAATGTATGAATAAATAAATAGAATAAATAAATATAATAAAAAATATATAAATTGAAACACATGAAGATACCTGGAATTATTCCTTTCAGTAAAACCTTCACAAGAGGGAAGGAAGATCATATTGGATGGTGGTCTCAAAGATAACCCAGACAGAATCAAGCTAATGTTATTCTAGCACTTTAATTAGCTAAAGTGTCCTTCACACCTTTGCTATTTTCTTGTTTGGTCTGGAATAATATTCAATAATCTGAGAATGAAAACCAGGGATGCAGCTTCTGGGGACATGTGGTTGGAATATCTTATGTGTTTGGAATTACAACACAGAGCTCCCCACTTCCGTATAAATCCCAGGAAATCTCTTACACAGCCAGGAACAGAGCAGATGCTGAAGAATGAAGGAGACTCCTAGAAAAAACAACAGCATCTTGAAAGAAAAGACAGATGAGCTTCTTGCTCCCTTGGGGGGAGAACAGAATTGTTTTCTCACTGTATAAGCCTCAATTTTTAACTGATTCTCCGAAGCACATGCCTATCTCTGAAGAAACTGAGATATAGCACTAAAGTTTTTCTCCTCATCATCTGCAATGATTCAGATGTAGTTCGGCTCTCTCAGCTTGAAGTAGAGATGCAGCAACTTGAAGGCTATCCCCTAGCAGTACACTCAATATTGCTGTTCTCTCTTTGAGGGAAAATTCCTTCAGGTTCTTCCATTTCAACAAAATACAGAAACTCTCTTCTTGAGATGATGACAGAAGTCTGAAATACCCAAAACTTGAAAATGCAGCTAGGTGCATTTTTTTTATCTTGAGAATGATAATACCTTATCATACCACCACAGAGGTGGCTTATTATGTGTTTTGCATGTTTGCATGTAAAACATTAGCAGCAAATTTTTGTTGTGGTCTGACTCCTTTGAATTGTTATTGCTGATCTCACCTTTAGCAGCTCATGGTTACTTGTACAAGTCAATTCCAGGACCAGAGTCCTCATCCTCTGACCAGAGAGTGACAGTCACTGCCAGCTGCATTCAATGTCCAGGAAAGGGCTAGGGTTTATCTACATTCAGCTGATGGAGGGGTCTTATCTGCTTGGATGTCTGGGATGTTTTCTTTGTGTCTGTAAAATGTAACTGATACTCCTAAACACCCCCTGTGGTGGATTCAGTGCTGTAGCAGCGGCAGGGAGATGCCAGATAACCATATGGGGACAGCACACAGCCGGTGTGGAGGGTACAGCTGAAGTCAGATGCCATGGGTGTGTCTGATATCAGATGGCAGCTCTGTGAGCCACGGGACACAGGGAGCCGCGGCGTCAGGCACTGAGGAATGGCCGGGCGCTGCCTGCCCCCTCCGCAGCTGCACACAGGGACAGGAGGAGGCTGCGCTGCTGGGCTGCAGGGACAGGCAGTAGTGCTGCTGGGTTTAGGGACCGGGAGACAGCAGCCAGGTTCTCAATGTTAAATCATTGCCTTTTCAGATGAGAATCCCCAAGGAAGCTGCCAAAAAGATGGTAAATACTGATCCAAACTTTCCAACTAAAAAATGCATCATTTTTTGCAAGTTTTTGCATGCAGCACAGGACCAGTGACAGGATGACAACTGTAATGAACCTACTAGTCTTCAGGAGGTTAAGTGAGAAATTTGACAGCCAGCTGAAACGGGAAAAGGTCAAAACTGAGCTAACGAGAATCACCAAAATGGGAATTTGAATAGAGCTCTGATGTTAATACTCTTACACTTTTAATAAGTGCCATAGGATTTCTAATTACCACAGGGTCCAGGAGCTCCACTTGCTCTTTTACAATGGTAATGACTACAGCAGAGTAGTCCCTACTAGCACTATGCCAAGGCAGATGCTCAAAAGTTAATCATGGGGGTAAAGTACCTCTACACATAAGTCCTCTGTTTTGATTTGCTCTTCAGATATGTTAAAGTTAAACTTTGTTAGTTTAGCACAGATTAGAAGGAAAACTCACCGAGTAGGTATTCATTTTATAAAAAATATACCCAACTTTTATTTATTTCAACTTCTGTTCAGTGACATTACACTAAGAACCTGCCTGATTCCCATTAGTTTGACATGCTCTCGTACTACACTGAACCACGTGAGGATTTCAGTCACTTTGACCTGAGCAGAAAAATAAAAGAGGGTACTTTTGCTTAAGGCTTTGCAGTTGCTGTTGTTGCTTGGGTTCTTTTAACTCTGTCATTGCTGAGGTGTGACTTAGCAAAGACTTGTGATGCTCTGGGTTTCCATGGGAGCTATGTTTTATTTCAGTACAATGAGCAGCACTAGTACAACCCAAGTATCAATAATCCATGGTTTTAAAGAAGATGGCTTGTTCCCGAAAGGCTTGATTTGGGGGAAACATTACCATGAAGAGAGGGATTGTTTCTCTTGTTAACTACAGAACTGTCTGCATCAGAGGTTGTCTAAATGCAGTTTTTGTTTACCTTTACTGAATCTTTGTCGTGCTAGCTGTTCCCAATATTCTGCATTTTCATGCTGCTAATGTTTTTTATGTAAGCTTTGCTATTTTGGGAGTATGAAAGCAGTGCAGTTCCGGCTCTGTAATTAAAGGGCTTCAGTGATCTCTTTTCTCTCAGCTGCTGCTCATGAGACTGAGAAAGGAAGGACACAAGTCACAGATAATACAGAGCAAAGCTTCAATTTATCAAAACCACAAGTCTTCAGGGTTATTTTGGTGATAAAGCTGAAGTCTGTCTACAAAGCATGGTGATCTGAAGGAGAATCTGTGGAGTTTTCCATAAACTGTGGTTAAGAGTTGCAAATATAATTTGGCAGCTCGTCTTTCTTGCTTTTCCAAGTGAATAGAGTGCCCATTACAAGAGAATGTGGGAAGCAGTGAAAAATATGGTGCTGATACTGGTGATATGATGTGTAATGTCTGTGAGTCAGCACTTCTGCTGAAATTGATTGGTTCACATACATTTCCCAACACTGGGCTGGTTTGCCATGTAGCCCAGGTGAATCAGAATGCCACTGTAATTTGGAGAATGAATATTTTTAGGGGATATGCAGGAGACTCATGAAACATGGCTGACTAGGAGAAAGGCAGCCATAATGTTGTGGTGTATTTCAAACCAGTTTTATACTGCTGAAACTGGAAAAGCAAACTGAATTACATTAGAGGTCTACTAAGAACAAAAAGAAGTTCTCAGGATGTGCACAATTAAGCTGTGGAACAACTTTTCCGGGATCTTTTGCATGTGAGGAAGATTTGCATACTAAAAGCACCTTTGAAAAAATTCTCAGAAGTGAGGTGTTCATCAGCACAAAGAACCACAGCTGGCTTGTCTATGAGCTGCAAGCTGGAACATGACATAGGGTTACTCTGTTCTGTACCCGTCCTAGACCAGCTGCTCTTGCTTCCCACTGTTGGGGGCACAGTGCTGGATTAGATGGACCACCCACCCTTGTGTTTAGGGACTGTATGGAGAAAGAAAGGAATGGGTAAACTGATCCTCATTCAGAAGGAGATGTGAAACATCAGGTTTCTGCAACCCGTTAGCTTTGTGCTCAGGACTGGATTTCAGTGTTCTTACACTGATAGCAAGGGCTGAATAAGAAATCAGGCACTATAACTTGTGTCTTTTGAACTTTTATCATTTCAATCAGCAAACCTCTACAAAGTCTTTATAAATTGTAAAACACCTCAAAAATAAGATAGCAGATACGTAAATCAGATGTCATATCATAAGAACAAATAAAAACAAGAGTAGGAGATTTCTGATAAAAAATCTTATCACCTTATTCAGTTTTGGGAGGAAAAATGGTGAAAATTCTGAAGGGAAAGGAAAAAGTTGAATTGGTGTCAAACACCTGCCAATATTTAGTGTAGAAATAGAAAGACTATAATTGAAATAAAAATTAAGTTAACACTTTCCAATTAATAGCTTATCAGTTTACAGGAGGTAAAACTGAGTCATAGGTAGAAGAAGAAAGGGATTAGGATGTGGGCATGTGCATGCACACAGACAAACCACAAACCAGGGAGGAAATAAGGCAGTAAGTTCAGCATAATGTAATGTGGGTTGAAAACTTGTCTGCCACCCAGTGAAATACAGACTTAGAAAAAGATTGTTATAATGAGGATTTCAAATTCATGTGCCTTCAATTATTTTTTAGTTTGTATCTAAATACAAATAGGTTCTCTGGTGATGATAAACCCTTAAAAATATTTGTCCATGGTATTCTAAGTGCAAGCTGAAAACGCTGGTTGTATGTCCTTTGGTCATTATTGTTATGGGATGTAATTCTACTTTGTGTCCAATAACTTTTCTGGTTTCTTGTATAAAAGTAAGATAGAGCTGTGGTTTATTACTTCAGGTTGTTTTTAAGGTCTATGATTTAATAGTATCTGCAATATTTATTAATATAGTACTGATCTATCTCCTAAATTATAAATAAAAAGATATTGTACTTCTACTGTTAATTTGGACCACAAATGTCTTGTAGCTGTTAGTATCTGTGAAATCAGTGAGTGACCGAGCATTTTCAGTAGGCAAACCTTGTGACAGCAAACTTGACTTAGTGAAGAGTAATTTGAGAGGATCAAGTAAAGATCACATCTCATAACTCTATAATAACATATTTACACAATGACTGCAATGACTCAAGAGAGGGCATTAAGAATCATTGCGGAAATTACATGTGTTTTTAAAGTTTGTAATTTTCATTATCTTGTTCTGTAATGGACTGCAGTGTCTGCAAACCAGCCGTCGTGTACTTTTCATCACTAGAAAGTACACGGAACATTTTGGTAACTGCATATGCAGGTTTATTTATTTTAGTGTTGAAAAGTGAAAAAAAATATAAAAAGAGCATAAATGGAGCTATAATGTTTAGACTAACACTATTTTCTTAACTAACATCCTTGTGAATGAACACAGTAAATTTGAACAGTATGTGTTTTCACCATCTGTACTTCAATAATGAGAGCAGCCACCAAGGGAGAATAGGGTATTTAAGTATAGCAGGAAACATCAGTCTGCTGTTCTTAGCCTGAGCTGAATTTTCATCTTTTAGGTGCCTTGATCTTAATTTATGCTCCATTCCTAATTAAATTGTCTTGCTGACATGACTCAGAAACCCAGCTTCCTGTGCCTCAGCCTTTATTTCTTCACCCTTGATTGATAATGAATGTGCTTTGCCATCATATATTGTTTGGGTCTTGTGAAAGACAAACTGAGTTACTACGGACTGCTGCAGTCAGATTGCACAGATGAGCTGCATTGACTATGAAGGGACTTTCAGTTAGTGTTATCAACTATTATGTCATGCCAGACTTTTAATCCTTCTAAAGAAGTTTTTCATTAACTCCCCTTTTAACCAATCAACATCTATCTAAAATTAAAGGTAGCTGACTAGCGAAAAAACACATTTATAGTCATTCATCAGTGGAAAAAAAATGGCAGCAAACAGCATGAAATTAAACTTCTGAAATGAAAAATAATATTTAGTTTAATTTTGTGCTCAAGTAATTGCTTTTCAGTTCTTGCCACTCTTGAAGTAGGTTTCATTTTTGTCACTGAAGATTTCAAAGAACAAGCAAACAGCAGGCTGCTCGAGATGCCCTTCCAGCATTTTGGAAAAGGTTAGGATGGATGAACAGAGGTGCCCAAAGAGCTAAATGCTATCAGAAGAAGAAGTGGTGAATGAGGGAAAATTAAGAAAAGGTAGATTTAATTTCAAGTATAGCATGTATGGTGCAAGACAGGCTTGCTACTTTACAAAAAAAAAAATTATTTTTTTCAGCACATGGGAGCTCAGGAATTACTGGTTTCAGTAGTGCTTCTAATGAGTGGATGCATGGCTCTGGACAATGGTTATGCCTAGGCAGCAACACTAACTTTTATTATACTTGCTTATT
Organism: Coloeus monedula; assembly: GCF_965178545.1. NCBI lineage: Eukaryota > Metazoa > Chordata > Aves > Passeriformes > Corvidae > Coloeus > Coloeus monedula. Next base: position 110,308,593 of record NC_138783.1, on the reverse strand, counting down.
ATTATCAGCAGAATGTGCTGACACTTTTGACATTTTCACATTCAAAATATGCTGCAACATGGAAATGGTTTGTAATTTTCTCCAGCTGGCATGGCTCAGTCCAAAAAGATATGCTGTTAGAACCAATCTTTAATATCTGGTTGACTCCAAAATACAAAAAAACCCCAAACCAACCACTCAAACAACCAACAACCAGCCAATAAAAAACCCCTGCAAAATGAAACCACAACTGGTAAGAACTTGAAAAATTGCATTGTTAGAAAAAAAGAAAAAAAAAAATCAATTTTTCCCATGTAAATAATCTCTTACAAGCAGTTTTATCAAAACAAATTGATGCTGTAGTTGCTTTACTCATGCTTGGTATATCACCAAATATAAATTATGAGGACTGTAGTGGTAACTTGTGTATATGTGTTTGAACGGACTCACCTGAAAGAGAGAGATTGTGTGTGTATGTCTGTGTATGTCCATACAGTATTTATTACACTGGGCAAAAGGGAGCAAACCAAAAGTCCATCATGACATTTTCATGTCATTCACATGGGTCACCTGCAAATGTGAAGCCCGTACCATCCAAGCTAACCTGAAAATGGCTTTCAGAACTTTTCATTCCCTATGTGGAGCATAACTGAAGAAATTACAGTGCTTTTGGTTTTCTTATTTATTTACCATAGTAGAGGTGAGATTGAAGGGTTTGAGGGTTGGCTTTGGGTAAGGATGGATGCATGTCCTAGTCACTGCTGAGTTCTGCCCTGCATTTGCCTACCTCAGTATATTTTTGTTTGTCTTCCATTTGTGGCTTCTTAATCCAGGCCCATTTTCTTCACCCATCCCTGTCTAGACTCTTCTCCTCTAGGATCTCAGAAAATTATGTGGAATACCTCTACCTCACTTCACTAAAGGCTGCCTTACAATGCCCCAGTCTCAAGGAATTTGAGCCTTTAACCAAGTTCCTGCATCTTCAGCTGGAAAATGCAGGTCCTGCTGCTGTAGCATTCATCTGCACAGGTTTTATTCACACAGTATAAGAAGCAGGTTTTGCAGGAGGACAGTTAATTCCAAACATGGAGTTACTCCATGACACACATGCAAAAGCAAACACCTGGAAATTCCAGAGCTAGGTGATGTTTCTACCAGTTCTACCAGGTCTGCATCTGGGCTATCTTCAAGGGTACTATGAATGTTCAAAACACTGAACAGGGAATCCTCTGGCTTAGATTAACTCTATGGCTGAAGACAGATCTGCTTATAGTTGCTAGAGATGTGCTGGAACAGAAGATGTTTTCTTCTTAATGGAAAACTGCCTAGGATATTTCGTGATGTTGTCCTGGATTTAAACATGGCTTCTGATGTTTCTTCATTTCATCCTTTTTATAGCAAGGAAGAATAAAGTCAATAGAGCTGAGATTGTTTCTCAAAGGCCGAATTTTACTATAATTTGACAGATTAGGAAATGACAATGTTTCTTCCAACAGAAATGTTGGTGATGTCATAGGTGTACAAGTGAGTAAGAAGGAAAAGAAAACCAAAAAGCCTGCCCCAACTCCAAGAAAATGCTTGAAACAAAATGATGAGGTGTTATGCCTAGAGAGAATAAAGCAGCTGTAAAGCAGTCAAAGAAGGGAGGCTCTGCTCAGTGCCCTAGCCTGCTTTGTGAACTTGGCAAAATTATCACATTTGTTGTTTTTGCTCTCTGTTTAAATGAGAAGCTCTTTAAGCTGTTCTGTCTGTTTTGCTGTTTGCATAAATCCTGCTGCAATACACAAATGATCTTAGAAGGGGCCCTCTAGAAATAATGAGGTAGAATAATCATCATCAGAGTCCAGTATGTCCTGCTTTATAGCAGCAAGCTTCTTCACAGCTTTCAGACATTGCTTCCTTTGCTCTCTGAAGTCATTAAGAGCTTTTTCTTTTGCAGCCTCCTAGATGCTCAGACAGTTTTTAGTGTCACAGACCAACACCTAAATGCTGCTGATGAACAGTAACCATGGTTTTCTTTATAATTCTCATATTTCTTTCCAAAATATGTTAGTGGAATTGCTCAGGCATGCTTTGATACTATATTAAATTTGAAGCAACTTTTGTTTCAGGAGACACATTTAAAACCAGACAAAAGTACTGCATGTTTTATTATAATTAGAATTTGCAGTTGTGCAAGCTTTGAGAGTTGTCCTTTTTAAAAAAATACTAAAATTTGGCTGCTGAGTATCATTCTTTTTTTTTTATTATTTTAAAGAAAGAGCTTTGAATGTTTCTCTCAGTTCCAATAGCATTATAACTTATGCTTGTAGACTATAATGTAATTTTATAGACTGTTTCCATTTAGTTTTTATTCCAAGTCTTAGGAAAATTAGTCAAGAACAGCTTTTTTTTTGCATAGGATGCCGAACAAGCCAAGATTAAACAGTTTAAGAGGAACAAGAATTTCAAACTGCTATCAGAAAAATGAAAGAGGATTGAGAAAAAATTTTCCTGCTACTAAGTTAAAAAATAAAAATGGCTTCTGCATAGCTTCTAAATGATCTTGTAGCTGCTGCTAATTTCCTTCTTAGCTGTAAAGTCCATCATTGCTGAAGAGAGGAGGAAAACTCTAACAGGCAGTGTTTGGCCAGAGCAAATGAAAACACAAGTGGGATGGTAGTTATGCATGTATAATGAGTAGACAGGGAATTGTCAAAGTATGATGGCATAAATTACTTCTCTGAATTTTCAGAATGTGTAAGTTATATGAATAAATACATATCCTCTACATGGAGCGTACTTTGAAATAAATCTGCTTTGCCTATAAAATTTGAGATGTTGCCTCTAATTCAATATGTTCTCCTTGACTGCAGATTATGTCCCCAGTTTCAATATGGGAACAGCTCTCCTCTGTGCCTTAGGAATTCGGAGAATGAACAGTGCTAACAAGTGACAAATCTGCTGACATTGCAGCTTAGGAGACACTGGTAACCCAGTCAGCACCTTAAAACTACAGCGACTGCTCTGCTGTTCACAAGTTTTCAGCATGATACTTCTGCCATGTTTTCTAGGACTGGCCTTTTCCAGGTGAAACAGGATTTCCAAACAGAGATGAATGATTCTGAATGGAGGCTTCCAGCTTGTGAGAATGGGAAGAATTCTGTTCAAAACCCAAAGTTTCTCCAAAGTTTGAGCTGGAAGCAACTTTTGGACATGCCTATGACACCATGAATAAAATGAGGAAAGCAGAGGTACTTTCCTTCATAAGAAGAGGTGACAAATATAAAGCTTATCAGTGAATATCGGGGAGGATGTTATGCACAGTTCCTTCTCTTATTGTTCAAGGATAACTTTTTTTTAAGGGTTGTAAGGTCTGCTTCTGTTTTTTTAATTACTTCTTTAACGAGTGCTATAAAGAATAAAAACACTTTGGCAAGATCAAAGAATCCCATATGTTGCTATTGTAAAATGCACAGCAACTGATCAAAGAGTACCCCGATGAATTCAAATACAGATTGGAGGCAAAATAAGAATAAGAAAGAATCACTCTCTTATTTTATGTTAGCTTTTCGTGTACTTGAGAAATGGCAGAAAGTGATACAAGAACATCACAAAAGCTGCTGCATTCTGTCCATAAAAACTCAGAACTCAGCAGAATTTTGTTCTGTTTGACCCCAACAGCAGAGGTGTGAATTCTGCAATGACGCATTTGCTAACATTTTCCATTTGACATAAAATCCTGTAATATAAGCGATGTCACCAAACATGAAGATGTTTTAATTAGTGAACATGACTATTCCTGAACTTAATTATAATCTAAAAATATTATGTACACAGGAAAAAATACATGGGGTTTTAAAGCTTAATTGAAAATCATAAAAATAGAACTTAATTTAAATTTTAAAGTAAGGCTGTTATTTTCTTATCTTAAAAGTGAACATTTTGATTCCATGAAAAATTGAAGTTGGCTATGTCATCATAGTCAGGGATGTGAATAAAAGTTTGCTTTGAATTTTCCATTAGTAACATGTTCTCACAGAAAATCCCACGTTTTACAATTAAGAAATATGTTAAGAAATAGTTTTATTGTTCAAAAAACATTTTCTTAAGTTATTTGGATGGGCATCTCTGTGGAAATGTGTATCACATTTGCTGAATATTGTAACCTGCACCAAACCTCCCCCAGATTAATGACCAAGTCTGTTTACTTGGAAATATTTTTTTTTTCAGGGAGTGAACCCACAAGAAAAGAGAAAATCCAGATTTATAAGGTCTACTAGTCAAGAGAAAGGCTGATTTAAGCTGTAGTAGAAAATGTGTCTTGAAATGCCTGCAATAGTCATTCCTAGTCTATTTTTTTTTTTTAACTCCTTAATATATTTTTATAGTGCTATCCTCTTTAGCAGTAGAAATTTCAGAATTATTTTATTGTTTTATACACAAAAACAAGCAAACAAACAAACCAATCCAACAAACAAACAGCTAAACCCAAAACCCCAAGTGACACAAAGGCAAAGGCTCACTACCTCCCACCCACAGACCAGTGTCCGTGTCCAAGCAACAGCCACCTTGGGAAAACCCCACTTTCCTCCACCCAGCTCTGACAGGACACTACATGGTCTGGGACATCCCTTTGGTCAGCTGGGATCAGCTTTCCCAGCTGTGTCCTCTCCCAGCTTCTTGCGTGCCCCAAGTTTGCTCTCATGCAGGGTACTGTGAGAAATAGAAAAGACCTAGATACTATGCAAAAGTTGGTCATCAACAGCTAAAACATCCCTGTGTTATCAGCACTGCTTTGGTCACAAATCTAAAATACAGCATCATGCAGAGTGCTATGAAGAAAATTAGCTCCATGCCAACCAGAATAAATAAAGTAATATTACCTAAGATTGTCTGTAAGCCTCTGGCTAAAGGTGAGTTGTTTTTTTTTTTCTTCAGAATTCAGAAGAATCTTTCTAAATATATGCCTTCAAAGGAATAAATCTTTCAAGGAAACCAAAATAAAGTAGATGCTGTTTTCCCCTCCCAAAAAACAGTGTCTTGTAGATAAATCTTTTTGCCTTGAAGACAAGAGATCAAATTTGGGTTACCACAAATGGCATCATGACATACCAGAGAGAAGATGAATTCTGAGGAACTGCTAACAAATTATGTAATTAAATTACAAACACAGCTACCAAAGAACAGCAAATGAGTGTATGGTCATATTTTCCATGTCAACAAACAATTAGAGAGGTGATTTGGACATGCCAAAAGAATATTCAAGGACATCAAACACATAAAAGATAATTAATGGCCATAATGAGAATAATGTTATTGGGAGCAGGAAGGCAAAGTTTGCGACAAGCAGACTTGCAAAGCATCCAGAACAGCAAGTTCAGGAAAGCAAGCTGGCCAGGTGTTCAATACATTTAGTGACAGAAAAGGGGATGAAGAGCCAGAGGAAGCAGTTAATTGCATAATACTTTTATTTTTTTTTAACAAGAAACAATGTTATGTTAAGAGGCAGAGGGAGAGAAGACTAATTATTGGGGAAAAAATTTAAAGCAGAGTAAAAACAGGATCATAGTTTGAACCAGAGAAGGGAAAAGACAGAAGTAGGTAGGATCACAGGTCCATCTCAAGGCAGAAGGACTATTTCATTGGGAATGTCTCAAAATAAATGTACAACTGAAAATAAAAAGGTGATAGAAAACCTGAAAAATTTTGTTCCAGCTGTTAATCTGGATTTTCTTTTTATGTGTGGTGTCCTAAGTTTTTTCAGGGATGCAGGGAAGCTCAATGATGGATGACAATTGATGTTTCTCAACATGGTTTTCACACTGTCCTTGATTGTACCTGCAACTGTAATACACCCCTTTCTTTATTTTTTTAAGCACACAGATAAGCATCATACAGATTCAAGAGTAATAAACTCTCTTATTTGTCTATGTATTTCAGTACTCTTTACAGAATGATCAAAAAGAAACCAAGAGCACTTCTTTCCACTTTTACAAATGATGTCTCATACCCATCATTCCAGGCAGGAAAATGTACAAAAGTCCTTTGACAAAGCATAAATCCCTTCCGAAAACTTTTCATCCAGTCAGTAGTTTATACTAATACTCTTCATTACAGCCCAGCATTTGACCCCTATTCCTCTATCTGAGTAACTACTTCAATAAGTAATTCCATTTCTTTGGCTGGAATCCCATTTAACTATGCTCTTGACTCACTTGTGAGCCTAACTGCTTACTGCTGATAGCAGAGGATTTAGCATTTCAGCTCATATGTCAAATAGAGTTTGACTGCTTAACTTTTTTCTTCTTACACACTGTGAAATAACTCCCAGGAGAAAAAGTTTCACATGGTAAAGACTTTGGGCAGGAAAAGAAGTCAAGAACTCACAATCAATCAAATAAATCAAGTACTTTCAAAAATAGCATTTGTTTTAAAGATAAGTTGGGTAACAATGAAATTGACATTCAATAATTCAGTGGAATTGTATTCAGGCAGCTTAGCCAGAAAGATAGCAACAGACTGGTAAATTAATTCTAACTTGTAAGGAAAATCATAGGAAAAGGGAATGTGACAGTCTTGGGTAAGATGCCATAGAAGACCAGCTTGGAAGGTACATCAGGCATCATCTGGCCCAACCTGTTCTGGCAAAAGCATTTTTTTAGACGAGATGATGCAGCAACTTGTACAGCTGAATCTCCAAACTGTTCAACACTGGGGAATCTGCCACTTCCCTAGGCAGACTATTCCAGAGGCTGATTGTTCTCATTGTGGAAAATTGTTCTCTTGTGTCTAATCTGAATCTCTTCAGGATTAACTTGTACTCCTTGTTTTACCTGTGGGACTCCTTTTAAGAAGTCTATTTACTCCTTCTGAAATGTCCATTTATTCATTTTTGATTAACTAAAGCTAGCAAAACAAATTGCTGTCTAAATGAAGTCTTGAGAAAAATTCACCTTAAAGGAAAAAGTCTGGAAAAGTAAATAAAAGAAAGAAAATTAGTTGAAAAAAAGAACAAGCAAAAGTGAATGTTCTAATACTCATCTGGAAAAAATATGACAGCCTAAATTGGAGTGTGAGTACCTAAAAGTCCCAGTTTTCCTTCCCTCAGTGTTATCAGATGCACTATGGATCTAAGTCTTCCCTGATACTCATGAGAGGATCTCCAGTTGTGACGCCAGCGATATATTTAGGATTCATTCATCCCTAACAGATGCACATTGATTAAATCACCCTTTATGCTGTTAGCACCACTGAACCAGAGGACTAGTTTTATCTGCCAAGAAAATCCCATACAAAAGAGCGAAAAGCATTTCTTTTGCTTCATGTGACTTCACAAGATGCTCTCAGGCAACATCTACAAATCCAGCCCTACCCTTCTGTTCCTAAGTTACTGGTGATGAAAGTAAGCTGATGGTGCTTTAGGCAGAGAAAAAGACTCTTATCAGTAGTTACAGCTCTGACCCATGCAGCTGCAACTGCTGTCTAACACATATCCTCCAGGGACTGCTGTTGGGAAAAGGCTACCTTTCCCAGCTGTCTGTTCTCTTTTCCATGCATAGAAACTTCCCACCTCCTGAGCAGACTGGTAAGGTTTGCTTATCATCTTATTTGCCCTGGTTCCTGGAAAAAAAGCCAAATGCATAATAGTACCTGGGCCCCAAGCTGGATTGGAAAACTGCTACCAGGGAGGAAACCAACCCTTTTTGGTTAAAACCACAAATTGTCTGAGTTGTTGAGTAAGTTACAGCTCTGTCATGTCTTAGCCATTGACACAGATATCATTGACAAGAAAACCATGAGCTACCTATACTAGGCAAGCAGGGTAGAAAGGTGAAATGTAGACTACACATAATTATGCTTTGGAGATTTTCCTTTCTTATTTTGCGGGTATATTGCTTATTTTTCAGTTATATGTACCCTTCACATCAGTCACCAGGTTGGTAATCCTCATGACAGCCTTCTCCTGAAATTCCATTTCATTTTCCCTTTCAACCTAAAAAGTCCCCATAAATGACATTGTTCAGCATCTCAAACTTGGACAGATGTGCTCCTGAAGATGTTGATTAAAATATATTATGACCATTAGCATTGAAGCTTCTTAATGTTCGTTTTATTGTACTTACTTTTTGCTTTCTGAGAAAAAAAGTAAGGAAGATCTAATGAGACTGAAGACAATATTAATAGAAATAATAAAAAGTAATCCCCTAGTATATTATGTCTATTAATTCTCACAAAATATTATAGATTATGTGGGGTTTTTCCATATGAAAAATGCTTACTGGACATTTATTTGACAAGCACATAATAATTTCTTTGTATTTAACAACTTTACACTTGAAAAAAAGAACTCAACCCAAAACAAAATCAAAATGTATCATGTTTGTGGGCACAAACCAGCCTCACAGAAGTGAAAAGAACTATGAGTACATTAAAATTGTTCCCTTTAGCACTCTTGGCATTTGGAATTATTCTGAAATATATGTAGTGGCCTCTCTGAGAGCCAAATTTAAAGCTGATGAGCCACTGATGAGGTAACTGTTATGTCCCATCTCTGCTTCCCTTCAATGATGCTTCAAATGGGAAATGTAGCATTTTGGGGAGTATTTTTGCTCCAAATGAGATGTTGACTGTCCAGTGGGAAGATAAAGATTCTATTACATGTACTTTAAAAGCTATAAAAGATAACCTTAATTTCCCAGCTTACATTTATTTGCACTCACGCAATGTCTCCCATTTCCAAGGCTGAGTATGAGCAATTGCCAAGTACATAATCGAAGGAGAGTGAGGCAATGAATAAGTGTCAGGTCTAGAACTAGCAAATTCACAGAGAATATACTGTCTACAGGGGAAAAAAATTAAAAAAAGTTGAATCCTGAAACATGGAGCTGTCAAATGAAGCTGAGGATTTAAAATTACCAGTAATTTTCTTACTGTCTTCAACAGTTGCTATGAACTTTCAAGAAGGTGGCACAAAAATGCCATATTTCAAGTGAAAGCTTGCAACTGTTAAGGTGAACTTTCTAAAGTGTTTCTATTTCATCAAACATTGATTGACTGGAAACGGCAGCCTTCTCATTTTATTCATGTGCAAAATACAGCACGGCAGAAGCAACATAACCTTTAGCAAACTACCTTTAGTTTATATCTCTGCAGCTCCTCTAACAGTGAGGCAAAAGACAGAAGGGATTTTTCTTTAGGAAAAAAAATTGGTTAAGCAGAAAGATCTGCTTCAGATTCAGGTTTTAGATGCCACAATCAGATATCCATCAGATCCATAAGGAGTTCTGGGCCTCTCAATTCAGACAATCAATCTTGAGACATGACTAGCTATACTATGTTTGATCATCAGTAAAATGTAAAGAATTGAAAAAAAAAATTTTGGCTTCAAAATATGTTTTCTAGACTCAAAAACTGTCTTTGAGTTGTACACAATGAGCCATACTTTCTATGTTTAATTATGTAATAACAGCAGTAATAAGTAATTGTTCAGAATTGGCCTTTGGTTACTATTTGGGTCAATTCATGAAGAGTCCTCAAATTCTCAGCAATAATGACTACTGGTAATTACAGCTAGCAGATTTTTCTGACAGTGTGGCTTGAAACTGGGAGTTTCTATACACTGTTTCATCGTCTGAAGAAAACTTCTGAAAAGCAGAAGCTATTAACTATGTTACTAAACTATAATAGAGCATATCTCCAGGCAGGTGCCTTGCGTCCTTCGAAAATATTCTAACGCAATTAATTCAAAATGAAGACCAGCTCTGCACAACCTGTATTACAATAAATTTGGGGAAGGTCAGAACCACAGCTTAGTAATAAATGGAAAGAAAAGAAAGAGAATACCTGTTTCCTTAATGTTTTAACTGAAGGGTTGTATCTACAGAATAAATGCATAGTTGTATCTCAGGCTCTGTTCTCTACCTCCTCAAGCAACAAAAAGCCGAAAATAAAAATAGAAGAATTCTTGAATTGACACACTTAAAACAGTAGGAGACATTTCACAGTTCCTCTTACATCTCCCGTGTTTTTTTCTTCATCTCTCTCCTTTTTCCACGTTCATCAAGGTCATTGTGAGGTTTTTTTTCCTTTGATTTTAATTTGATGTCAGTACATTCATTTTTATGTAAATTTCTGGAGAGGTTATTGTATCTTCATTTCTCCAACCATCTGGCACACTGGGAAATACAGCAGCATTCAACCCTAATGATATAAATAAGAAAAAAGATAGGGGATTTCAGAAGAGACTTTAAAATACCCAAAAAACCAAACAAACACCAAAGAGATGTGTTTATTAACAACAGAACCTTGCAAATATTTTTCTGAATATTTGGTGTGAGTTTCTGTAATTAAAGATTTCTGAAACACTTACTTATTCAGTAAGAGATCCCTTTCATGTCAAGAGTATGCTTTTCTTGTCGATAAATTAACAAGTAGAAATATCTGCTCCCTTTGATGAAGCTAGATGCATCATTGTTCATGATTGAAAACCAAAAGAAAAAAGTAAAAAGTGGTGATAAGCCATAAAAATTGCCACAATAAAAAAAACCTCCAGGTTTGATGTTATTCTACATATATCGTATTTAAAAGAAATAATGGTAGCAGCCAAGAAATTACTCTAGTTTTCAGCGAATAAAATAAATGAGGCTAAAAATGAATTCATGGTCAGAAACATATTTGTTTTTCAAGTTGATCTATGATTTTGTTTTAAACAGGTATTTAATAACCTCTGCCTAAATTTTTCCAATAGTAGACTCCCATAACTACATCACCTTTTACATTTCCTGTAATATGAAAATTATAATTCCATATTAATAACAATATTTAATGAATATACAAGATGTTTTGTTTTCCCAAATGAGCCAATGTTAAGTGATTTAGAACAGGAAGAAGTGTGATACCACAGATGCACTTCCAAATCACAACTAGCTTCAATTTCCACCCGGGTAGATCAGCATCATTTCCAGGCCCTGGTGTTATTACTCTGACCTCTTATAATAATGGCATACCATTTAATGCTAATAAATGCAACGCTGATGTCATTCTTTGTGGGCTAGGCTCGGTGAAAAAGCTTTTGGAAGATCGGTGCTATATAGAATACAAGCACACACAAATAACACTTGGAAATACCCTTTCTGAAGCCATTAGTGAAGCTACTGTTCTGTAATCAATTAGAGCTTCTCAATTGCTATGGAACTTTAAAGTGTCTAGAGGGAAAATTCATTTTCTTACCTGGAACTGATTCTGCACCTGAATAGGTGTTAGTCAAAATCTTAAGATATTTGACTATAGAGTAAAAATCCAGTTTAATACAAGACTAAACTTTGATAACAGCATGTACTGGTTTTGGTTGGGAGAGAGTTAATTTTCTTCACTACAGCTTTTATGGGGCTGTGTTTTCGATTTGTGCTGAAAATTATGTTAATAACATTTTTTTTATTGCTGTTTTAGTTATTGACTTGCAGAGAGTCAAAGCCTTTTGTGCTTCCCACCCCACCTCAGCAGTGAGCAGGCTTGGGGTGCATGAGAAGCTGGGAGGGTTCCCAGCTCGGACAGCTGACCCCAGCTGGCTGCAGGGATATCCCAGAGCACATGGGGCCATGACCAGCATATAGAGCTGGGGGGATAAGGAGGAAGGGGGGGATATCCGGAGTTCTGGCATTTGCCTCCCAAGTCACCATTGTGCATGGTAGAGCTCTGCTGTCCTGGGGACGGCTGAACACCTGCCTGCACATGGGAAGTGGGGAGTGAATTCTTTGTTTTGCTTTGCTGGCATGTGTGGGCTTTTTTTTTTTTTTTTTTTTTTTGGCCTACTAAACTGTTTTTATTTCAACCCATGCAATTCCTTTTACTCTTTAAAGTCTCTCTCCCATCCCACTGGGGGAGGATAAGTGAGTGGCTGCCTGTGACTTAGTTGCCAGCTGAGGTTCAACCATGACACAGTAACATACTGAATTGTTACACAGCAATATTTTCCATTTCTCTTCTGGGAAAAAGCCTTTGTCTCATATTGGCTTTCTTCCTAGAAAAATAATTTAAACTCATCTATTAAACCAAGGCTTTCAGAAAAAAAAAATCTTAAAATAAAATTTTAAATCTACCCAATTTTCTCATTAGAAATATATGAAAGGTCTAACAGGGGTAAGTGGAAAATATAGGGCACAAGAAACAAGATATGGTAATTGAGACCATCTGTCCCACTAAATATAAAGCACATTTGCTTGTGGTTTGCTGTCTCTCTGATCTTATTGCAGTTCCAAAATCTGACCTTTTGAGTAGAGGAAAAAAATTTCTGATGCATGACCAGAAAAATTTAGATGCACTCATTTCAAGAGGAGTAGAACATGTTCTTAAATTCTTTCAGAGCATGTGGAGAAGAAGAGCAGAGACAAGTGCAAGAATAGCTGATCCTTTTTAGCTGTCACTGATGTTTGACTATCCTGACACCTTACAGAGCAGCAGCTGACCTGGCAGTAACTCTGGTGACAATCTAGTCTACGGACCAGAATTATTTTCTTGAAGCATCCATTACTGTTATTGTTGCTTTTATATCCATTAAGAGAACTTTAGGTCTTACACAGGCAATCCCAGCTGACCATTCTGACGCCATCAGAGTTCCAGAGGATTGATACAGTATGAACTAAATTCAAGAGCAATGTCTTGAATGTTTTTCTCTTCTCCTACCATTTAAATTATTATCAGTTTGGTGCTGTGGTCAATAACAACTATACAAATTGCAGCATTCAAATACTATGTACACATTATAATCTGTGTTTTCACTAAAGATTTGATAACATTCACAGTGCCACCATTTACAGAGTTGTTGCTTTGTAGGTCCAAATATGAGCACAAAAGCCCACATTGGAGTTACTAGATAGTTCCTGACAGTGGGTATGGGTTTAATGCTGGTGTGTTTATTGTTGGTTTGCTTTGATTCAGTTTAGTTGTTTCCATCTCTTCCTAGTCTCAGGAAAAGAAGGAAACAGAAAGAGTTATTCAAGTAGAATGTGTATAAATGCATACAGTATATGTATTGTGCATTATTAAATGTCATGTGTAGATACTGAATCACAGAATCATTCAAGTTGGAAAAGAACTCTAAGATCATCAAGTCCAACCATTAACCCAGCACCACCATGTTCACCACTACACCATGGCCCCAGCTGTCACATCCACATGCCTTTTGAACACTTCCAGGGATGGGGATTCCACCACTTCCCTGGGCAGCCTATTCCAGTGCCTGAAATAACACACTAATGTGTACATATACTATATCTGTAATGTTTATACACTCGATATACAGCATATACTGCATGTATAGATACAGAGTATGTGTGCATTATACTACAGATGTGTGCTGTACATAGCACAATACATACAGTATGCACCTATACATATAATTGGTACAGCACACGTCTGCTCTGTCCCATCCCTGTAGTACTAACCTTGACTACATGATAGCACAGAAGATTCCTTATTTTCTTTGACAAAATGTGATTTAAAAGCAATATATGCACAATATCTACCTGACTGTATTATCAAGGATAGTATTTTTTCAAAAACTTAATAGAAATGTTCTGCAGCCTTGAGTTGCTGTTGTAACTTTATAAAAAAATTATTTACTTTGCCTAAAATGAACATGACTTCTCAGAAGATCTATGAAAGTCAGTTTTAAGACTGCTGTGGTAAGAAGGAACAGTTTTATCCAGAAACATTTTGTGGTATGACAGTTCAGTGAACAGCTTAGTGTTCTGCCAGCAATTTGGGAAGTTTCTTTTGCAATGGAATACAGAAGGTCTTGAAAAGTAAATGAAATATTAACTTAATGGAAACTGGGACTTCCAAATCTAGCAAATATGTATCTGTAATTCTCACTTGAACTATTTACTTGCACAGGGTTAATGAAGTCAAACACAAAAAGTCTTCTCGTGCTGTACAGGAATCAAAGAATGCTGATGGCAAAAAAACAGGAACTAAAAGCTGTATCAGTCTTAAGACTGAAAGCATGCTGAAAATCTCATTGTGGTGTTAACTCAGGTAAAATGAGTTGTGGTACTGATCCCAAACTGCTGCTAAGGAATCAGGGCCTACTGGCTTCAACACAAAGAGAATGAACCAAAAGCACTGTTTTAGACTAGCTCTCCAAATCTTGTTGAACTACAGTTTTTCTTTAAAAGAAACAATTACATGTCTCATTTCAGATTTCTAATGAAAATGAAAAGAATGTGTAATAATTAGGGCTGCTCTAATGGATCTCTTCAAGGAACTCAACGTAAAAATATGTGATGGTTGCCACATTAAAATTTGCAATTAAAATAAAATAAAAGCTTCATAATGATACTAAGACATTCCTTTACTCTAAACACATTAAAATATGGAAGAGCAGGGTAAAGAAGCAGCAGAAAATAAAAAATTCTGAGATATTACAAAAACAGATTATTTGATTGACAGAGCACTTTAACATAATTTTATGTGATACGCTTTCTATGACAAGAACAAATATTGGTTACAAACCTAATTCTGGCATACACAACTTTGCAGTTTTGCCAAAAATTATGTCAGAAGTTATATTTATTCAAAGCAGGACCTGCAGACTACATGTGATTAATGTTTCTATCTTGGCAGGAGAGCCCAAAATTTATGATGTATTCTCTCTGCCACAGGTTAGGCAGACAGAAGGCTGATATACTAGATACGACTGCTATTGTAAATTTGTTTGGCATTTCATTTTTCAGTCACACTGATGGTTATTTTCATACATCTTCAATCCATCATTTCCTGCTAAATCCAATTAGTTTGATTGGCAGATTTAGCTTCCCACTGGGTCTTTGTCAATATTGTGTAGCAGTAAATACCTTGAGACACTTTTTCAAAACTTTCCTCGATTATTTGTTTTTTCCTCTCTCAGATAACTATTGATTAGTTGGTTTTGTGCAGTTCCCACCCATCCACAGAGGCTGAAGAACATGGTGATCAAAATCAACCATGTACTAACAAAACCTGCACCCTCCTTTGCAGGAGGAAATCCTGCCTGGGCTGCAGTGTCCTGGGGCTCCCCTGTTTGGGACCAGCTTTGACACAGGGGTGCCATGGGCAAGGGCCTGGTGGTGAGGAAAGCTGTGGGGCAGGGAGGTATGGCAGGCATAAAATTTCTTAAAGGCAATATTTTTAATTATTTTTCCTCATAAACTAATTAACGGATTTACATACAAATGATCAGAAAATTTATTCTGTGCTCAGCAGCACACATGCTGTCTTTTTCATACATAACAATGAAGCTAAATCCTTGATTCAGTCTTAATTAGAAAGCTATAGTGAGTTCTTCTATAGTGTTTTGTTTTCTGGATATATAGTGAGAAGAAAGAGGTATAATAATTAATGCTGAAGTACTGTGAAAGATGATCAAGCTACAGAAAAGGTCAATTAAGTGAGCTGAAGAAAAAAATAAATGGGAAGAGAAATGAGCTTACATTTATGAAAACAAAGGAAAACCAGGAGCTGGTCTAAGATGGATTTCACCAGAAAAAAATATTTGTATTTATATGCGACATACAGATGGCCAGGGGGATCAGTCAGTATGTTTTCCTCCTGAACTGGTAAATATTCTGTTCATAGATCAACTATTTGACAGAGACACAAATTTAGATTTTAGTAAGGCTTGGTAGCAGAATAGATTAATATATTACTTTTTCCTTAAAGACCGAACTCCAGATTTTCATTAAAGCACAAGAAAAAAACTGTTATAGAGCCTCAAATATAAAGGAAAAGTACAATAATAGATCTACAAGGTGAAATTTTATTAGCCCTTGCTCCTGCTATAACAAAGCCTCTCATTTTTTCAGTGACAGTTTTGTTTATATTGTAAAAACAATAACAGCAATCTGTGAATTTTTGCAGAAAGTCAGGATATGATATGTCTTATCTGAATAAAGGATATAGAAAAATACTGATTCATTCATTTTTTTCAAAGAAGTTTTCTTCATTTTGTCTAATTTGTGACTTTACAGGTAAAAAATGTATGAGATATTGTAAAAATAAAATTGGAATAGTGCCATTTTTAGAGTGCTCTTTGGTATGAGTTCTACTCTTCACACTCTCATGTGGAGTGAAAGATTTTATTTTGGTTTTTTACTGGTGTTGGTTAGGTATAATCCAAACACTAACACCACCATCACCACCATCACCCTCTCCTATTACTGGGCATGTAAATACATTTACTAAACTTGGGACAGTTTTATCCAGACACAGCAGCATCTCTAAGCATTTCCATATCACGGAGCAATTGCTTCTTATTAGTTACAAGGGAACATTATCAATAATTTGTGGAGAGAAATGCTTTTGATACAGTGTTAATGACACCTAGAGTGCACTGAAGGTTGTACTAAAAATAACTATTTCGTTTGGAACCTGATCACTAATGAAATTCTTTAAGCAGCAGATATTGGTCTGATCATAGTTAATCTTTTGATTGATAAAGGCAAAAAATTACTGTTTATGAAAAAAACCATTCTAGTGCTGCAAAATGAGAAAGCAATGTCAGTGTAGAGGAGGGCTAGAAAATTAAATGAGATTATCTGGAATATCTGCCACACTAGAATAATAATAGCACAAAATCAAGGTTGGACACTGGATTATTAATGACCAGACCTTCTCCTGTAATCTGCTGTATTGGTTATGACTTAACTGGAGGATACAATTGATGAATTAGCCCAGCATGCCCATTGAGAGCTGTCATGCTGTCATTAGAAGAACAAACATAATCCTAGGTACTTATCAAAGACATATGGCAAACCCGATGCTGTCGTTTAATGTACTTTCTTTGGCACACTAAACTCAAAAAAGGTCTCCTGTGTCAAATCAGATTCAGGGAGACAGAGCCAAAGAGGAGGTGTTAGCATCATGAGTAGACTGGGCAACCTGACAGAACCTCCAAAGTCTTTTGCTTGAGGACAGGAGGTCACCTTGGATATCCTTCAAACAAGCCTGGAGTTGAGTTAACATTTGTTACTTGTAAAGTTTGAGAAGCAGAACATATTGCTTCAAAGTTGGGGCTGCAGAAAACTGGCTTACCCAGCTTCTACTTGGCTTGGAACTCAGGCAGAATAGGTTCCTGTCTGATTATGAGCTGAACCTGCTCACATACTCAGTCCCCAAACTTACAAGATAAGCTTCACTCTTAATGACGGGAGTGTACAAGCCTTTAGGCTTAATGACAAGTGACAAGTACTCTTATCAGCAGATGACTGTTCTTTTGTGCATGCAAATATGGATATTCACACTGAGAACAGCCATATGTATAATTTATTTCTGTGATTCTGTGATGGATCACATTTTAATCTCTGGTGTCTCTTTAGATCAGGAGTGAATATGTTTTCCAAGCTTATACAGACAGAATGATTTTTGTGTGCCCCTTTTTAATCCAAACCCCGCCGTGCCAAATCTTATCTACCCTTCTTCATATATTTAAAGGCACAAGGCTGTACAGATGAAAAATAGAATTTTTAAAGCTGGACAGGAAGAATAAATTTTATTCAGCATTACTGATAATTTAAATGACTTTCATGTACATATGTATTTGGGTATTTGTTTACGTGGCGTGTATCTCAGTAATAGTTGTATGTGTGGGTAAGTGAACATGTCCTCACAATGCACATTTCAGGTGCAAAAGAATAATAAATTATTCTATTACTCTGTCTTCCTAATATTTTCCCAGTTGTTTTATTTTTTCTATGCATATTTACTGGTCTCAACTGTTCTAATTTATTCTGAAAAAAAAATAAAAATATTTCTAAATTGAAGAATCTAGAGCAAGAAAAACACATCCGTTTCCTTTTTATTTTTTTTTTTTTTTTGCTGTCTTATGGTTGCTTAGACACCTAAATCAAAAATTTGTTGGTTTTCCTGTTGAAGTCTGATATACAGCCTGAAAATTGCAATAAAGCCTAGATGATTTATTGAAGTGGGTCCAGAGGAGGAGTACAAAGATGATCAGAGGACTGTAATACCTCTCTTATGAAGACAGCCTAGAGAGCTGGTGTTCAGCCTGGAGAAGAGAAGGCCCTGGGGCAACTTTAGTCCTTTTCAGTACCTGAAGAGGGCTACAAGAGAGACAGAGATGGACTTTTTACAAGTGAAGGTGGTGATAGGACAAGGGGGAATAACTTTAAACTGAGAGAGAAGAGTTTGAATTGGATATTAGGAGGAAATTCTTGGCTGTGAGGGTGGTGAAACACATGTTGCCCAAAGTGGTGGGTGCCCCATCCATGGAATGATTCAGGGACAGGTTGGCTGGGGTTTTGAACAATCTGATCTAGTGAAAGCTGTCCCTGACCATGGCAGACGGGTTGGAACTAGAAGGTCTTTCAAGCTCCTTCCAACACAAACCATTCTCTGATTCTGTGATTCTATGCTATTCCAAGGATGAATCAGATCTTGTCATGTAGTTCTGTAGCTGTAAGAGAATAAAGAGGAAATATTACCTTTTACTGCACTGACACCATTCCTGGATTCTTGAACAAAAGGTTTGTGTTCCCAATGGACTCCCTGAAGCAAAGAAAGTCTCATAGTAATTGTGGAGCATTTCCAGAGAGTGCTCCAGCCATGTTTTTGAAACAATGCCCAATGGATGGAAGTTGAAATTCCCAGCAGTTGGAATAGGGATGCCACAGATTGTGCAGCACACAGGTAAAACCAGCTTATATTTAAAAATCTTTGCTATGACAACTGTTTGTGCTCTTGGCAGTCAAGGAAAATGGTGACAAAGAAGCAACCGTTTTCAAATGGAATATCCAAAGATGACATTTGTAATCCCTGAAATGTAATTTTAGTTTGGGGATTGGTGTTCATTTTCCTTTTAATAAGGGAAATAAGAAATTAGTATTTATTTTGGAAAGGTGAGTTCCATTAGATAGAACGATGATTTGATAATGCAAAAAGAAAATAATTAATATATATGATTAATGTCATAGGAAATCTCATAGTAGCCTTATAACAGTTAAAGAGCTCACTCTGACTTTTGTGTCAAGTAAATTGAAAGTAATTTCCACTTCAAATTTTGTTGCTAGATGTGTGGTTAGAGAGAAATTATTATTATTATTATTATTATTATTATTATTATTATTGTTGGTTAAAATGGAGACAATTCAGACAGTGCTGTTGATCTGCAGAACTTTAAACTAAGTGCTAATTATCTTTTCCGTCCTTCACATCTCCCAATCATTTAATGATGTATTTCTCCTAGAAAGAATAAGTACCTAACAAAATCAAATGTGAATTTATGAAAGATCAATGAGCACTATTGCAAAGGAGCAATTTGAAAGAGAAAATGGAAGATATCCATTGACAAATTAGAAATTTGACAAGAACCTGTTGGGGTCCATCAAATTTAAAGGTTTGTCAAAGAAGAAGTGGACTCCAGGTCTGTCTTTTAGACATTTTTTAAGGTGCTATTCCCTCTTAATGTCTTTACTAGTTGTGATGTTGCTCAGTGCAGTCACAACATCAGACTACCACATTCAGATGACTTATTATCACAACCAAAAACTAAATCTAGTATTCTCTGTCTTCCAGCAGGAAAGGAAACTTCTTTTATTTCATCAGGAGAGTGAGCAGAAGAAACTGATTTGGGCTTTTTCCAAGGTTTATGACCAACCTGATTCAGTTTCAACAAAATTAAAAAGGAGTGTAAGTTTGAATGTAAACCTGAGGAATAGGAAAGCTTGGGAATACTAGAGAAATAATGTTCAGACAAAAAGGCTTTTCAAAGTTAACAATAGAGTTGTGATTTATATCAGCACACAGAAACTGCCCTAAACAATTTTATAAGAAAGAAAAAAAAAAAAAACTTCCAAAATCCTTATTTTGAGACTGAAACCAAAATTGAACAGCAACTGTAAGAGAACTGCTTTCCAAATATATGACACAAAGTTAATATTTCCTGTGGCCCAAAAAACTATTCACAAGAAACTAGAGATGTCCCTTTTCAATCATCAAAGAATATCTACAAAACATAAAGAACACTGGGATTTTTCAAAGAGAAGTAAATGTAAAAGATTCTTAGGTAGAGGTGAGTTCTAAGGAAAAGCAGGCCCACATTGTGTACAAGTCAAAGTATTTATTAAAATTTGCTAGAAAAAACATGGTTTCATTATCTCCGAAGAAACAGATATTGGGGTAAACAAAATTTTATCAGCCCTCAGTTGCTAACAAAGTTAACTTTACATTAATGTACATAACTCTACATGGAATTCGAATTACCTGTATTTTTTATAAAAAAAAATGTTTTGAGGTTGTGGGTAATCCTTTTAAAAGAAACTAGTAATGACTACCTGTAAAAGAGACAATTGTGCTATTTCCTTATATAACCTGAATGCTGTAAAATATTGCATTTTTGGTTGGGTTTTTTTTTTGGGGTGGGGGTGGGGGGTGAATGAGGAAGAGATGTGCATTTGCTGTGGGGTTTTTTGCATTTATAGAAAGTGAACTGGAAGAGCCCAGAAATACCCAGAACAAAAAGAGGTTATCATTGGGAAAATTCCAGAAGCTGTGTAAAAGAGAATTCCCTTTGTGAGTAAGCCATCTGGCAGGTAGTGCTGAGTTATGCCAAAAAGCTGAAGCAATCAGAGCACAGCAGGGGGAAACCTTATAAGCATGGGAGTGAAATCCAGCTTCATGTTCATAGCAGCTGACTAATACAATCTACTGAGGGAGCTGGATTCCTACACCACTGCTCTGGAGACGGACTATGCAGGCCACTATCAGGGAATGGAAAGGCATCTGTGGTCTCTGTTTCTTTTAGGAAACCACTCTAAGAGTAACGTAATGGCTCAAATCTAAGGTTATCCTCTGTCTTTTCAAGGAATAATCAATTTCTCAGCAACCAGGCACTCTAATTGGCTGTTAACACAAGGCAGGTACAGTATCTGAGCTGTGAACCTCTGCTGCTTCCTCGTGGAACTCCTTTGACTGGTGGCGAGATCTGGAGGTTCCAGGTGATGGGGCAAAAAATGGAACAGGATTGGACTACACAAGTCCAGGTCTGCCACATAAGGCAAGTCAGTGTGTATAATTTCTTTTGTGTATGTGTACATTCTGGCTATTTTACCTCTGGTACATGAAAAATTAGAGCAATCTAGACTTGAGGACAACGTGCATTTGTATTTTCTAATGTATTTCCCAAGGAAATAAATTTATACAATCTCTCTGTTGGCTTTGTAGCTGGGTGCATCAGCCAGTTCCTACCAAATCTGGTGATGTGAGTCTCTGCTATATTAAGATGTAGAAGCTTTGTGAGAATATGTGCCCAGGCAGAGCAGAGAGCACATATTAGTGTTGATATTGACAAATGAAAAACCAGCAGTATGGGCTACTAAGCAGGTTTTAAACACGGAATGCCTTGGGAAACCAGGCACAGCAAAATGTGATGCTCACGGAACTGCTCTTTTCATTGGGGGAACTACTCAAAAGAAAGATGCAAAAAAGGGGTGGCAAGTAGGAGACATCAGAAGAAATTCTGAGTCTTGTTTATTCACAAATGAAAGGAGAGAAGAGATAGTTAATATTTTGATAGTCTGCCTCTGCTCAAGCCTGCGTGATTACAATACTGGAGGGTAAGTGAAATGTGTAGCTCATGGCTCAGTCTAATACAGAGTTATGCTACATTGCAGCATGAAAGAAAAGTATTCATGTCTAATGATAACTTTGGAAGATGCCAGGAATATCTGCAGTAATTAAAACTCTGAAATTTATTTGAAAATCAATCAGGAGTCTTTTGAAATTACATGATTGAGAAGGGCAGTTCCACCACAGTGACTGTATCAGCGGAGATGCTGGAACTTACTGCCTTCTGCTCTGCTTGGATCTATATTTAGCCATGAGTGT
This sequence comes from Coloeus monedula, assembly GCF_965178545.1. Classification (NCBI taxonomy): domain Eukaryota; kingdom Metazoa; phylum Chordata; class Aves; order Passeriformes; family Corvidae; genus Coloeus; species Coloeus monedula. Next base: position 110,286,756 of record NC_138783.1, on the reverse strand, counting down.
GTTAGTCTTTGATCTGCAATTTCTTATTTTCCTGCCAATTTTCACAACGTGTTTTTAAGTCTGGCTGGTCTTCTGGCCCTCAAAAGAATGTAGAGAAAGGACAGGAAAACAGACAACAACCTCACCAAGTAAAAAAACAGTGAAACTGCAGGATCAGTTTTCAAACTTAGGAGCAATTAGGATATTCATGCATCATGATGAATAAAATCAAAGTTCCAACAACAAAAAATAGTTCAAAACCAAGAAAAGTGAGTCTTTATAAGAAGATTTCACTGTATCATTTGCATATGGTAAATACACAATGTGTATGAATCTGGTGAGGCAGTTAAATGGGTTTAAAAATGGTCTAGGACTTCAGTGAATTAAATACAATTTAAAAATCCTTTTTAACTGATTTTAGACATGTAAGTGAGCTTTTATGTAACTAAAGTTAAGATACTGCCATTCCTACAACTTCTGAATTATGGTTTTACTTGGTCTAGAGATAGAAACTTTAAAAGAGAGATCACAGGTCAAGTAGAAAAATGAAACAGGAGCTATAAAGCATTAGTCATAAGAAGGATCAGCCATCTCTCTTTAATTTTTGTCAGTCTTTACATACTATATATCTCAGTCTTCCCTGTTGCCCACATTGAAGAGCTGGAAGGTCCTATTTACTGTTAATGTGTTTCTGTGATGCACAGGCCAGTGGTACTGACCAAAGGATTCATCTGCTTACAGAGATCAGAAACCTGACACACAGAAAATAAACAATAGCTTTTACTTGAAAAATTGATTTTGTCTTAGTCCCTGAAACAACCTAGGGCTGATTCTGTTTGTATTTACTCTATAAAGATTTGGAGACCCTAATTCCTCAGATAGTGTCACCTGATTATAGCTTCATTGTCTCTCAGTAGGTAGCATTTTAACATCTCAGAGATTGGATTTCACAGTGCTTTTTACTTATAAAATTACCTGTTCTGCAGTTACTGGATTGTAATCTGTCTACACAGTTTACATGTGAGGTCTCTGGCATCGAGTTGCACTGTTTAAATAAGTTTAGCTATTCCAGGTTTTGCTAATTAAGGGACACCTGTCCACATGTTCACTACTTTCTATTTAGTAAAGCACCCTCAAGACACCTTGAAAACTGGTCACAAAACTGATTGAATAAAATGGTACAGACATTCTTGTAGAAATAATTTGTATATGTTTACAAGTACCACGTTTATGTGAGGGATGTTTCAACTGTGTTAAGTTCTGCTTTGGTTAGTGGGGTTTTTTTCACTTAGAAGTTTCTAGAATGACAAATGGGGAGAGTTGCTCATATAATATAGTCTAACCTGATCTTCTCTACTGTTCTCTAGTAATGATGCTCTTCTGGAAACTCATGTCTAAAAGAAACAAGTCTGCTGTACTTTTTAAATGCAACCAGGTTATTTCACTAAGTGTTCTAACGTTTAAGCATATTATTATTATTATTACTATTATTATTATTATAATCATGATCATCTCATCATCATCATCATGACCAATAATTTTCATTCAGTTTTTCACTATCTTCTAAGAGTCCCCATGCAGAATCTCTCCAATTTGTGAGCCCTGTACAAACACAAAATGAAAACACAGAACAACTCCCAGAGAGTTTACAACTAGAGACAGAAATTACATAAACCGGGAGGATGCATAAGCAGGTTTCATTAGAGTGATTTCAATTAACAGTAACTTTATTAAGACCAATTCAGAACTGCAAGAAAATACAAATGCTTTCTCTCCTGTTATTGGCTTAACTTTTGCTGGCAATCTTTTTTTTTATTTTTCTAGTTTATAGTCCATTGTCCTGAGCTACATCCCCTTAGCAGTTTTTAGTTTAAAAAACTCCAATGTGGAGAATATTTCTGCATAAATCTTGCAGGTCCTCTTCATAACTGCTTGATTTTTCTAGGACAGAGTGAATGTAAGTTGTACCTACAGAAAAGTGCATATATTGGGTGAAGTTTGTGATCAAGTTTCTTCAGTTTGAATTGTAGTCGTTAGTATGAGCATAAGAAAAACTGTGACATCCAGAATAGGTTTTCTTTCCTGGGGTAACTTATGAAAAACCCCCAATCAAAACAGCACTGAGATGTGAATAGCACTCTAAGTGAAAACCCTTAATCCCTGTTCTTTATTATTTGATTTAGATGCCTGCAGATTTCGGTGGAGTTAATAGGAAAGGAATACACTTTAGTCACATTAGGTAAGGTAATATCTTGGTGTTTGCAATCCAACTCAGTATAAAAAAAAAGCCAACTCAGCAATTTCATTAGTAATTTTGATACTCACCCATGCCCAGTAGACAATGAATTTACCAACCAATAAAACCCTTTTCATAAATGCTCTTTCAGCCTGTCTCCCTTCTTAGCTCTTTCTTGCATTTGCTGATTTTCCTTGCTGGAATTTCTGCTCTTATTTTCATTGCCATTGACAGCATTGAAAATGTGCTACTTGAGGATCCTACTGTTCAGGTTCATTTTCACAATCATTATCAACCTAATTTCTCTCTCTCTCTCTTTTTTTTTTTTTCTTCCCTAAAGTGCTCCTTCCATTCGATTCCTGGCCTCCATTCAGTAGCCCGGTTTGAAAAATGGAAAAAGAGCCCAGCTAATGTTAAATAGTAATTTGGTACTTAACCCACTGAAGTGTGCACATACTACCACTGCATCTATAATACCTTCTCCATGATTACCCAGGGGAACTCCATGTCCCCTCACTGCAGTTCAGATCCAAGCAGACACATTACTGTGTTGAAAGCCAGCAAAAGCCTCTCAGGAAAAAAATGAAGACTGCGTTAGGATAATGTTGCCTTTGATACTTACCTGCCCATCAGACAAACTTAACCTCAAGTAACACAGCTGCACATTAGAATGCATATACAACTCCAGGGATTCCCTTCCCTCAGCTCATATCTTCCCGCAGCATTGCTTTGTGCCAGCTGTGCCTGGCATGAGCAGATTATGGGTAACCAATTTCACCCAGCACAGAGCTGGGATTTCAGTGCTTCCCTGCTCTACAGTAGCCAGTTCTGCCATTAGATCCCATCTGGTCTCAACCTTCCCGTATAAAGAATTTCTGGAAACAGCAGAATGTTGGACAAGTGGGAAATGTGCTGCTTTTAACACTTGCTGGATTATTGCAGGTGATTGAAAGGACTCTCTGTGTGTTATTATGAAGCAGCACTGCGGCTGGTCTCCACACCAAGAAAATGAAAAAGCATATTCTACCTCTTCTACATGTTCACTTTCAGTTCACAGAACTGAAAATAGAATGGACTAATCAGCAATGAAGAGACTGCTAAGAGAAGCAGTTACTCAGAAAAGTATGTCTATGTATGCACTATCTTCTATACAGTAAAAACAGGAACTATAAGGATAAGCAAAATAAGATTCAGAATTGTTTTTTAAAAAGCATTCTTCTCTTCCCAGTTTCTTCTTTACAAACTTTACAGGGAGGAAGAAAGAAGAAAAATAAGAAACAGAGGAGATACTATAAAAAATCAAGATTGCAATGCATTTGGCCAGACAACCATCCAACTGGTGTCCTATCTATTGGCATATAACAGAAGTTTCTCTTTTCCACAGTATTAAGAGAGAAATTTAAGCCACTTCCAAAACCTCCAGTCCTCTGGAGAACACAAGCTAGTTTACCTGTAGTCACTGTTGTCATAATTACTTCCCATTCATTGCTTTTGATATAAACATGAATAAGAACTGTGGCATTCATAAAAGGTACTATTAAAATTAGCTGGATTGAGTGTGATAGAGTGAAATATCGTATATGTTAGGCATCAGACTGATAGGAAAAATAGGATGTAATCCAACCTTTCTAAAGAAACACTATAGACTGTCAGTAGAGCCAAACAGAATTCTCTGAGTAGCTCAAAGAGATTCAGTACACTCAAGATAGAAATTCTTTTCTTGCCCCCAAACTGGGTTGAACTTGTTTTGGATCTTTTTTACACCCTTTTCTATTCAATAATTTGCCTCCTTCATACTTCCACAATATTACCCCAGTGTTGCGAAAAAGTGTAGGACGATCAAATGAAAGCACCTTCAAAATTTTGCAGGAGCCAAGCTAAAGTTGAAAGTCAATTGCAGCTTTTGCTCTGGGGTTCATGGATAGAGTTGGTAATTGCCCAAGATTCTCATAAAATCTGAAACCTACTTTGAAAGCAAGGGAGTGTTTCTGCCATGCCAAAAGACAGGACATAGTAATTGTATGGTCCAGGTGTTTTGTCCTTTCATCCTTCCTGTAAGGAGGGAGGGAGGAAGAGTGAGGAATGAATAAATAAAATTTTTAAAAATAGCACAGAGGAACTAGCTTCATTTTTTTTATTGTTTATAGTCCCCTCCAAAGATGTTATTTCGCCACACCCCCTCTGAACAGGAGACATGTGGAAGGACTAGTACAAACTAATGTGTCCTTTCCTCTACCTGTTCCCATTCCTCCACCAGTTTTCCTTCCCCAACTCCAGCCTTTTAAGTGCTGTATTCGGGACCAGAAGCCAAGTAAGTTCAATTCACTGGGGCAAGAGGAGAGGGTCAGTAGTACATGCTAACCTTGCCAGCCTGTGTGCTAACACTAGGAAACACAAGCCCACTTATCTCTCTTCCAACTAAAAGCAACCAAAGAATATGGGGCAGTCCTTTCCAAGAGTTTGTAAGAGCAGTTTCCTATTCTAGAAGTACCTACTGCCCTACACTGCACTTGATCTATAAACACACATACAAACTGACTGAGGGTCCCTGAAGAAAGAGACAGCAGGACACATTTCATGGTACAATTCAGGCTTTTTCCTTGTGCTGGTTTTGGTAGTGACAGAGTTAATTTTCTTCACAGTAGCTTTTATGGGGGTAGGCTGTGGATTGTGCTGAAAACAGTGTTGATATTACAGGGATGTTTTAGTTACTGTTGAGCAGTTCTAGCAGAGAGTCCAGGCCTTTATAGAGCTGGGGGTAGAAGGAGGAAGGGGGAAGCATTTGGAGTGATAGAGTTTGTCTTCCCAAGCCAACACTACGCCTAATGGAGCCAGACTGTCCTGGGGATGGCTGAGCCCTGCCTGCCCATGGGAAGTGGTGAATGAATTTCCTGCTTTTCTTTGCTTGTATGTGTGGCTTTTGCCCATGAGACTCCCACCAGTTTCCTCACTTTTACTCTTCTGATTCTCTCCCCCTTCAAATGAGGGGAGAGTGAGCAAGTGGCTGTGTGGGGCTTGGTTACCCTGTGGTTTAAACCTTTTTGGTGCCCAATGTGGGGCCTGAGAGGTTTGAGATAACAGCAGATTTGATTTGAAAGCATTAGATCAAATTTATAACTGTTCTTGCTGTTTAGAGATTCATTGTGACAGTCTGATCCAAAGCTACCAGGTGTGAAGGAAATGGAAATACCTTTAAATTGTTGTATATAAATTTGAGTTGCATGTTTTAGGAATTACTACAGCAAGAACCCGTTGCTGCTAGCTAGGCTCCTGGCAAGAGAAGTTCATTGTAATGTTAAACCATGCCACAGATTTCATGGGATAAAAGGCAAAGAAGTAGGAAGAAGCTTGAATCTACTGGAGAGCTGAATTTCAAATTGCATGATCCAGAAAGTGAAAGCTTCTGACTCTGGGTAAAGAACTCAGTCTATCCTGCACAGAGAAACTCAGTGGCTGGAAGTGTCTAGATATGCTGCATAAAAGATTTCCCAACCTTCAGCATCAAATACCCTGCCCTGGGTTAAAGAATTCTGTGATTTCTTTTTCCTTTACTACTTATATTAATGTTTCCTAGTTATTTGAGAATGAAATGCAGGAAATCCCTTTCCTCCTTACTTCCTCTCCTTGCAGTTTATCCTGGCGGCTTCAATCTACTGCCTGGGAACTGGGTCTAAGTAGGAACTCTATCTAAGTAGGATATGATAAGGAAAGGCTGGAAATGAGAGTGGAAACTAAAAGTGTAGAATTGCCAAAAATTTCTACTAAAACATATACTTTAGTGGCAGCAACATTCAAAAAACTCTGGGAAAGGTGGCCTACAGTATCACTGATTTTATATTTTAAAATATTAAAATCTTACAGCAGTTCCAGCCACATACTCTACATACTTACTGCATACTCCACATTTCACCTCAGGACTCATTACTGGGCTGTGCAGACCACGTGGTTTGAAGAACACTGCCAGGTAGCATCTACCTAAGAGGTGATGTTTGGTACCTTTTCCTGAGCTATGGGAACATTTGCTTCGAAACAACTTAGTGTGAAAAGGGGGTATAAAACAACCCTTTCACTTGACTGCTTCCTTATTTCACTAGACTATTACACACAAATACACACACCCCCCACCTAAGTAGTGTCATCCCCATCATGACTAACTGTGAGGATGTTGAAGTATTTTATCTCTGTCTAGTTTATAGTGCCTTTCTAGCCTGGAAATAATTTCCTGTATCCAAATGTGTGATACTTGATAAGGATTGCTATCCAAAGAGCATTCAGACATACTGTATTTTGGCATTTAGCCTTCCAAGCAATGACAAAAAGCAGGTGGATTGGACTGTTACCCAAGGCCCAAATTCATTATCTGTCAGGTCTTAGGAGGATTGCATGTTGTGTACCAAATATTGCTTAAGATTCAAGATATTTGAGATTTTTCCATATCTATGAACCACAGAGCAATATTTCCTCTTCATTAAGGTTTTCATCTCCAGTATTAACCTAGAATTTTTGTGAGAGTTTCCATAAATGTATGTTCATTTCTATGTAATACACTTCGAAGTGAATTAGTTCTTATCCAAGCTATGTCACAGCAGAGATTATTGAAAAAATGAGAAGCAACACAAATAGCCTAAGTACTCACATCTCTACTGCATTTTACTGGAATACATCTATGGAGGCAATCTGAGATACTTTATTAATCAATGGAAGCACACACTACAGAAAGGAAGTGACAGTGCTGTATGCAGTCATGCTTGGCTTTTGATATGGTGGGGTTTCAGTAACACTAGTTTAACTAGAATAGTAACATTAAATCATCATAGACAGTACTTATTACGCTATTTTTTTCATCCTTCTTAGTAATTTACAAAATAAAGAAGAAAAAAGATTCACAATAGAAATATCTCTTTTTGCTAAAGATAAGAAAACTATTTAAATGCATATTGGGAGATATCAGATTATAAACTTCTGAGTTAACATGATATATCCCCCTCGGCACCATTACTGGTCTCTGATGGCTGTGATTGAAAGCATAAAAGAGGTGTGTGAGAAGCTGTATGATGAGGAAATTGTACTTATAAAGGTGATGCCTGGAGCAAAGTGTTCATTCAAAGCCCCAATCTCAGTCACCATCTTCTACAGGACAAACCACCTTTAACACTCCCTGATTCCTTGAAGTCTAAAGTGTCATTCACATTAATTATGGTGTTTGTAACATGATATATCAATCTGTGTTACCACACATGTCTCAGCAAGACTTACTGAGCAAGACTTTTCTAGTGAAGAAAGGTCATTGCTTTCCTTCATTTCAGGGTTTGTAATCTCCTGCATTTTATAATGCCAAAATAATTGCTCCCACTAGGATATTGCCCAGCTGTGCTCAATTTATAATTTGTAATATTTTCCTTTCTGTAAGTCAACTAGTGGTACATTTTTATGGCATTCTCCCAAGTGGATAATGATCCAAAGCAATGTATTTATTTAGAGGATTGGATAAACTGGATCAAAATTCAACAGCAAAATGTACAGAAAATACATTCTGTTTTCCTAGCGTTTTTAAAAATACATTTCTCTTACTTCTGTTAGTCCTAATGCTTACAGTCTCTCTGATTTTCTGTCCCAATGTTAATTAACCAGGGAGGAAAGTTTTTTTTTCCCAGTATGTGCTAAGAATTTTAAATATGGAAATGTCAAGATGCTGACTCCCATTGTCCCTAGGTCATGGGGACAGAAAGGTGAATTTGAAGTGTTTTTTTAGTTTAACAAAACATGACTATGGTACACATCATGAGAAGGACACAGGAAAGACTGAGGCTTTTCTGGTCTCAGCTGTTAACTATTTGCATTTTCTATTTTAATTTACTCAGTCCCAGTTTTGACAAATGAATGTGGCTTCACTTGAAGGAGCTTGAGAACCATAGCACAGCTGTTAAATAACAAAGAATTAATAAATTTGACTCCATTCACATAATGGATTGAGGCTAGAGATGTCAGTACAAAAAAGCCTGTCATGTAATGCATAACTGCTGTCACTAAAAATGCAAGTCTTAATCTTAAAAGTTAGTAACTGGGAGAGATGAGTGAGTAAGTGGCTGAATTCTGTGATGGGGTTGGCTTAGAAGGAGACTCTCCTGTGGAGGGGTTTTATTTGCCAAGGTGGCACTCCACAGCAGACAGACTGTAATGTCAGTTCTCTGCCAATGGGCTTTCATTTACTACAAACGAGTTCACTCTCTGCAGGATAAGACACATACTTTTAAATCTTAGAAAGCTTTCTACTCATGCCACGTCCCTGAATTTCCCATTGCGTCTCAAAGCCAGGAAACAGCACAATGTTTTTAAAGAGATCCAGGGTGTCTTGGCTCTCCAGCTACTATTTACCAATAATGCAGTCTTTTAGCCTGACTTGGATCCTTCTCCTGCTCTAGCATGTTAAGTCAAACAGACATAAAAATTATAAATCATAGTCTCACAGGTGGTATTAGCAGGCATTATACTTCCTGCCAGACCAATACCCCATGGATAAGGGGTTCTCCAGCTCTAGAAGTACTAAAAAGCATTTTTAAGAGAGCACATAAAAAGGCACATTATTTTAAAACTAGACCAGGCTGCACTGGGAAAAAACCTCACAACTTTATATTTAAAATAGAAAAATAATACCATCATCAATGACCAGATTCTCTCATGAGCTGAAAGATGCGGTTCAACTTTCTTTTCCAAAACCACATGAAAGCTAAAATACTACTGCCTCATAAATGTCAGAAAGTGTTAGCAAAGGTTTTTGTTTCAGGTTTTTTAAAATAAAAACTAGGATGCTTCCAATAGCATATATGGATCATTTAAAGAAAAATTAGATTTCAAAAGTCTAGCAATATTATGCAGGCCTATCTAATGAATATTCAATGACTACAGTACTAATTGACATGAAGCAACTAACACAAGCCTTGCCACATCTCTACAACTTCCCTGTTCTATCTAGTTAACCCCAGCTGGTATTTGGTAGTATTTGGTTAAGCAAACTTGGTGATCAGTAGCAGTAGGTATGGGAGTAATAGCAATAAAAATCCAATTGTGGTCTTACAAGGAAAACAGTTGTTTGATATTTCCACCAAAAGATTATTAGGATACCTAAACTATACCCTGCATGTACAGAAAATCTGAGGTTTAGGTTGATCAAGGAAAGTTGTGTCTGAATGAAGCAGTCATTGTAGAGTTTAAGTTACAGCTTCTATTAAAGCAGTGAGTTCATTGTCACTGATAACAAGTAAGAATAACTTTTATTCAAAGGCTTTTGTGTGGGTTTATGCTCTCCCTTCTCACATATATACAGTATTAAATAAGAAGTTGAGATAGATTTAAAATTTTCAAACCCCTACAAGCATTCTAGAGACACTCATAACCTAACAATTATTTTGTAGCTGGGTCTCATTTATCACTTTTAGTTGTGCAAGCCTGAGCCCTAACCACCCATGGTAGATAATGCTTCCATGCAGCAAAATACATTAACATTTCTATCTCTGCTAAATAAATAGACCTCTTTTTCTTCAAATCTTTTTTTAGGTTTGTATTTATCATCCATCATCAGCATTTACTGAAATTTGACAGATCGCAAAAATCCCCAGGAGGGATTCCATCCATCTTATTAGCTTTGCATTTTGTCAAGTTTTCTGTCTAGCAGACCTCAGAGGACTGCCTAAGAAATAGTTAGGACTACTTACATTCTGATAGCAGTAATGTAAAGATGGTAAGAGATTAATCTATCTTACTAACACCCTGGCTGTGATACGCTTCTGGGAACAGGACCGGCTAAGAGAAGCTGGCAGTGATGGCAAGACCCGACCCTGCTAGTTTGGATGACGAGGCTACTCAGCATGACATCCACAGGAGGGAGACCAGGCACATCCCCTCGTTGTCAGAGCAGCTGCTGCGACTTGTGGCTTTATTTGCAGCATTCAGGACCCTGTGATTGACTACCAGGCCTAATACGGAGTGGCAGAATAGCAGCACCAATTACCCTGTCAGCTGACCTCCCTGACTGTAAGCGGCTCCACGAAGTTCAGGGAGGGAAGGTGTGCTGTAAACATCCATTCACAGCTATAGGAAGGAATCTAGTTAACATATTCTCACAGGCAGAATGGGAGCTTCACAGTTTTTAAGTCCTCCCACTGTGTCACAAACTGCAGAAAAGACCTCCTTGCTTTCTAAACTCCTCAGAGTCCAGGTGCAGCTGGATCCAATCTTAGCTCCAAACTTTGTCAACTGTTAGTGTTCAAAGGATTAAAAATGTGTAACTGAGCCTCTACAGAACTCTGTCCCTTGATTATGGATTACAAACCAGCTATATTTATACAAATATAAATGATTTATTATGATAATGATTAGACAAACAGATCTTCATCAGAACTCTTCACTACACAGTATATAAGGTATAAATACTAGTAGCGCATTATGAACCAATATTGAAGCCATTATATTAAAAAATTATATTAAAGCTAGCAAAACAATTATTAAGTAGAGATTGATGCTTCTCACAGATCCCAGCAACAGTGGGCAAATCTCTTTAGCTCAATCTTGAGGAGTAATCTTGAGGGGGATCCTCACTCAAAGGAGGAATTTCTACCCACACTCCATAAAAGAATATGCCAGAAGACCCTGCCATTAAAATGTGGCTGAGCTTTTATAGTATAACATGATTGACTGTCAGATGTCTCCAGACCAGCTGTGTCAGCTCAGCAGCTTTAGATAAGTTATTGGTAGTGTCGCTTGTTTGTTCCTTTATCGGGTACATTACCAAGTCTAATACATCTCCACCTCACTATGAGGATATTTAATTTTAGGATTAATGAGTCAGGCTGGTTTCAGCATTATTCATCACCAAAAGCAGCATGATGCCCCCTTCTCCATCCACCACTGGTAACTCTGCAATTCAGCTTTGTTTGAGTTATTTTCCCCATTCCAGGCAGAGCATCCTGCTACCCGTATTTCATTAAAATTCATTTATTGGTGATAGTATCTAAGACAGATATCTAAAAAATGGTGAGTGTATAAATGTTTTGTACTGATCTTAATGCAATATCAAAATACTGTCATAAACAGTATGTCATAAACAGAGGATATTTTGCACCCTGTAAACAAAGTCACTCATTAAACAAGAAATATTCAATTTTTCTTGCTCTTTTTCTGGTCCTAAAAAACATTCATTTATAATAGGGCACTCCAGATGCTCTGCTACCTTGCATTTGCTGTGACCATTTGCATATCTATAATATAGGTGCAATGTTTGTGTAGATCAGGTACATTTTACTCTTGTCATCTGGAAGTACATTAGTCTCTCTTGGCACACACACTCTCCTGGATAAAATGGTATTCTTATGGTCAAAAGTATGGAAATGAGACTCTAAAGCAGGTCCCGCATAGTTTAGGCAATTTCCTTATACATGAATAAAAACAGAGGCCTGACTAGCATTTGACCAAATAAAAGAACTCCCCTTTCTGTGACGTGATTTTTAAAACAAGATACTGAGTCAGCCCTATTTTTGAGATGAATTCTTGCCATAAAGGAATATTCTGACTGGCTAGGAAATACAGTCGTGCAAGTTTATCTTTTGTCATGGGAACAGAAGTACTGTCTCTGATCCCTTTTGTCTGGAAGGCATAAAGACATTTGGATCCAGTTAAGGTATATTCACTGCTGTAATGATGTAACTGCCTACCTTTACGTAGATTCAAAAATGAATTAGAAACAGTTGACAGGTATGAATAAGCCAACCTACATCATGTTTGCCAGCAGCCATATGCATGCCTCCAGTGCTAAAATATGAGGATTTTATAAACAAAACCTGTCAATACAAGCAACTAATTTTATTTTGTCCAATTATCAATTTTTCTTTTTATTTCTCTGTGGGTTTTTATAGTTGGTTTGTTGGTTGATTGGTTGGTTGTTTTTTTTTTGTTTTTTGTTTTTTTTTGTGCATCAGGGGGAGGCTTCTGCAGATATAGGAATACGTTTGTGCTGATATCTCTAAAGTACCAAGCTTTCTAGTAAGTATTATGCACAGTATCATGATAATACTGTTAAAAGTTAATAACTACTGTTACTTACCAAATTGATATACATGTATTTATTTATTTATATATTTGGGAAGGTTAATCATACATTAATGCCTTTGGTTTTGGCTTTTCATGTAGTGTCCCACTTCTAAGAATGCATCTTTCTAAGTTAACCTCTGGAAAGTTAGGCCAGCTTAGTTCCTATTTTTCTTACACCAGTCACAATGCCTTCCCGGAGCAGGCTTTCCCATGAGTTGGATCAAACTAACACATAAGATGCTGGTACTCAGATCCAGCCAAAACCCCATAAAGTCAATATCATTCATAAACCTTTATGGAATGGCTCTGTTAACATAGGCAGCTCATCTTCACTGCAGCAGTCATAATAAAGCACTCTTTGTGAGCCTCTGCTCTGATTAAATCACATTTTAACAAATCTTAAACTGGAAAGAGCTCTTATTATGAAAGTAATAAAGGTCACTTTTATTTTTCTCTGCACTGGTAATGGGCATATATACTTACATTGTCAGCTGTTACTCCTGACAATGACAACAGATGAAAAAAGAATAGACATTTGCAAAATATGGCAAAACTACAGCATACTATAAATGTTAATAGCTTTATTCATTTCAGATCTGGAAAGTGACAAAATGACTCATGCTGGAGAACAGACTTCCTGGATCACAATGCGAGGTAGGAAATGAAATTAGAGATGGTTAACAGAAAGCATTCCAGCTCAGCATCCCACACCCACTCTTGAAACATTTGTCCAAAATGTCTCCCTCTCCTGAGGTTTGAAAGAACATCTATAATATTTTCATATTGTCTTTCCTTTTCTCATTTTTACCTGGTGATGGAGGTCTGAATTACCTTCTGTTTCTCATGACAGTGGTTTTAGAGTGAATGAAAACAAGAGAAACAGAAATCCACCCTAAAGGTTGCTCTTGTGGAATTTCCTTGTACATTTTGATCCAATAAGATAATAGTTTGGGAAATGCTGTTCTGAACAGAAGCAGAATGAATGCTAAACTGATATAAAGTAAATGTGTGTGCATGGAAATTGATCTCTCTCTGAATCTGCTAGAGTCATCATCTAATGAAAAAAATCGGACCCGTTACTTTTTATTTGTCATCATATATTTCTATTTATACTGGAATGAAATGGAACAATATAATTATATAAATGTATAATGAGTTAAAATTTTTAATGTTATCAAAATATTTATTTACTGTTGTTACCATAGGGATCTTTTAACACTTTTTTTTTCATTCCAGTTTAGCATTTAAGGTCATTTTGAAACATAAAACTGCCTATGGAATGAAAAATGTGAGTGTTCCAATTTCTTACTGGTAACTCAAATTGTTTTTTTGAATGTAAAAGATGCTTCTCTGAAGTCTATTTACATGAAAAAGTTAAGCTTTCATGTTCCTTTTCTGATAATCACTGTCATTACTTAAGTATCTTATAATATGTTAATATTCAAAAACAGAAAACAAAAACTTGGCTAAACTTTTCGCTTCCAAAGGGTTGGTCATTCATCACACATAAAGCATGGAAAATTCCTTTGAAATATTTTTAGGGGGAGGTTTAGCCACAGACTTAATTATAGGAAGATGTGTTGTTATAGGAGGGATTTACAACTAATCTTGAAAGACTGAACTGTGATTTTATTCATAGGGAATGTTTCTCAATAAAAGCATGAAGAAAAAAATCAAAACCAAGCAACTGTATCTTTCTCAAAAGACACATACAGCTATAAAGGGTATAAAAGATGTGAGTTAGTACCATACCAGACAGATAAGAAAATAAACACAGTATAAAGGTCAGTTTGGCTCTAGAAACCATTAGAGAAACTCTTCCTGAACAAGGACAGCAGACCATCAAAGTGAGGTCTCTCCAGGGTGTCAAAAAGCAGAATTCAATGAATCAGACTTACCAATTATTACAAAGCAGAAACAGTGGCCATAGTCTTAGCCCATAAAGTACAAGGCACAGATGGATTGATTTACAGAAATGTTTTATTGCTTACCCCAATGTTTTGTGAGAAAAAAAAGTAATACAATGACTCAGAATAAAAAAAACCCAAACCTATTTCCTTCTTTCATAAGATATATATATTTAAATATCTTGTGCCCTTCAAAAATTTATGGAGGTGTTTCTATGTTATCCTGGGATACTGTAATTCCCATAAAATGGCTACTACTGTTTCTTGCCTCAGGTCATGATAGTCAGCTCACAATCAGCTGAGATGTCACACTGGTCCCTTTATAGAGGAGAACTTCCACTACCTCTGGCTTGAATCTGGCTATGCTGAGTTAGAGCAGCCCATTACAACAGCACAATGTAGAAGTTATATATACTGCAGCAGTTTTTCATGCCCTACTAGAAAGCAGTGAAGTTGAAGATTTTCAAGACCTTCTGATAAGAAGCGTGTCAGAGAGGAATGTACGTGCTCCCATAAATGGCAGTGGGAAGGATTTTAAATTGCATTAATAAGTTGTCATTTCTACCTGTTCAAGAAAGAGAATATATTCTGTAACAACTAATCTCTGATTTATTCGAATAGGATTCTTTTGAAGGATGTCAGCTTAATTACTTAGGCAAAAGAAAGACACTTCAGATTTATCAATATGAAGGTCCTTTAATATTAAAGTTTGCCAACACAAGGAGCTGAAGGAAGTGATTTGGACATAGACACATACACAGTCTTATACATATAAAAAAAGAATAGCACTGTAGGCTGTAACAATTTTTCTGCTAAATAAAACTTTGTTAACTTGGGTTAGAATATGACTCATGCAGTGTCAAGAACAGATAAGAAAGCAGAGCTTATAAAAATAAAGATAAAGGTAAAGCAAAGGAATATATAAATATTAACAATATGTCATACTTAGTTGTGGTCTGAATATTAGTATTGATTGAGATAGGACTTAAGACCATTGTTGGTTTGGGGTTTTTTAAAGTCAAATTTTGGATTAGCTCAGTGATATTTAGACTTACTACAGTGGTATGTTATATAATAGTGTGTCCATTAACAGATCTACCATAACAGTTGTGTATCACTGTCTGTCAGAAGTATAAATTGAGAGTGGGAACCACCTTACTTTAGTTTGAAATTTAAGTGCCTAGATTAGTCAATGTTTCAGGTTCCTTCTGTAGTCAATAAGCAGAGGGTGATTCATCCCACACTAATACAGGGTTGGTTGAATCATCCCCCAAAGATGCCTCTTTCCCTCCAAGAGCTATACTTTTCCTACCAAGAAACAAAAAAATAACCATGTGGCCTCTGTTTTCAATTCTAACTAATAAGTGTAGCTGAAATTTCAAACATGGGTTGCTGCAAGAAATTTCTGCACAGAGTCTGTAGATTGAGGAGCATTCATGTGCACTGCCTGGCGAATAATATCCAACAGCAAAAGCGTTGGGGAGGCTTGTTGGCAGATCATTAACCAGTTGCAAACAGAAGGGTGTTTGCTGAGCCATATGCAAAACTACAGTGCTATATCATTTTAAAAAAATGACTGCCACTGATCAGTGCATAAAATAAAACTGCAGCTTGTGCTTTCTTAGCTCTGTGACAGCGGCTTTAATTGGGGTTTGGAGGGGAGAGTGGCTGCGTGCCAGTGCTATATGCAATCATCCAGCTGTTCAGACAGTTAAAGACCTTAAGATGTTAGAGCAAAGGAGCTGGCAGACACTCAGTCTGCCTTCTAGAGACCAGGGAGCATCCTAGCAAGCTATTTAAGACTTTATTTAATATGGCAGTCATTAACAGTCAGAGATAAAAGGCAAAAGCACCATGTAATTGATTAGCTAGAAATGCACAAGTTTATACGTATCAAGGTGTTCACTATGCATGCCATTGCCTTCATCTAGCAGCACCTTTTACTTTTTAATTTGATTAAACTACTAAAAAATCCTGAATCTATAAATATCTATTAGATATTGACAGCACAGGATGCTGAGAGATGAATTTTATATTAAGAGGCAATTATTGCATAAACAAGCAATGGATTCTTAAGCGTCCAGAATGAAAGTCTTGGCTCTTCATCGATAGAACTTGGTGCTCTGGTTTCTGATTGCTCTTTCATCAAAATGGTAACCAGAAGGATCAGTTTGTTGGAGAAAAATACAATTTACGGAATGTGTTACGAAGACTTTATATACAGTTATATCAAGACTAGGAAAAAAATAACAAATAAATACCAAATCATAACTATTTTTGTTCCCATCCCTGCAGCTCATACACAATGTAACAAAATATGGTCAACATTAAAAAGAAAAACTGCTTCAGAAATACACTTACAGTGCAACAAAGTGGGGAGTTTTGTTACCTGTTGATCACATTTTGACCTCAGCTGCTCACTGGCACTATCATTAATTCCTGTGGGCTACATTGCTGCAAATAAAGGTTGAACTTTACTTTGCATTTATCTGTGAATAATGGCAGGTAACTATTGCTGTAGAAAGATCTGAATTTACTTAATTTTTTTTTTTTAACATACCGAAAGAGAAGTAACAGTTTTGAAATATAGTGACCATGGTTTCAGAAGCCAATCACACTTTAAAGAGCTATTTTTAACTTTTTAATATTATTTTATACATGTTAGATTTGCTGGGTAGCTTTTTGATATTTTGCATTAGGCTCATACCTGAGACCTTACAAACAGTCATGAAACTACTGTACCATAAGAAGATGTGGATCAATTAATAACAAAGTATATTAAAATATTTAATCTTTATCATATCCTATCATCCACCACAACTAGAACTTCTTTCATACTCCTACTAATTTCAAATCTGGCTTACCTGAGCATTACTGATCTGTTGCAGGAGAAGTGATTACTTTCTCTCTAGCAGCAAGCACGCTGAGCTCTGTGTTCTGAGGAGCTGCAGCCCACAGAAAAAGTAAATCCACTAAATCAAAGACAAAGATAAAAATGAAGATAGGTTAAAATACAGTATAATTGTGTTAACATGTCAGTTAGCTTAGCAGCTCTTTCTTGACTTACTGCTAGAAAAACATTGAAAAATCTAATTTTTTCTCAGGTGGGAGCTTGCCCCAGGAAGTAATTTTGAGAGAAATTTTGACATTTTTACAGCACCACCTCCACTTTAGCTGAGTTACTAATTGGTACTAATTGGATAATTAACACCTATGCCTCTTCAAGCAATAACACAAAAAATTCAGTAGCAGCCCAAGTCTGCAAGCACATCATTATTCTGGGGTCCCTGCTTGCCTGTGTTAACTCATTAGTAAGTAGGCTGCAAGGTCACACAATGGTAACATCATCTGTCTTGTTTGCAAATACTCAAACATCCTGCCAGTGCACAACAAATAGCAAATAAATCATAATAACAGCCCAAATCAGCCCCAAGAGGTATATACATAAGAAAACTTCTGAGAGTTTTCTTTTACACATCTTGTATTGTATGAAAATGGAGATTTGTGTGAGATCAAGGGTGTAATTTCAGAGCACCAAATTTCTTTTTTCTCCGCTGTAAATTATTGTAATATTTTCTGGAAAAAAGTCATGTGGTTGAGGAAGGCCTGAATTATTTTTTTAATAGGTCCTACATGGCCAAGGCCATTATAAATAACTAGAGCTTTAAATGGCCCTAAAAATACAGCTCCAGAACAGAACCGATTAGGGAATGAATGCTAGGCCTGTGATGCCCTGGCAGCTTGCTGGGGAGGTCCCTGTCCTATTGCCAAGATTCATTTAATAGTGCCCCAAGCCTCACATAGACTATGAGGTCAGGTATGAATGCAGATCCTGGAGTCCAGAATGGGAAACACTAGTTTAATGGGGGAAAAAAACCCAAATCCCTCTAGTTTCAGAAAACCACAGAATTTCTCCTTTGTTTTTGTACAGTTTTGATCACACAGTGGAATGATCTAAAGCAGTATTATTTACCAGAAACCTTAAGATAAAGGCTTAAATTCTGGTCGCCTTTTAATCAAGACAGCAAAGGAAAGATGTGCATTTGTTGTATCAACATAGCAGTAGAGTCTTTCCTTCCCTTTGCTAAACATGATTCAGCTTTTGATGTGCAGCTGCTGACTCAATATAGATGGAAAAAAATTATGGATTCATGAATATGGAATCCCAGTTTCTTTAGGTTCCTTGATCAAATAAGGAGCCTTCATTTCAGCACTCAGCTCATCTATTACCTAACCCAACTTATGCTAAGTGGCATTGTTTGTTTCTATTTTAAAGCATCTAAACATGATGATCTGAGGAACAATTTACTGGTGTGTAAAAACAGAGCAACACACAGAAAATCTTCCTCAGATTTCTGCAGTGCCAGGCCAAGTAGAAGCTGTCTTGAAACCATTTATATTAATAGAGTAAAATTTCAGAATTATATGTATGAAAGTCACATTGTGCTTTATTAAGGTCAAACATATGAAAGACATGGGTAATCTCTTGGGAGTAGATGACAGGGACCCCAGAAGGTGTTATTTGGTAGTACAGTTGATGACAAATCATAGAACCGTAGTATCATTACCAAAACTTTTTTTCTTCTTTTTTTTTCTTCTAATGCAAGATTATTGTCTTAATTTATAAGGGAAGGACGGAATTCTGTCTGTATTTTGGAGGAAGGTTGAACAAATTCCATTGAAGAAGGTGCAGCAAAATTAATTCTGGACTGAGAAGCAGGAATTTGATTACAAGTAGTGTCTCCTCTAGAGCAGGAGCTTGCCAGAAAACTCTGTAGGAGCTCTTTCCTTTCTGCATGGTGTCAGCTGGGAGCCTGTTTCTGTCTCTGAAGAAACAGCAGGGAGTGGAATTTAGTTCATGGATATCTCTCTACTCTGACAAGTCCTAAGCACAGGCTGGCTCTCTCTGGCTGGTTCACCTGGACTTGGTCTCTGCAGAGACTGGGAACCTGTCCCTCCAAAGTTACCAATCTGACACCAACAGAGCCCAGCAGCAGTAGGGAGGAATAAAGAAGGTCTTGCACAAGGTGTGTAAACCCATATGGGTAAGTCTAGGAATTCAGAAGGTATTTGTTTTCTTTATTTTCTTCAACAAATTTTTGTTACTGTACTCATTTGTTCATGAAGACAAAGAGGGCATTTTGTCCAGATCTCATTTGTTTTACTGTAAAAACATTATATTATTTCTTTTTCAGTATTTATTCTCTAGCACTGAACCAGTTACACAGGGCATCCTACAGCATCACTGCAGAGAACCTTTTAGTTTTAATGGGAGTAGATAAAAAATTGCCATATACCAAAATGTAGACTTAAGTTTTTCAAATAAAGCAGTTCTGAGATAGGCCCTCAAGTTTTTATCTGCAGCAGTCTTGTTCCTTCAAATCGAACATCTTTTTTTGAGCAGAAACTACCAATCAGGACCAATTGTCTTTAATTTTACAACAGTGACAAATGATTTTTGGAAGCTATGACTCATTTTACCCCAACCCAGACAAGATTATTCCAAGCTGTGCAACTGGTAGGATAAACCCAGCTGTGCCAAATCATACCCATCTGTTTGAAAACATGTGGAAAAAACTGCTCTGGACAAAACATACCAGAAGCATGAAGCCAAATAACAAATATAAGTAACTAACTAAATAAATATATCTGATCTGCCTTGGCAAAAAGTTTTCTCACACTGAAAGAAAAAATATTGTGGACCACACCCATGACTGAAGTCACTTCTATGAAACAGCTCAGAAGAGCATCGGTATATATTTACTTTCCTTCTTTATATATTGGATACAACTGGCTTACTTAACAATTTTATTAACATGTTATGCAGTAAATAAACTATAGTAGAGAATCATCTATGACTTCAAATAAAAAGCCTTACAGATCCATGCTTGAAGTGCAACACAGGAAGAGTTTATACACCAAGGTCCATGACAGCAAACTGCAAGAAATGCTTGGGTAGCAGAGGGTCAAAAGCCCTTCAATTTTCAGCTGTAAAATTTATTGAGTGCCTGAAGTTCTGCTCTGAGTGCTTCTAGAGAGGTTAGCTTTGCAAAATGTCCTAGAAACTCTCCCTTGCCTAAACCTGTAGAGACTAAAAAACTTGGCATCCCTGAAAATTGCTTGCAAGCTGCTGTCCATGCCACAGTCTAAGCAGGATGTTCACGATGAGCCAGGCACTGTTCAGAAAGACACCATGTAACTGTGGTGATTTAGCAACACTCACAGGGACCCCTTCGCAGCTGACAAAAGAAACACAATTCATACTTCTACTTCCCTTCTTTTGAAGTAGATTATGATCCTTAATTTCAACTGCCAAATCATCATCTTGCATTCATGTAACTTCTTCAGGTGCTCATATGCAGTCTTAGTTAAATGACAGTGGAACTAAAATGCTTATTTCTTTCCTGTAAACACTTAATAATAAATATCTCTTTCCAATTTACATCCTTCCATTTAATTTTGTTATTAATACTATGCACTTGTTAACCTTCCAAATGAATGAGGACTTGATATAATGAAAATGGTATGAAGATGATCCAGTGCTGCAGGCTGTTAATATTCAATTCCAAATTAATAGGACTATTATCAATTAGATTAGCTGGCCTGCTGATGTGAGTGGTGCTTGCCTAAGTCCTCCCCTTGAGCATTAGTTTTCTGAATGGCGGTGGACAACATCATTCCTTTCCTCTCAAAAATCTGATTAATAAGAGCACCCACTATAACAACCTTTAAGATAACGAATAGAATCCCCATGCGCCCAGCCCTGTCCTTATGTGATCAATCAGGCGTGAATGGCAAAAAAAGTTACTTGGAGATGAAAATAAATGAACATATTGTAGCAGGTAATTAAAGAGGATGCTTTGATATTCTGCTAATCCTGTTTAGCCTCTCCTTTTTTCCTTGCTTGCCAGCTACAGAATTGCTGCAGCCTGTTTATACCAGACAAGGGAGCATTAATTTAAATGAGGGGTGTGTTAATTAGTTAGTATGCAAACGTGAACAGTGCTGGGGCAGAAGGCATAGCCACCAAGAATTTATAACAAAAGATTCCCTGAAAGTGCCCTCGTCCCCCTGCTCATTTACAATGTGAGTTGAGAAGCATGCAGGCTTACCTCCAGCACTGTGTGCAATTTTGGATGCTACAATAAGAGAAAGACATTCAGTTCTTACAAACTGTCCAAAGGAGGGCAACAAGGATGGTGAAGGGCCTTGAGGTGTGACGAGTGGCTGAGGACACCTAGTCTGTTCAGCCTGGGGAAGAGGAGACTGAGGGGAGACCTCACTGCAGTTACAACTTCCTGGTGAGAGGAAGAGGAGAGGCAGGCACTGATCTGTACTTTCTGTGACCAGTGACAGGACCCGAAGGAACAGCCTGAAGTTGTGTCAGGGGAGGTTTAGGTTGGATATCTGGAAAAGGTTCTTCTCCCAGAGGATGGTTGGGCACTGGAACAGGCTCCCAGGGCAGTGGTCACAGCACCAGCCTGACAGAGCTCAGGAAGTGTTCAGACAATGCTCCTCAGGCACATGGGGTGACTCTTGGGCAGTCCTGTGCAGGGCCAGGAGTTGGACTCGGATGATCCTTGTGGGTCCCTTCCAACTCAGGATATTCTGTGAATCTATGATTTAAATCTTTTATGCATAGACTTATTTTGGACTGTATTTCTGAAACAACAGGATTGCTCCTATCTTGGACTTTTTCATGTATTCTTTTTAATCTGGGGCAACCCCAAGTAAATCCTGATTTTGTTGTTTAATTACTGTAAAAAGACCCTTTAAAGCAGGCTCAGATATCAGGCAGCATAGGCTAATGATCAAGACATCAAAACAGAGTCAGGAAACAGTTCCCATCTCCAGTGAGGTGGTGTGCATCAATTCAGGTTCAAGACATGCTAAACTATTATGGAACATTCATATGAAATTTGCTTGTGCTAAACCACTGAAGAGGAGACAAGACATTTATGCACATTGTCCTGATGTCAGTCCTTTATTAAGGCCAGCCCTTCACCTCTCAGTTTTGTTTCCCTTCCCTATAATAGGGATTGTACTTATTTCTTGAAATGTACCTTGAGTGTTCCTGGTGACAGAAGCTGGGTGAAGTAAGATCAGTTCTTTGCACTTTTGATACCTGAAGTGAACATGATAGAAACTTTACAGGAAAACTTTTGGAGGATCCATCTCATATGATAAAAGCAGGAAAAGCTAACATCATAGTAATGACTTGTCAGAGTTCTAAAGGGTCTTGAACATCTAAAAATAGTATTCAACTAAAAGTGGTTTCTCACTTTTCAAATGGCCTGAGTAGCAAAAGAAAAATCAAAACTCCACTACATTAAAATTTGGAAAAGGTTCCATGGAGATTTGGGGACTAATGATCAGACAAATTAGTAGAATATATAATGTAAAAGACAGTCAGAAAGTACATAGACAAATATGGTATCCCTGAGAAAAATCAATGTGAATTCTGTAGAAAGAAGTTTGGTCTTGCTCATCCTTTAAAGGATCAATAATCATTTGCTATTGTATACTTGTGCTTCAAAAAGCTTTCAACAGCCCATCAAAGATATCAAATTATTGTTTCTTTCCAAGATTTTTTCATGAGCAAATAAATACTCAAAAACTGGAAAGAGAGGGTAGGAATAAATAGTTTTGTCAATACAGGGAAACCACTCTAGGAGTCTCATAAAGTTTCATACTGGGCCTTGCATTGCTACATATATACAAAAATTATCTGGAGAAAGACTGAAAAGTGAAACAGCAAAGTTTGTTGATGATACAGAGGGCATACAGGGATGAAAAAGTTGTTAATACAACTGCTAACAAACTCTCAATACTGAGCTACCAGGTGTGTTAAAACTTAGTAGGATAAATGACTAAATGTGGAAAAAGTAAAAAAGGCTGATAGCCATGTAAAAGGTAATTTTAGCTTTGGAGTGAGGTGTTCTAAACTATCAATTATATCTGACAAAAGAGATTTCAGAGGTCTAGTAACAGGGTTTGTGAAAATGTTAGTTCAGGAGTCAACAACCATCAACAGAAAAAAATGGGATGTTTATGAGTTATTGCGAAAAAATAAAGAACAAAACTGAAAAATGCAATGGCACTTCATGCACGTGGATCCTGGGTATTGCTGGGAAATCTGTCTCCCTGCCACTGCAAGGACATAACAGAAGTACAAAGAAGAGAAATAATGATGAAAAAATTTACAGAGCAACTCCCACAGGAAGGATTAGACAGACAAGAACTCCTCAGCTCAGAGAAGAGACACTGTAGTGAGCTTATGACACAACTATAAAATCGTGAGTGAAACTGAGAAGGTACAGAGGGAACTGATGTTTGTTCCTCATAATTCAAGAACTATGGGAACTCTGATGACAAGTTGCAGACCAAAGAAACTAATGAGGATATACAGAGGAGTTAATTGTCACATGAAGCTGTGAAGACCCACACTGATAGCTTCAAAGTGAAATTAGACTGCTGGAAGATAAAGAGTTCTTAAAAATATTAAAATCAGAATCTAAACTCTACCTCTGCATGTTCACAAGCATGTTGGAGGTGTGTAAGGAGGAAGATTGCTGTGTTTGCTCTCTTTCTTAGGACTCCCATCTGGAAATTGGCTGCTGGAGGCATGCTGCTGGAGGATGCTGCAAAGTTGTATGAAGTTCTGAGCCACTAAGACCATTCCTATATTCTTAGGATCACCATTAATTTTTCACTTGTGGGAAGCTGAAATCAAGCTCTCTGGCCTTTTTTTTAGGTTAGCAATGCCACACTGTAGCTGTCTGATGTGGGTAAATTCTGAGCCTTAAAAGAAGTGCAAAAATGTTCCTGTTTGTCCCCAGTAATGATGGTCTTCATTACTTCTACAGAATAAATCTCACCAGAAAAGACCTTAATTTCTTCCTTCTAAGTTTGTTTCTAAAATTCACTACAGTATTAAACATGCCATAGTTTATTACAGTGCAAATACTATTATTCTAAACTGGAAATTAAGTTCTTCAAGTTGTATTTGAACTAACTCAGTGCAAAAAAAATGTGTAGTCCTCTTCTCTTTCCCCCTTTCTGTTTCTAATGGATAATTCTAAATCAGCTGAACTTTAAATTTCTTACATGAATAGACACAATGGATAAAGAATTACATGAATTTAAAGTAAGTGATGTAAAATGAATGTTTATTCATTAGCAATGAGCTTTATGCATCTGTAATAAGCATTACCCTCAAATTCTAAGATATGTTGACTAGGTGACTAAGAACTTCTCCAAATTGTTTAGCATACTAGATAAGATTAAGTTTATTGTCTGAGTTGTGCAAAATAATGTGGTATTACATAACTGCATTTTCTTCTCTGACATTTTTTCTTTTAATTAGAACAATAAAGTGCTAAAACGTCCATTCAGGAAAACAGTAAAGCATGTATTTAACTATAGTATAATTTATTCATTTAGATGAGCATTTGTCGTAACCATGGCCTTAATGAGTAAGGCAGAAATTCTAATGAAGTCAACCTACTACAGCAAAAGACCTAAAAAGCTGCATTTTGGTGAAGCTCTGTCTTCCTTTCCATCCCTGTAGATTACATCAGGTCACGTACTCAACATTCACTGCAGGACTAGAGCAAAAATCAGACCGTTAGAATTAAGGGTTGTATCATAAAAATAATGCGCCTACATTTTATTTATATATGTATTCTCATACCCCTGTTATAGCTGTAAATGTTATATGGCTGTGATAGAAACAAAATATGTCAGAGAAGAACCTTTTCTGCGTGGTGAGTTTTCCAGTCAATCCACTGCAAGAGTTGGGAAGGGGCAATGTGCTATGGGGCTGCACCAGCTCTAAAAGATCTGGTTGCAAAATGCAGGCACTGTTCCAGGCCAGTGAAAAGAATGGATAGTTTTAAGGCAGATCTACATATGGAGAAATATTGACTTTCCTCTTATAGAACCTTCTGGATGAATTTATGTTTAACATGGCAAACTTATTATTGAAGTACTGTCATTTTTTACAAATGTTGTTTGCATGGCTCTTATTTTGATAATGAAAAAAGATACCTTGCTGTTGTAGTGCTAGGTTTAGTTTAGCAAGCTGCAGCTTTCCCTGAGAGCTCAGAGGAGCTGCTTAGGGCAGTGCAACCATTATCGCCCTCCCATAGCCCATTTCGGACGGCTCCGCGGTTTTGCTCCAGCTGGCTGTCAGCTCTACAATACAGTGATGGCAAAGGAGGCGAGAAGGGTCTCCCCATGAGGGTTTCAGAATACTTTTAATAGTTAACATCTTGTCCCAATGACCCCCAGAGGCAGAGAGACCTCGTGATCCGGGCACAGGGGGGTTTTGTCAGGGGCTCAGGGGCGGTCCCTGGGCGAAGTTGGGGTACAGGAACCAACAGGGAGAGCCCGAGGGGGTGGCCATGGCTAGGGGCAAGAGAAAGTGGTGGGGGGCAACAATATGGGATAGGAAAAGGAATGGGTAAACAGATCACCACACCTTGCAGCAACGATTCTCATTCTGCCATGGAGGACAGGAAACAATAAGTCTTTTCTTACTTACTTCAACTATTGAGCAAAATGCTTTAGAATCAAGAAAAAGGTGAGGTTGATATGTTAAAAACATTGCCAATGCACTTCATTTCTCAAAAATTAATATTATTGTCTTTTTCCTTTTTCATCATAATTCAATTAAAATTATTTTGTGTTACAAAGTTGAAATAAAACATTTGTGCATGTTAGGACAATTTTCCTAGACTTCAGTGGGAAAGCATGAACAGCACTCTCTGTGCATTTTTAAATCTTCCGTTCCATGAAATAAGACAGTTGCATTTTTTAGCACAGTTCAGGGTAAAATTTTAGAATCTAATGAAATCTAATAAGTATTTTAAAGTGTAATGTCAATAAATCAATAAAGTGAATAGATCAGTGAATTCATAGTAGGGGTTTTTTCTTTGTTTCTTTGTCTCTTTTTCTTTTTTTTTTTGTCATTGTGCTGGGGTATATCCACAAAGATTTGTTTTTTCATGTACTTGTTTTAGGCACTTCCATTAATTTAAAGCAATAATAAACATAGATTAAGTGTATATGTACGATGAGTATTAGTAGTAAGTATGACCTGTGGGGTTTTCAGCATGGAACTATTTGAGAACACTGTTCTCAAAAAGTTAAGCAAATCAAATTTCACAATTATCTAATATCACTGCTGATTTCAGGGACAATCAGAGCCAGGGTGGCAGTGAGCAGAGATGTAGCAGGGAGAAGGAGTAGTAAATACGGAGGTACTGTGAGCCCTGCTCAGTGTGCTTTACACTCTTTTTCAGCCAGTCTTGTCCCTAGCACTCTACTCTTTTGATTAGTCTGGGAAATAGAGTTGGATTCTGTATTTGATAATGCTGACTCCATCCATAAAAACATTTGCAGAGTGAGAACCTAGCTGCCATTTTCCTCAACAGAAATACATAAAACATACATGTAATATAACAGGTGAAAGCAAAAGGGGTAGGAGATGAAGAACAAAACATTGTAGAGCTGAATGAATTGTACCTTCAAGTGGAAATGAGAACTCTTGAAGTTGTTCTAAAAGTTGCATTGAATGTTGGATTTTTGTTGTCCTTGGCCCAGCTGTACTTAAATGGTGTAAATTAACTCACCTGTTCCTATGGTGAGTAAAGGTTTTGCAGGCATAATGATGAAAAACATGAGTTGTAGCTGACAGGCTGAACTACAGAACACATAAAAGATAAATACATCCAACATACCCACATTACCATCCTGGGAGGGAAGTAAAACTGCTGGACGCTGCCCAAGTGATGTTTGCCTGCCACCACTTATTTATACATGCAGTGTCCATGCCTCTGTTTTTACTCATCTTATTAACAAGTAAAAGGAAAAACATCTGTACATTGAGGAACAATTCTGCATTACAAAATAGTTGCCAGGGACTGTTGTTTGGACTGTTGTTTCCTAGCTCTTCAGCAGACCCTGCAAGGAACTAACGTGGAACAACTGTGGTTTAGTATTGTCTTGGGGTGACTTGGGGTGACAGGAATTAATTTTTATGCCTTTTTGTGCCTTTAAACTGAGCCTGAGGGGGAAGGAAAAACTGAGCAAAACTTTTTCAGTTTGCAGCTTGTTCAAGGTCACCCAGAAATAGGGACTTTTCTTTCCAGTTGCAGCAGGGGAGCGAGGAAGCACCTGGCTTGCTGCTTTCCAGTCAGCTTTTGGCCAGTTGTTCAGTTTCTTTTTCTCCGGAGAGAGACTGGGAGTTGAACATTTTTCCCTTCCCTGAAATTTCGGATTTTCTCCTTTTCTACTGGACTGCTTCAACATCAGAGCACATCAGGAGGAGTTTCCACCAGGCACAGAGGGCCTGGCCCTGGGCCAAGCCCCAGCTCCGAGGAGACCAAAGGGAGGACTCAAACACTTTCCCAGGTTTTTCCTCCACAGCGAAGATTTTATTATTTAGCATTATTTTCCTTTTCCCGTGTGCTTGTTAAATAAATAGTTTTTATCTCTTTCACTTTCCTTTGAGGAAAATTTACTTTTTCCCAAACCTGGTGGGGGAGGGGTGGTGACCTGCCTTCTCTCAGAGGATATATTTCTAAATTTGGCCAAACTGGTACAAGTATAAATCTTTTTAATAGAAAGCAGCAAGACATTCAGAGTAATTTTAATTTCCAGCTCCATGAACACTTCCTACATTCTAACAAAAATAAATAGCAAGAATGAAGAATACAAGGATATATATGCATTGTGAGATCATCTTACTCCTCCTGAGCACACACATGTTCTGTGTTTACCTCATTGTAGTGGGACAATTAATAGGTGGAAATAAACTATTTTATTTCACTTTGAAACTGATGTATGTTTGAGGGAAGATTGGTTACATACTCCCCAAGCTGCTCACTGCTCTTTCTTTGAATGTCTGCTTGCACTTGCATGTGGATTATGCATCTGGCAGCAGCTCAGCCTTACATGACTTTAGCCTGAAGCCTTCTGGTGGAACAGGGATCCTTGTTTGTGGTGCCAACTCCAAGAAGATGATCATGTTGAACAAGCTGGTCGCCGGACAGGCCATAGCCATACTGCAACTGCAGCGCTTGGAGAGGGCAGGAAAAGGCCAATCCTGGTTGTGTATTGCTGATTCCTGTCCTTTGGTCTATCCTGGGAGATGACCATGTTAGATTTGCTCTGCAGCTTTGTCTGTAACTGTACAATACCATACCTGTGTCATCTTAATACAAAAACCCTTTAACACGCTCAACCACCTACGTGCCCAGCCGCTTTGTGTGACACCCTGAGCCCTGTCTGCCCCTGCCCAGCCCCCCTCTGGGCCCCCTCCACCTGCTGACATGTCACCCCCCTTGGGCCACCAGCCCCTGCTCCAGCAACCCAGCAGAAGTACCAGCCTCCCACCCCTACAGCCCTGTCCTTCCCAGCCAGGGGTGCCGCAGAGCTGGGCCCACCCTGGGATAGGTGGGCCCAGCTCTGTTCCTGGGCTCCCATCCCATGCTCAGACATCCACAAAAACAGGCAGGTGCCCAGTGCCCAGGACTGGGGCTTCCCTGGTGGCCCCAGCTGCTCTTGCCTGGGACAGCGGGGTTGGACCTGGGCTGCCCAGCCTTGCCGTGACACACCCATGGAGAGTCCCCATGTTCCCAGCCCCAGGGGAGCTGCCCTGCCCTGGCTGCACCCTGAGATGTGTAAGAATAGTCAACCAAGTGTATTAAATTAGTCCTGAGGTGATAAAGGGCCATGGCCATGCTGGGTGATTCATACGTAAGTGATTTCTGACTGTGAACATTAAGTTTCCTGGCAGACACCTCCGTGCTCTGCAGAGATACATCTCAAACTGGATTTCCTTTAATATTTCAGCTATAAGAATTTGGATTCAATGTGCTGGGCCCATGTCTTCTTTACAAATATTTGAAAGTGTGAAACACTGTCTACACTGTTCAGAGCAGAAAAAATATATTGTTGAATTAATATATAAGTTATTCAGACTTGCTAATATATTTTAATCATGAACAGATCTGACTAAAAGCTTCCTTTTAACTCTGCAGGAAATTAAAGAATTTCACAAGACAAAAATGACCTCTTACTGTGTTTTTCCTTTGTTTCTGTTGAGAGAATAGATTCAAATGCTTCTTTCTAACTTTCCCAATCCTTTCTAGTCATTAACCCTTCAATCTAAGTGCAATTATTTAAAACATTTTGGTGGAAATCCCTCTACAATCACAATGATTGATCATAGCTGTTGCCTCACAGCTGACAGGTCAATCTGTAGATACACTTGAGGATGACAATAATTAAAAAACCCCTGACAAAATGTCATTCAAAAATAGGAGTATGTTGCAAATGTTTTGAATGTGGATTTAACACTTGCTGGTAATCCCTGACAGTCAGTCCGGGAAGGTGAAATCTGACTTTCTCCACAGAAAAGAACCTGATGGCAAAAAAACCCCCAGTGGAGCCTTGCTCCCAGACTAGGCCTAAAAGAGGCAGGTGTTACGATCCAGTTTAAACTCAGAAAAGCAAAGCAAGCTAAGTCTCTGTGCATAAACTGGAAAGAACTTAGAAGGTTCAAAATATTCCCAGAAACGAGATTAAACCAAATGATATTAGATATTGATGCCAAAAAATTGATGTATTTTATTTAATAGTACAAGAGGCAAAGAGAAGGGAAGAGCAAAGAAAGAGAGAAAGAAATGGAAAAAAGAAGGGGGGTTGGGGGCCAGGGAGAGGTGACAGGGGTTAGGTGGAAGCAGATCACCCATCCAAGGGTCCCAATGATGTCTCGTTGCTCCCCTCCATCTGCTCTGCTGGTGGTGAGGGTCCCCCATCGCTGCCGTGGCCACGCTGCCACACGCCAAAGAGAGCAGAATCCCATGGATTAATACACGCTGTGGGCCAGGTGGGAACGCCCACGTGTCTCCCTTGCAGGGGCCGGCTTGACACTGTCCCTTGCAACACTGAGGGTCTGTTGCACCATCTCTGGTGCAGGGTCTGGGGACCCCTTTGAGGGGGGCCCCTGTGATGGGCCATGTCACCCCCTTCTGCTGTGGATAAGCTTCCCCTCCCCGGTGAGGACCCCTCAGCTGGGCTCCTCTGCACAGGGGAGGATGGGCAGTCACTGCTCCTCTCACCGCAGGCTTTTCCAAGATACCCAGAGCCTCTCCTCCCTCCACCCCTTGATGCGAGGGTCTGTGTGAGCCTGGCAGCTGATAGCCCTGGGGCTGTGGTCTCCCCACCTTGGAGGTGTCAAGCTTGTGGTTCGTGAATGTCCCCAGCCCTGAATTTGCTACTTTATCTTATCTTCATCATCAAGCTGTGTCAGGCCTCAGTCAGTGCCCCATTCAGAGAGAGGTAGTCTTCTTTGCAGCTTTTCTAATACCGTTTTAAAAGTCCTTTAAGAAAATGTTTAAGTCATAAACTATAATCTTTCAGTCTCTGACAGCAGGTATTAACCTCCAGAGGTGAGTGGTGGTCCTTGGATTTGTTGGGAGAGCCAATGTGAGAGTCCATTAGTTCCCATTATAGTGTGGCTCCGTAACGTGCAAACAGGACTGGCTCGAATTGAATTGTGACTGCACACCGATGTCACACAGGTGAACAACAACGTACTAGCAGTGAGTATCAGCTGCTCCTGGGCTGTGCTAGACCAGTACAGGGATATGTAAAGACTTTGAAAAACCTTGCTAATTAACCTCATGTTAAAAAGACCTCTATAAATTCATGCAAACCTGTGCTGGCAATTACAGTTTTAGCAATGGAAAATTAGAGTAGTGCAGCTCCTCTACTCTTTCTACTTTTCAGAGGTTTAACCACTTCAGAAAATACCACGTGTGTTTTGCCCCATTCTCAACCTGCAGCACATCCAAGTTATCCAAAAATTTTTATGCTACTCCAAGCATTTTGCTTCTTTAACAATAGTTTCCTAAGTCCCAAAGCTCAAGTTCCTTACCTTTTGCTCTTTGGAATGACAATTTCTTTCTTAGGCAACAGTGGTTATAAAAGTAAACTGCTATTTTACCAGCAAGGTGAAGCAGAAGTACTTGATCACTGGCTTTTTTTTTTTTTTTTTTGGCACCCTTTTTCCAATTCATTTAGTAACTGGTTCTCTACTTAAAACTATGCTGGGTCGTTTTGATGAATGCCTTTGAATTTTCTGCTTCAGGTGTATGAAACCCAGAGCAAGACTTTGTAATTTTATTGCTGTTCAAATATTTGTTGTCAGACTTTATTATTAGGTCATCTACAGGACTATTATCTGCATATTTTTTCTACCTCTACTCATGTTCTTAAAATTAGAGTAAACTTACACCTATGCAAGACTAGGAGAATGGAGAGTGAAACTGCTCTTGTATTTTTCTGACTGAAGAAAAAACATTCTTCTAGGCATAAAGAAAAAACCATAACCTATGCACATAATCATGTGTATGCCACATACATAGTGATCTATTCTTTAACTTTTCCTCTCTAAACGGTAGCCTCAGCAGATGTGCCCAAACAACCATGAAGGACACGTTTAAAGTTAGATCAAATACAGCTCACACTAATATATAAGACTTCTGTCAGAAACTTCTAGGAGAATCAGGAATATTTATTACAGGAAGTGCAAACCTGCTATACAACAAACAGACCAAAAAAAGGAGAAAATAAAATAGAACATAAAAATAAAATAGAAGTACTGCTTGCTGTTTTAAACAACAATTACAATGATGTTGAGAAGAAGAGGATATGGGAGAAGAAAACTTTCCTTGAGTTTGGAGACATTTTATTTTGGGTAATGATGAGGTCTCTCTGGAACTAAACCACTTCATTCATGAATTGAATGTTCCTTGGATGTGATAAGCAGTTTTGTCCAAGTGTAGATATATTTATACTAGATTATTTGTAATGGACTATAATACTAATAGAAATAGCATGAAGATTTGGTGAAGAATACTTTAAAAAAAAAAATTAAATAAACTGTTTCATTGAACTTGTAGGCACAGAAGCATTGGATCCAGATTATTGTAACAATCTAGTTTTCTTCACAAGTTTCCAACACAGACAAAATCTCAAATACTCTTCCAAGAGACAAAATTTCAAATACTCTGGCTTTGGGAAAAGGTCCCTAATGGTCCCTAATTTTTATAAATTAGAAATGAGAACTAGATGCCAAAATTTCTTTGAGTATAGGGACCAAAACATTTAAGCATTTACTGCACATGACAGTATAAGCCAAAAGATGCCTATGATAGCTATGAAAATGTAATTAGGTATTACTTCACAGAGTGCTTAAGTCTATGCATGAGACATTGCTGATTGCCTTTGTAAATGTTTATGAGTTCTGTAACTGAGAGGTTATTTTGTAACTTTTTAATAGAAGGGCTTTAATACAGGGTACATCACTGTCCAAAAAATAATTCCTTTTGGCATTTATTTTTATTTAGTTTCAGTTACTTAAAGGCCTTTTTATTAAAGATTCAACATACATTTTTCTGCAGAATTAAGTACATCAAAAATCAAAACTAAACATTTCAGAGCACTGCTTTATATGTAAAGCTTTCTAATAAATCTTCAATTTTATAAACATCGTAGCAGCAAAAAAAAGGCAGAAAAAAAGGCATAACATGATCCATCACAAGCACATTTTCATGAGGAAACCCATGACAAGATTTTTCACCATTCACCAGTATTTGTGTTCCCAGGAGGTAAGCAGGTCACTAATTTAGTAAGTACTTATCAGCAAATAAGCTTTCAGGTTTTTCAGTGTATTTAGAGTGCTGACTTTCAGTTTTGCTTGAATAGATTATAAAACTAATTCTAAGATGAAACCCAAGCTTTTTAATCAACTGTGACAAAAGCCTATATGCAGTTTTGAATAGCACTTCTAAAGATGGAAATAAATTACCTCTTTATTTTCAATACCAATAGAGGCTCATTTTCCATTTACACCATGTGATTCTTGTTAGCTGAGGGAGTTGCCATAAATTAGTTAGGGCAAATGAAGTCTGTAGCACAGCCATACCTCCTTTTTGCTTCAAAGCCATCATTTTAAAACATAAATTATCATAAGGAAGGCTTTTATGTACTTTTCTGACTGTTTATTCATTTTGATTTATAGAATAATTAAAAGATAATATGAGAATCAAAATCCTACATAGCCAAAAAACTGATTTTAATATAGGATAGGTCATTCACTGCAGTTAGATTAAATAACTATTTTTTTCAGGGGGGACAGTGTTTTGGTAGACTTTTACAAACAGCTCCCTTACCTAGCTTACTCAAGCTGTAGAAATAGTTCTGATGCATCACAAATGGCAGAGCCAGAATGTAACATGACCTGGAAAAAACATGCATGGTTTTGCAGGACTTAAAAAAGATTTTAATCCAGAATGTTAAATTTTCTCCTAAAGTTTTAGACCTTTCTTGCCAAGGAATAAGATTACCAACCTGAAAGTTGGGATGTCTTCCCATAAAATCTTTTGGTCCTATTTTAATATTTATTAGGTTGTTTAAATTAATGAAAATTGTGGATAAAGTCTAATTTTGAACAAGCAGATGCTTGTTTCAGCTTGTAGTTGACGGTAAGCAGCTGCCTCAACATGACTAGCAACAAGTCTGCCTTTAAACATGAATCTAAAAACAGATCAGTATATTTAAGTGGAATCAAAGCATACAGATGCCTTTAAGGATAGATAATCTATCACCCAGAACTTCCAACCTCAGACTCTGATCGTGTTTGAGAGTCTATTATTAAGTCAATAATTTGCTGAAATGGTCTTTTAATAATTGTCATTTATCCCATTAAAATATATTGTTCATATTAAAATGTAATTTCTAACTGAAGGCCTCCCTAGTATTTTAATTAACCAACCTCAGCTTTTGACAAAAAACTAACCAAATAATTCCAGTAGCATACATTAAAAACACAGTATAAGATTTCCCATGGGTGACTATAAACTGAGTGAAACTTGCTTTCTGGGACAAGAATTGACCAACAAGAGTTGCCAGTTCTTGTTTAGCATCATTGATCCTGACCACACTCTCTTCATCCTTAGGTAACAATGTACATTCTACATATATATATACACACGTATGCACAGACACATATGCATCCCAGAGAATGACTTTAAAAGTTACTTGTCAAACATTCACTATCAAAACCAGCCAATTCCTCTTGTTGCTTGTTTTGTGTTTTTTTTCTTCTTTTAAGCACACAGTATGTTACTAAGTTTTGGGAATGGTAGTTTCCACTGATGTTTAAAGAAGTGACATACTTCAAAATTCACAGAGTGTGTTGAATGCAGGTTTTGCAGTGCTACAGGCACCAGTGTGATCTTCTAAGAGTTCTCCTCTGCATCTGAGCTTAAAACACACATGTACTGTTGCTGAAATCAGGGAGAATTTTAGATGCAGAGATTCTATGATTCTGTGTGATTAGAGAGTATTGCAAATCAATCTCTTCACTATTTAGTTGTTGAGTGATGAAGTTATTTACTGCGACATTTAGGGGCCTTGGTAGAAAACCCTCTTCATGAATAGAATAATTGTTCTGGGAAAGAGGTATATAAAACTTTTTTTCCCCTCATTAACATGATGGAGTAATTTTATAGAAAGAATGTAATATATGTTGCTCTAGAGTCTGACCTTGATTTGGACTTCAGGAGTTTAAATACTTCAGTAAGTTTTGTGATTAGATTAGCTTCCTGGAGACCAGATCTGTCTCAAACAAGATTCCTGTTTGTCAGGAAGCAAGACCCAAAAGCAGAATGATAGTAATTGTAATGCAGGGAAAGCAGGGAATTCTTGCTGTAGACTCTCTGAACTAAACCAACAGCAGTGCTGCAAACACACACACGTGTGTAGATATGTATATATAGGTGTAACAGGTAGTGTTTGCAGAACTGGGATGAAGATTTTTTTACTTAGCCCCAAAACATGAGGTCCTGAACACTAAGGAACTATGCCTGCTCATAAAGTCAATCAAATCTGTTAAGACTTCTAGCACTGATGTTAAGCATACAGTCTTGATGGGTCTCTAAAACAAAGTAGAATAGATTCAGCATTTAGTTAAGATAGCGTTCTTTCTCTTGTCAAAACACAGTAATGAGATTTTGGCTACTGATAGAGGCAGTCTGGAGTGACAAGTGTCAGTCATGAAATTTTTGTCTCTGTCCTCATTGCCTTCTTTCTACATTGCTGTTATGGAAGAACAGTGATCATAACTTGGACAAAATGAGGTAAATTATCTTCCCTCCATTTTGGCCTCAGGAACAGACAGAAGAGGAGCCCGAATAAGAAGAGGGAAACAGCTACACTGTCTCCTCACATGGGTCACAAGACAGAACAGAGGAGGCACTGTATGGGAGGCTCTGGATCAGCTGTTGAGAAGTGCATGAATCCCATTTGAAATTCTGCAATGCTGTGCATGTTATGGGGGAGGAGAAGGCGTGCAGGAACTGCCACCTTCCCAAAGCACCAGAATGCAAAAAACAAGTCAGCTTAAAAAGGAGAGGCAGAGGCCGACAAACCAAGACAGAGGGAGACAGACACAAATTACCGAATGTCTGGATTGCTGTGGGACTGGGAGAATCTAGCTGATAGCTCGGGAAAAACTTGGCAGTGGGCGGTAACAGGGTACTAAACAGAATAGTAATACTGGAGGAGAAACTACAGGCTCTCCTCACTAGCTGGTATAACCTAGCCTGCAATTTGATCTCAGACAGGTTGTCTAGCAAGAACCCCTGTGGTGGGAGCCAAAATTGCATCACTGGAAGTTTGCGAGACTTGGCATACACCAGGGGCAACCAGAGGGAACTGAAAATGGGAATATGGACAAAGAAATATGGTATCTCTCCCCTGAATAATCCAAGGACAATTTCATGTGTTTTCTGAGTAATGCTTTTTTATTATCTAAGGCTGGCAATACTTCATTCTTTTCCCACTCACTTTGTTGAAGTAATAAACGCTGATCATCACTAACAAACCTTAAAAATACTTTTGGAATTATCAGATTATGAAAAAATTCCACGTCTACTTAATGTCTTAAGACTCTTTATGAACAACAGGAGGGCAGAACCCAGCCAGGAGATACCCCCTGTGTGGACTGTGTGTCCCACTGCTCCACATGAGGACAAGCCCCTTTCCTCAGAATATACCACCACATGCCTTGCTGCCTGTAAATAGTTTTCCTCTAATTGTTCATTGTCTCTGACCTGGTTTTCTTACCTAGTTTTATTCCGTTTAACTCTGTTATCTTCAGAAGAGTACATTTCTTGCGATATACTCTGGAATACATGAAGAGATGCAAGTCCTTTATCTATGCAAGTACAAGTGAAGGCATACAACCTTTCTACAGCTTATCCTTAATTTCCTGTCCTTCTGTATCTGTTTATGAATTATCTATGAATTGGTGTTAAAGCTGAGAAGCAGCTAGGCTACATTTGTATTAAGTACACTACATTGTTGTCCTATAAACTGGCAAAAACAGGTCATTATCTGCTTGTCTGTATTTTAAGGCGCAGTTTTTAAGAGCTTGGGTTTCTCTTGTAAGGAAAGCCGGTGTTTAAACACATCCAAGAACATTTATTTCCTGTGCCTGGTTACTTTCCCCATGAGGTGATGCAATCTGCTTGGGGGCCTGGAGAGACGAGGGAAACAGCATAAAAGGCAAGTCCTGAAAGTTGGTGCGAAGAGAAAATTGAGGGGAAGGGAATAATGGTGGGCTGGAGGCAGCCATCCAAATTGACTCTTAATGGAAGGTTGCAAGGAAGCAATGCCAGCAGGAAGCGTTTTGTCCCTTGACTGCAGTGAGACGGGACAAAGATGCGCCTTTCCTGTATTAAACACAAGAGGAAATGTTTTCCTGTGTCCTGTTTTCCTGAAAAGGGATGAGGGATTTGACAGCCTGCAGGTGCCAATAGGCTGCCCCTCGGGTGGCTTTGGAGCAGTGCCACTGGACGAGGTATTCAGGACCTTCGCTCCTCCGACGATGAACTACAAAGGAGGAGGCAGAAGACAAACTCTAGCGCGTTTGTCCTTTGATCCCTGCGACAGGGCTGGCACCCCACGGGGCAGGCACGGGCGCTCTCCGGGCTCAGCAGGGCTGCAGAGCACGGGCAGCTCCGGCGGCACAGCCCGGGCGCACCGGGTGGTGCCCTGACCCCTCTGCCGAGGCAGCGAGGGCTGCTCGGGGCCGCAGCGACGTGCGGCTGAGTGGATACCCCCCGGAAAAGTTGGCACCCCGCCGCTGCCAAGGACAGGGTGGCTCCGTCCCGTCCGCCCCCCCGCTGCCGCAGGCGGTGCGCTGGGGCCGCTCCTGTCCCGGGAGGGCCATCGCCCGCTAATTGCGCCTCTGCGTCGGCCGCGGGGGCGGGGGGCCGGAGCCGCCGCCCCGGCGCTATTTCAGGGCGGGCGGCATCACTCCACACCTGGTCGGGCCCGGGTCCCTCCGCCCTCGCTCCCCCGCCTCCTTCCGCAGCTCCTCGGGCATGGCTGAGCCGGGACGCCTCGGCCCCGCTGCCGGGGGCGAAGCGGCCGCCGATGAGTTCCGCGATGTCATCCGCAGCCGCTCGGGTAGGCACCGCTCCGCGCTCCCTCCGCCCGGGCGGGGGTCCCTCCGCAGCCCCAGCGCGGGCAGCGCGATCCAGCGCTCGGGAGTTTTATTTAGCAGTGCTTTGCGAATTTTTTTTTTTTTTTTTTTTTAGTAGCCCAACTTTTCCGTTCGTTCTGCGGCATAGAAGGGGTTCTCCCACCGGCTCGCTGGGCGAATCGCGCATCTCGGCGTGACGGGCGCGACTCTCGTGTCCGTGTCCCAACAAATGAGTGTCGCCTGTTGCCGTGCGGGTCCCCCCGGGGTGTCTCCTACCTTGGGCTGTGCTTGTACCGCTTGTGTTGACGGGCAGGTCGTTAAAGCTGTAAATGGGAACAGCTGTAAGGCTCCCCAGAGGATAAAGTTTCAGGTGCCTGAGCCCTCCTTTTTTTTTTTTTTTTTTTTTTTTTTTTTTTTTTTTGTCTTGGAAAGAAACCAAATCCGTGGTAGTAAAGATATTTATAGACCATTCAGCATTTACTCATTTGCAGTGCAAGTGCATGTGGAGCTGCAATTTAAATTAACTCTTCTCGAGGTTCTGTGTGCTTGCCCACTAAACAAGCCTTAAAATAGTGATGTCCTCAGACAGTTAAATGACTTTTAAAAAATGATCTCTCTTGTACTTGTGAAAAACAGCAACAAAACACTTGTCATGCATTATGGAATAATTAGGGCTGGTATGGAAATCTTAGTCTTTAAGTGTTTGGGTGGTAGTAAGCAGAACTTATGTTTTCTGTGATAAATTGTGTGAATGTTGCTTTTACTCTGGTAAAGACACTCTTGCAGCAGTATTTGGTGCTTTCCCGCTGAAGTCTCAGTGATGCTGTTCCTGAAGATCTCTCAAATGCTACCAGCCTATTCCTTCTTCTCATAATAATTGCTTCTTCTTCAATTTGGTGTTTAAAAGGATGGGTATTACCCATGTAGGAGTAGGAACTGGCGAAGCGTTAGGTGGCTGTTTGTTTAAGTTTTTTTTTTTTTTTTTTTTCCCCCTCAAAGACCTTTTGGCTTCTGTGTCATGTCTTTTAACTGGGTTTCTGTGCTATGAGAATGTGAAAGAAAAAAGTGTCTATGTCATTCCTGGTTTGGCTGGTTGTGTTACCTCTTATAGCAGCACATGTTCCCTGTTCCATACTTAGCTCACTTACAGCTTAGGGGATGTAAAACGCAGACTGAGTGCAACACAGAAAAAAGCCCCTTTCACTTAAAGGCTTGTCCTGTTGTGTATAATGAAGTATTTGCACAGTTGCTGATTGGAGATGAGAGAACTTGAAGATTGAAAGAAAATATCTTCAGGTCCATATAATTTCCATAAGTGAAGTTGAAGGCAGTAACTTTATTGCTAGATGCTTACAACTCTGAACTGAGTGCTTTCTTCCCACAGTTTTTTTTTCCTATAGCTAGTAATTACTCTCAGTGTTCAGTTTGATTTCCCACTTTAAAAATTCATAATTGAGAACAGACGCTCTCTGAAAATCTAGACAGGAAATGTTACCTATGTATTTCCTAATTATCCTTTATACTCCCTGTTTCACTTGGAAAGTCTGTTTCCAGATCGACTTCAGTGACTATATGTTATTTGTATCATGGTAAGTGTAAGATCTCAAATGGCTCTAAAATGTTTTTCAAGTTTCCTGCTATAAAGTAGTATTAGGATTTAGATGTTAGCAGTAGACATAGAACAAACATTTTTGCTTCTTAATTGGGCACAATTCCTTGGTGTATTGTCTATGATGAATAAGAAACAATCAGTTTAAGAATCATAGAATTGCCCCAGATGTTTATAAGCCTGGAGAGATAAGGAAATTCAATTTCCATGGTAATATTCATCACAGGTATACTTTTTTTTTTTTGGTGGTACACCCCGCAGTTATCTCTTACTCTGCTTATCTTTTGTTGTTATTATCCAACTTTGAAATGCATTGATTAAAATCTGACTATGGATTTGGGGAGCAGTAATGAACAATAAATTAACACAACTGTTGGCGCAAGCAAACTGAGAACAACTTGGTGAGATGGTGTTTACAAGCCCCCTGGTGGGTTCTTTTGGGCTTGGGGTTTTTCTGTAACTTATGACCTAGGCAAGGCATTTCTGTAGTTAGGACTCTCCATTTGGACATGCATTCTTGAAAAAAATTGGGTTGAAAGTCTTAGAGCTTCTCAAGAGTGAAATGCTGGTACAGCATAATCATAAACACACCTTAACTCTGTAGTGATGGTGAGGAGACTGAATTGTTCTTAGGAGGCACTTTCTAGAACTGCAGAACAGATTTTGGGATCCAGTAAGGAAGATCTTGGTGACTGAAAATGAAGATAGTGTATCAAGCTCGTGGAGATCTAGGGCATCAGGTACTGGAGGAGCTTTAAAAGATTGTATTCCACTTGTTTTTCACTGTGTTTATATTAATTTCATGCTTCAGGGGTCTGCTGCTTTTTGACAGCTCCTGGATAGGAAGTTTTGACCTTTGGCAGGTGTAGGTCTTGTCTTCCCATGCAACCAGAGAAAAGATAGGGTAGAATATGTTGCTGTATTTGCCATATAAAAATATTCCATGTTTGAAGATTTAAGGTCATATTCAAAAGCTCAGAGCACCAATATTTGATTGAGATGAAGGGCTGATGCAGATAGCATTAATTTGGGCATCCTGCTGCCAGTTCTAAGTAAAATAATTGAAGAAAGTTATGAGGATTCACTTTGTGTAAGGCCAAAATTTTAAAGTTTGTTAGCACAATTTACAGGAAAGAAGGCTCTGTCAAATATTTTTCTGTACAAATTTTATTGATCAAGTGATTTCTTGCAGTATATTGCAACAGACAAAAAATAGCACTGGCAGTAAAATACCTACTAAATTGTTTAAAACACACAAAACAGTTGTATTGCAGAAGTTACCATCAGGGAATTGTAACAAAATTGGGTTTTCCTTGTTGCATCTCTCTGGGGATAATTTCAAGACACTAATTCATTATTTTTCTCTCATAAAGAATGGCTTGAGTTGACTGAGCTTTGAAGAAGATTCACACTTACGCAGAGCTTAGGAGTGAGGAATGTGAGCTGTGCTGCCAGAGAGAGGGAAGAATTTAGTGGCCACTGCAGGGGCTCTGTTCATCATGTTCTCGTCATGTGATGACATAGGGAAATGGGTGTAGGAAAGTTTATTTTTGACTCTTGTATATGGCATGGCTGATTCTGGTATGAGAAATATGTTGGAAAATATCCACAAAACCTGAAATTCAAGGTGAATGTCTATGGACCTTAGCCAATAATTTGTTTTAAGCATTTTATGAGGTGCTGCAGAAGTAACTTTATTACTTTGACTTTCATGGCCAGAAAATCCTGAATGCTGAATGCCTGCTAGAGGAGGGAGCAATAAGGAATGAGAAGTCAAAGCTAACAAATTTACTTAAAACCTGTGATACCTTGCACAGAGAAGACAGTTAACCTCTGGGGATAGATCCTCCATATCTAGAGGTGTTTGGTCCAGCATTTAGTACTTTTTTTGTAAGGTTAGCTTCATTCAAATGCAAGTTACTGGACTCAGTATGTAAGAGCCTGTTGTAAAACATCAGTCCAGTCATTTATCTTATGGTCCCTTCTGGCCACAATGGTATTCATTTGTATCTGCCTGGCTCTTCAGTTTAATGCTTGCTATCCAAACTGGGCCTTCCTCAGACCTGAAGGACCACCCTCTTTCTTTCTGGTACAAGACTGAGACTGAGCTTTCTCCTTTTCCCCTGTGCAGGGGCACTGGTAATTCTTAAAATACTGGTGTTAAACCAGAATCATCTAGGTCTTGAGCTAAGATTGCTCCAGAGAGCTGTTGCAATAGTATTAGCAAAGACACAGTGTAAAACAACTGCAGATGTGAATGTTACAAGCTACAGTCACTTTCCAAACCATTAATAAGCATCCCAGTCTAGTAAGTGTGGATCTCTAATGTATTGTACTTGATGTCATGCTTGTTGGACACATGGAGACCATGCTTTGGGAAGTGGATGTTGCAGAGCTTAATAAAACCTATCTTTGTTATTTAATTTCGCTGAAGAACATGTGGTTTCCGTTTCTCAGAATGTCTTTCCTGTCTGTACAGTTAAATAGCACCATCAAGTCTCAAATGCATTTACATGCTTGCTTTGTTGAAAGAACACGTTAAAAAAAAAAAAAAAGTAAGTGCAACTCAAAGCAGAAAGTGAGTGGGTTTATGCAATAAAAAGAAATCTGCATGCCATAAGTACTTTCTCATAAATTTAATGAAGATTTAGATTTTATTACTGTTTCAGAACTTAGTAACTGTAGTCATGATTAGCAGCACAAAGCCCTCTAATTTCTTCAGTTCATATGCAGCCTTCAGAGAAGTGCTTAAGACCTCATTTGTTCTTAACTTATAGCACAAAATTATGCAGATCTGGAGTAAGCTGCTGTTTTAACTTGATGACTTTGCTTAGAAAAATGATTTGGCGTGGCTTAGGGTTTGAGAGTAAGAGCTTGATCCTACCCACACTGCCTTCTGTTAAGTTGCATGTCTTGAAGTTCTGACTAGAAGACTACTATTTTGTTCTTTATATACAGCATAACAAAGCAATTGTTAGGAATTGGCACTAAGCAGTGTTAACTGAGTTTCCAGAATATATGCTTGCTTTCTTTTAGTAAGCAGTTAAATTGACATATAGCCATCGTTCTCTTTTTTTTTTTTTTTTTCCTCTTCTTTGCTCCCTCTTTCCTTCCCGAGCGTCATCGATGTGTAAACTGCAAGTGACCAGAACTGTTAGCGCGTATTCCAAACTGGATGATTTGAGTGGGTGGTTCTTCCCTTCTTTCTCAAGCATCTAGAGACCTGAGAGAGTTCCCTGGGCTCCTCAGTGCACAGGGAAGAGCACAGGACATGCTCTGCCTGTCTGGCCGAAGTCGCCCTCCGCACTATGATGGCAGGGGGATGTTGACACTGTGTCTGAGAAAACAAACGTATCGACAACTGTATCAAAGTGTGTACCGTGAATCTGAGGTGATTGCTGATGAGAGGAACCTCATATGCCAGCAGGGCTGTGCTGAGCACTGCGGTGCTCACATGCCAGGGGATGCTCACATGCCCGGGGGCTGGCACAGAGCGTTCCCTGTGCCCAAGGGCACGTGCTGCTGGCTGGGGTGACACGGCATTCCCGGAGCACTGCTGGGCGAGCAGGTAAGTGATAGCTCTGCTGAACGTATCCCAGCTCTAGGGGCACGCTGGTGTGGCATTGCTACCCCAGCTGCGAAGCGTTGGATCCCCTTCAGAAATAAAAGGAATGCCTTCACGGCTGCTGGAGTGGAGACTTGGCTCTGGTGAATCACAACTGGAGCTCGCAGTGAGGGGAGACTTGTACGTGGTGTCTCTATTCCTGCAAGTGCAGCATGTGGGAGGAATTGTGGATCTTGTCCAAAAAGGCTTTAGGCTGAGTGAAGCTACTGGATAAGGGGAAAGTACAGGGTCATGGTTATAAGGCTAATGCATGTGTCAAAATACAGTTATACATATAAATACATTATACAAATAAATTATACCTTATTTATACATAAATATTTTTACATACAGAATTTGGGTTTGGA
Source organism: Coloeus monedula (assembly GCF_965178545.1). Classification (NCBI taxonomy): domain Eukaryota; kingdom Metazoa; phylum Chordata; class Aves; order Passeriformes; family Corvidae; genus Coloeus; species Coloeus monedula. Next base: position 110,243,404 of record NC_138783.1, on the reverse strand, counting down.
AGGATATACTTTCATATTGCTTAAAGGGAAAAAAAGGCTCTGCTGATGAAACAGAATTAAAACGTGGATATAAACTGTTCAGACTAATTCCTGGCCTTTCCAGTTCATCCATGGTTTTGTGGGACACTTGTAGTTTGCAAAGCGACTGTAGGACAAAAGCTGCTGGTGATGTGGTAGTAATAGCCTCCTGTACTTCATCCTACTTCAGGACATAGATTAGCTGGACCTAATAAGTAGAATGAACTAGAAAATTTTTGTAATGTTTACAATTACAGCATGCAAAATTGTCTATGTAGAAGGTGATTTTTAAATATGTGGTTTAGATGGGTAAAATAATTTAATCACTGAAATAAAATTTTTCTTGAGTTCAGGGCTTCATTGTGTGCTTTAAACTATTGTACTCAAATTAATCTTTTGCATTTTTTCCAGAGAAAATTAGATTACATATGTTCTCTTGCTGAAATTAAGTTTTCATCTTGTTTTGGCTCTCTTTTATTTCGAGGTATTTCCATTATTTCTATTATGCTTGACAGGCAGCATTTCTTTTTATCAGAATGAGGACCTAACCATCCACTGTGTGATCTGTTCATTGTGGTGTAGCAGATGCCTTACTCCGTAGGACAAAAAAATTGACTTTTGGAGAGTTAGGTGTATTTTTTTCCCCCACCTATTTAAGGATTTAAAAAGCATGGGATCTGGTATGTTCAGAAGTGCTGATCACTTGCAGCTTCTGTTACTTAGTCATTTCAGTCTGAGCAGAACTGGAGGGGATGAAAATCATTCCTAAAGGTGTTACCAAAATGTCTCAAAACTTAAATCCTTTTAAGTAGTAGTCTTTGATCAAAAGTAAGCATTTCTTTTTCATTTCAGTGGTAAAAGGTCATCCAAGCAGTAGTATGTTTAAGTTACTAAATTTAATAGCTAGCTCTTTAAATATCTTTTTTTAATTGCCTGCCTTCTGTATACTGTTGCCTTGGCAACAGTATTTTTGTATGCTAAGAACTTCTGATATTTCAAATGTAGATCTAAAGGAACACTATGTGTGTCTTAAACTAGCTTTAAAACTGCGGCATCTGTAAACAATTACCATTTTAGCTGGTTGAGTGTGAGTATTTTGGTTGTGTACTGCAGCTGATTCCATCCTGTGGATAAGTGCTCACATCTCGTCATTAGCTGTATACCCACTGGACATGAAAGGTAATGGGTTTATTTTTATCAAAGGGATCTCCTGCAATAGGAATCTCAAATTGGCAGAATTTAATTCAACACTTTTTCTTTCTCTCTTTTCAAGTTAAGAAGAATTCACTGACTTGAATGAAGTGGTGATTTGTTTGTGGTTTTCAGCAATGAGGGGAAAAACCCACCCTGGCATTAGGTAATTTTGAAGTACAAATGTCTTCCTGGAAAAGGCTAAAATATCTCCTATCATGGTACCAGTGTCTCTGTGGTGCCCCATCCACTGCTGAATCTCTGCAGTTACTTTGAATAAAGTCCCACCTCTTATATCTGAAACTCTATGAGCAATGTGCTGTTTTGTGTAACCTGGTAAATATTATACTGAATGTCAAGGTTAGTTTTTTGCTGTCCTTATCCTGTGTGATTGGTATCAAGAAGACAATGTGATTGAATTATGCTGCAGGATGCAATCAGATGCCATAAATAGTATTATCTACAAAGAGTCTTGGAAGTGGTTGCTGGACTGCTCTTAAAGTGCACTTTGGCTTGGTTATTGAAGCCATAGATTGGATCATAATTTTGAAATATAAACCTGTTTATTAGAGAGATGATAAACTGTTTAACTAATTTATTGTTTAGAATAATGGTCAAATTGTAAAGAGATATATACATGAACTAAAGCAAGTTTATATGTTGTTTGGAGCTTGGAAAAGCTGCTTTTACCTTTTGGTCAGCCAGTGTATGAGGTCCTTATCAAAGAGGAAGTGCACTTATCAAATTATTTAGGGTGTTTGCCTTGCTTAGCAATTTTCATTTCCACCTTGTTGTGCAAGGAGAAAAATAAAAAAGTGCAATATATACCAGTCTCTGCCCAAACACAGTGTTCTATCCAAGTTTAAGATAATCATGTAGGGGAGGAGGACCTGTAAAGAAACTTCATCCAGAAGTTTTCACTAAGTCACAATGGTCCCAAATAAGCTTCCTGCAAAGATTGTCTGGTATTGTTTTATTTTAGGGAATGTTATTTGACTTGTATCTTCAGATGATGTATTAACAAGTAATCATTGAAGCAAAACCATTATTTAACTATGATTTCATGACTTTATGGTGTTAACTTTTTGCTTGATGATGGAGTCAGCTGTTCTCATTTTCTCTACTGTCAAGGAGAACTTGCTATTTTGGTGTTTGAAATTTATCAGACTGTATACAAATAGATTTATGTGACATTTCCCCTTTGTCAGTGGAAGTAGACTAGCATAATAAATATTGTGTAATAAATTTATATTCAATAGTATTTCTGTTCTTGATGGTCCACATCTGCCATGAACCATCTTCAGGAGCAGGCTTCAGCCTTGCAGAAGGCCTTTAAAGTGTGAAGTATAAGTCTTTTACACCTGTGACCTAAACCTATTTCTTTAGTCCCAAGTGTGCCTTCCAATTGTAGGGGCATCCTCTCTTTAGGCTTTCTAGCATCACAGTAATCGTATGTGTTCCTGAAAAAAACTGGCAGCTGGGAAAACAAAATCTTCTCTACAGCACTTTTGTTTCTGTGGTTTTTTCCCCCCTCACAATAATTAAGCTAATTCAATTAGGCTTTGTGTGATCTCTCCCCTTTAATCTCAAGTGTAATGTTTTACTGAACACTAGAGGGAAATAACTAAGGATTGACAATGTGCACTTGCAAAATATTTTTCAGCTGAATGCTAGCTGCCTCCTCAGAACGATTTCTGGTTGTTGTGGATTTAAACAATTATAATTTCATTATCTTGAAACTCTGGAAAAGTGTCACTGATCTCTGATGGAAATGTCAGTGTGCTGTGGAAAATGTGTGAAACTGCAGAGAACTTGCTGCTTGTTTGGTGTTCTTTCGCCATGGGTTCCTGCACCCAACAGATGAGCAAAGGAAACTTCTACTGTGTAGAAGAAACTTTCTGGTCTGCTTCCTAATCCATACTGGACTCACTAAATTTATGTTAATTCAGTCATATTTTTTCCTTCCTCTTTGTGATGCTGGCAACAACAATAATGACAGTAGTGTTGTAAGATACCCTGTCCTCTGGGATGATTGCTGGGTTCTGAGCTGTTTTTTTTCATAGCTGTAAAATCATCAGTAGTGCAGGAAAGAGCTACAGATTGAGGCCTGGTGACAGTGCACCAAAACTTGCTACCTTTTCAGCATCTGCATGCTGGCTTGGTCAGAGCTATGCAGCCTGGGGGTAACCTGAGGTTGCTTCTGTTGAGGTAAGTTCCTGTGGGTCCAGACTCCAAAAGCAGTCAAGGGAGGATTTGATTCATTAGAGATAAATAAAAGAAATACGGAGTACTAATCAGATATAATGTCCTACAGTAAAAATAGCTAAACTTGCCCTGTCCCCCTGGGGGGAAAAAAAACCAAACCATATTTGAATGTAGCCAGAAGGGTGATGGTCTTTAGGCAATATTCTCCCCTTCGGCTGAGTTATTCCAATGACCTTGTCTAGAACTGTGGTCTATGGATTTCTACCAGGTGTCCTGCTAAACAGAGGAGTCCACAAATGGAGTGATTTGCATGGCAGAGTAGAAAATTAATTCATCATGATGATTGCCATTTGGGTGATAGTTAAACAGAGGCATATATAATACTAATGCATTCTTCCTGCAAGACTAAGTCAATTAAACTCCATGCAGCTGAGACAGATCCCTTTTCATCAAGATTTCTTTCAAGGCTCATGTGACTTCCTCCACATAATAAATTAGCAACTGGGAATGGAATACCAAAGTCAGTTTCATTCTTTAAACTCTTAATATAAACTCCCTCAGGATACTTTAGGGAAAAAATCAGCTACAGTAGGTTTTTTTCCCGTCCTTAGAAATTGTCTCTTAAAAAAAAAAAAAAATCCCCTGAATGACTCATTTAGACTTACGCAAAATATACTGCTAGAAAGTTCTTAGTGATGTGGTATGTCAGGATTTCAGTCTTCTGTCGTGGCAATGAATAGAAGGTATGGTGCATGGACACATGACTACTGCAGTCAGACAACTAATTCATATTCAAAACATAAGCACTCACCAGGAGGAGTTTAAATCTTCTGCAAATCTAGAGTAGTTTTAAAGGATCCAGAGCTTACCTTTAAGTACTGTGCTTTTGTGGCTCAGCTCTTTAAAACGATTATTTCTGGTTAATTAATATTAGCAACACTTCTCATCTCTTGTAGCTGCTGCAGTTTGAATATTACTTGCAATTTTTAAACTATTTGTTTCCTGAGATTGTTTTGCAAATTATTTGTTGCATATATAATAAAAGGGGAAGTTTTTGAAGTATCAATCTGAATAAACACTGTGAAATCCTAACTTTGTTATGAAAGATGAGTTTAATGCTTCTTGTTCCAAAATGTTATACAATCTAGTATCCTAAACAGATAAGGCAATATCAGTCAAACTGCCGAGGTTTAAACATTTAAAACTTGTGCTTTGTCTTTCATGAGTACCTCTTTCACAGATAGCAATGGAGGATCATGGAGAACTTGATGCAGCCTGCTGAAGTTGCTAATGCCTGTAAGTGAAGTTACAACTTAAGCACAGATTGTCTTTTTATCAGAGACTGAGACATGTGCAGCCATCAGCAGCCTGAACTGTAGGCTGGGCTAACCTGACATGTTAGTCCTCATTGCTAGACAGTGATCCCAAAATAGCCTGGTGATAGCTGTTGGCACTTCTGGAAGTGGAGTACCATGTGAACAATACTGTATCATAAAAGAGAGTATGGGATGTGGTAGTCATCAAGTGACTAAGAGTAGTGGGTGGTGGGGTTTTCTGCTAAGTGGGATCCTTGTGGAAAAGGGAGAGGCTGGCTTGTTACAAATGTTCTGGCTGTGGTTCCTTGCCAGAGCAGTGTTAACAAAGGAGATATGAAGACTCAAAATAGACAAATGTATTCCTTGTAAATAACACCATGAACCTGTGATGGTGCTACTGTTGGAGTGCTGCACTAATTTAAAAAGAGTTCTGAAGATGTAACTCTAATGCTACTAGAATGGGTGTATTCCAGGTACTCCCACCTAGACAGGTAGAAAATTTGTGAAGAAGGCATAGTATCTTAAAATGTAAATTAATTGACAGTGGCTGTGTGGGGAGGAATAGGTAGTTCTCTTCTGTCTCTCATTTATCTATGATACATATATTCTAGCTGGGAAAGAAATGAAAAGTTTAATTTCACTTCTGATTCCTTATTAAGTATTTTCCTGTAATTAAATTAGAATGCTGCTTGCAGCAGTTTACAAAATGCTTGTCAAAGTAAAGAGCAACTTGATGTATTTCTTGTTTTCAGAACTTAAAGAGCCAAAAAAACCTCGGCACTGGAGCTAAACCTGTCTTTCCTTTTTTATTTTTTATTTTATTTTATTTTTTTTAAGCATTTACCTGTGTAGAAACTGATTTTGCAGGCTTTTCATACAGATGAGTGTGACTGGAACGAGGAGATCCCTTTGGAGGGTTGTTGTGAACCAGGAATTGCACTGGTTTACCTTCAGTGCATATACAGCTTATTTAATGAAGTGATGAGCAAAGTACATAAGCCTGAATACACTAAAAGGGAATGGCAGCTGAGTTTTCTTGATGTAATTATGCCTGGGATTTGATCTGTTTTTTTCCCTGTCCTGGTAGGAAGTTTATCCACTTATTGCTGTTCATAAGAGCTTAAGAATGCTAAATTCAGCCATATTCTTCAATGCATTTATTTGTTCATAGATATTCTATTCAAGCACAAACCAAGAGACTTCTGGGTCAATTATTAAAATCAGTAGAAAACGCAGGTGTGTGAAATGTATCCTTTTACATACAAAACATGTCTGATGTTTTATAATGAACCAGCTGAATTTTATATAGTGAGGAGTTTTGCATTTGATATCTGTATTTGCCTTACTTGAATGCTGATTTTCTATCTCAGTTCAGGAAAGTTTTCTGGCAATGCCATGGGATCACTCACTTCTAAAATATAACACCACTGCTCAAGTAATGCTCAAGTTAACTTTGAGTTGTTTCATATCACATAATATATCCTACACATGGTGTTGCCTGGGATGCTTGGAGTAGGGTTCCAAACTTCAGTTTTCTGTGAAATGAATATATTTTTACTGACTTCACTGATCAGCATATCTAAGATTTTTTTTTTTTTTTTCCTGAAAGAATACAATCCCAGTGATTTGTGGTTTAGTGCAATGCTGATATATTCAGGTATATGTTTCAAAGCAATAATTGAAGTAGGGTCTTAAGAGAGCTTAATTTTCTTTTAGAATAAGATTAGTGCCTTGCATTATTTAGTATGCATTCATAAGAATGTATCTTAATTATTAGTATATGACCTCTTTACTCTTCAAAACACAAAAATATGAATTCTAATAAGAGACATGTTTAAATCATTTTAAAAAATCCTCTCAAACCACAACAATATAAACCAGTACAGAATAGACTTTACATTCTGTTAGTCAGACAGACTTACTGTCTTCCAAGGTACATTAATACATTTTGATTTATAGAACATCATTCCCTGATAGAACAACTGGACCTTGCATCTTTGCTTAACAGATGTAATTCTGAGATATCGCTTCATAATTTTGTTGAATTATCTTGATAAATGCTTTTGTCAGAAATATGATACAGCTGTAATGAAATTGTGGTTCAAAACAAAATTTGCAGTTGTAACACAATGTCAAGAGTACCAGTTCAGCTTGTCTTTTTTCTCCTTTGTCCAAACTTAACAAACCAAGTAACTGTGGAGTTGTGGGAGGGAGTGCTTTAGCAAGATGCAAGTTGTTCCATGTCAATATTGTGTTTACTGTTCAGAATGTGAAAAATGTTATGTCTCTGTTAATGATGAAGCTTGTTCCAATTTTGCCATAAAATCATAACTACTTTTTTAACCATGGAAGAACTGATTTATGTTGAAAGTTGTATATCCACTTGGAGTAGGAGAACTGCATTATAACTGCTTCCTGAGTTTGATGATACTTTATTTGCAAAAAAATGTGTGCATGTGTGTAAAAAGACATGCAGGGTTGAAAGCTGTAGGCCAGGAATGTACCTTAGAGGTGTGTTTGCTTAAATATTCATCCCACTATCTGGATTCTGTATTCCAGTTGGTACAGCAATGGAGACAAGGGAAAATCTTACATACAGCCATATAACCCTGATGTGCACTATGCTGCAGTGGAGACCAAGACATAGGATAAAAGACACAAAGCTTTTTTTGCAGAAATTTATGTTGGGGTGCTGCCCCTTTTTCTCAGCATTGCACTCTTGCATCCCTCTGGCTGTGAGCTTCTGTACTGGGAATGTCCCTGATAAAGTGTGATGGTACCAGTAGTCAGAGTAATGTGGATATCTGTGCTTTGCTTCCCAGGTTGGCTTTTGTCTGCTAATGGACACTGGGTGAGTCCTGTGCTCTGTGTTCCCTCTCTATGATGCAGAAAATACAAAACTTAGGATACTGTTTTGGGAATGTGTGTGTGTGTGTTTTGGTGGCTCTTTCCTTCACCAGTACCTGTCATCAGAGATGCATTAACAGTTCTGTTGGATTTTCTAGTAAAATATGTTATCTAGCTGGATAGAAAATTGTAGAGGAGATAAGATGTCCTGAAACATGGAAAAAAATATCATGGAAAATAGACTGTTCTTTCAGCAAAGTAAGCCATCATCCTGGTGAGGTTTTGTGGTCTCTTTTTTTTCCCCTCTTTGAAGCCCTGCCAATTAAAATTTGGCTATACTGAATCCCTGGGACTTTTTTAAGAACAAACAATCTCACCTTCATTATACACTAGGAGCTGAAAAATAAGTGTCAACAAGTGTCTGTTTCTTTGCCTTCTGTCCATAAAGTTCTGCACTCAGGGAGTTGTCTTCAATGATTAGGATTGGCAGCAGAGGTACCAAATTTTTTAGGTTATTGTACAATTTTTATGATGGTTTCAGAGGTAAAGGGACATGTTAGCTTCTGAATGGGGCATAGTTTTAATACTCTAGCAAATGTTAGCAGTGGCAGACCCTTTTGGGGGAATGGGGATTAGGGTGAAAGGAGCAATCTTGGTTGAAGAAGCCTGTGTCCTGTCCAGTGCTACAGAAATGTCCTGGACTTCTTCACCAGGCAACATACTAATAAATTTAACAATGCCACATAAAAAATTAAAGTGAAATCTATAGTTCACGGGAGCAAAAAAAGTGAATGCTTTCCAAGAATGGAAGTGGATTTCACTTGAGTGACCAAAAAAAAGCTAGAAAAACATAGTGAAAAATCATAAAGTACATTTGCAAGATAAGGCATTGCAGCATCATGTATTTCTCTGTAACATACACAGAATACACCAGCTTCAAGGAGCCTGAATCTGACCCATCAGAAGAAGGGAGGAGTTGTGCAGATGGTACTGCAGCAGTGGATGTCAGCTAAACTGGCTCAATATTCAGAAGAGGAGTATGAAGCTGTAATTTAATTGTATGAAAACTTGAAGAAAATAAACCACCTTGGTTTAAAGAAGTCTTTGTAAATGAATATTTTATTCGCAGAACCACATCTCCTGCTGTCAGGTTTGACAGCAGATTACGATACTAATCCTACTTAAATGGTTATATAACCAATTAGTGGTCGGTGTTATGAACTCAGTGTAGAATTGGAACAGTTTAGCATTCAAGTAATGCTTTGTGGAGAAGATTGCATGGTAAAGGTTGTAGATTAGAATTTTTGTCATCTTCCTGTGTTTGTGTCTATAATTCTGAAGTATGAAGTCTCCTCTCTGTTGCTAAATGCATTGTCTATTTTCTAAATATATCTACGTATAATGCAGAAATCTTGAATAAAACAAATTTTTAGTCCTATTAATTCCTGTTCCAGAATGTGGCCAGCTACTTGAAAAGACAATGTGATTAATTGATAAAACTAGTTTGAGTTTAATAAACTCCTGTCTAGTAGTGAGAGAAGTTTAATATAGGTGAAAATCATGTAAATAATTGCATAGAATTGAAAATAGGATCTCCCTTGCTTCCTAAGACAGCTCTTACCAGAAGAGACTAACACACCTCTGTTAACAATTTTCCAGGGATACACAAAAAGGAAATGTAAACTTTTCAGAGTGAAAATACTCTATGGAGAATAGTGAGCTACTGAGCTTCTTCAGTTTAGAAATAAACAATGTAGGTCACTTGTGGCTGAACTCCTGGGGACTAACCAGCTTTTTTGAGATCATAAACAGCTGATACTTCATGAATGCTGCTTCAGTAACATTGTATTTATCTTAATTGAATCTTGGAAGTAATATGATTAGAAGATAAGGCTTTTTAAGGCTAATGTTTGCTGTTATATGCTCTTGTCAAGATTTGTGAAGTAAATACTAAAATATGAGCATGCTGTGAGTGAAGGTTTTGGAGCGCATTCCTTTAAAGCATAAGATCTAAGACTCTTGGACTGTCAGATGGCTTATGTACTTAAAGCTTTAGAATATGTCTTGGGGAATGTACTGGAGCTTGTGAATATTTTCAAATTTACCATGGGACTTGCTTGAACAGTTACTGGTCAGTTTTACTGGTTGGTGCTACAATGATGTAGTTAACCTGGTCAAACTACCTCTTTAAGCCCAGCAAAAAGCCCCCTTTAATTCTGCAGTGTTGGAAGTGATGATCTCAAGCTTGCTGTGTACTTGTCTCTTTTCTCATGGAAGCTGTTAAAGGCAGATCCAAATAATTCAGGTGAAATTCTCCTTCTGCATCCATTAGGATTGACTGGAAATGCAGTAGGGCTCCATGTTGGTAAGAATCCCAGGATTGCCCTTTTATATAGTAGGTCAAATTTCGTTTATTTTATTTGGAACTTCAGATGAATGTCATTTTGTAGTTTAACTTAAACCCCAGTTAGTTGTATGCTAATCCCAGGTAGCCTGACTTCTACAGTGATGAGATGGAGCTCTTTCCTACCTGCAAGCCTGTTAGTGCAGTTCAGGTTTTGATTGAAGGCCAGCTGTAGCCTGTTTTCTGGAGGTGGTGTAGACATAAAGATTATTAGTATAGGGAAAGGAGAATTTCCCAGTCTTTGGTCTGCTTTACAGTTTTGTGGTTTTCAGCTACATTATCAACCTATCTGCATTCCCTGACAAGATATGTACTCCAGCACAGCAGTGCAAGCATTTCAAGTTTAATAGCTCTTTCTGGAAGAGGTTAAGAAGAAAAGATATGGAAAAATCTATTCATCTTTAGAAAGATTTTTTTTAAGTGCTTTTCCATAACAAGCTGTTTAAATATTTAATGCAATGTAAACATAAACAGATTCTTTTATGAGGAATACCTTCATTAAATATCTATTCAAAGCAGATGCATATATTTTATAACATGGCAGGAGGACTGGAAGGTACTTATCTAAGGAAGAGAAAATTTATTCTATAAAATGATTGAATAATAGATATGTAATTTTCTAGCTTGCATGTTCTTTCTGAGCACTAATGGCATTGTAGACCTCATAAGCTTTGAAGAAGAGTATTTTAAATCTTCAAACTCACTGGGGCACATATAAGTTAGTGTACATACACAGGAGTATATTTGCATTGTGGCTCTCAATCTTGCATACATATGTGCACAATTGAGTCTCTCATGAGGAATGTAATTTACAACTTACTGAAATTCTCTAGGCTATAAATTTTGGTAAGCAGCTGCTTTTTCAAGGTTCACGTCCTCTGTGCCTTTTTGTAAACCTGCTTTCTCAAATGCTCCTTTCCCTGAACCTCTGACTCACAAGAGACTAATGGGGACTTTTGATTTACCATCTGTGCTGTAAATTCTCCTCACAAACCCCTGCTTGCTCCCCCTTTTCTTTGATGCTACCTATAGTGCACTTTTATATGTGGTAGCTTGTTGCCACACTGCTGCTTGCCCTGAGCGACAGCCCTTTCTCTCGCTATGCCCATGGCTGCTTTTCACCTGAATTTCATTGCTAGGTGATGTATTTCTGGTTTGAAGCATGTGGTCTCATGCATCCATGAGACTCTACTGCCCACAATTACAGGGTTCTGCCTCTCTGCTTCTGGTTTTCGCATGGGCAGTGCTGGATTGCAAGAGGAGAGTTTAAAATATTCCTAGAGGGAATTGTTAAACTGTGAAAGCTCCAAAGACTGCCTTTGTCCTAAGCTTCTGTACAACTTCTCTTTGAATGAGTTTGCAAAAGCCATTTCTGGTCTATAAGGTCTATGAAATTGGGTTTTCCCTCTAGACTATGATCCTAGCTGGAGTCTATCTGTCCCTTTAAAAGCTGGTGTTTTGCTCTAAATTCCATGAAGTGTGTTGCAGTTGGCCTTTCTTACAGAAAGTGTTTTATATCACTCTAGCCTGTTACTCCCTTTGAGTCAGTTATAATCAGGAGCAAAATTTATGTGGAGCAGTAAACTGTGATACTGTGTACAACCAGCTGAAATTTGCAATGGCTTATCTATGGAATTCTTCCTGTGAAAGCTGTTTTGTACTCCCTCCCTCTCTATTGCTCATTACTGCACCTCTGGAGTCTAATTTCAGCCACTGAGAAAATGACTGAAAGAAGGGTGAAATAAAGTTCTCCACTGGAGTTAATGCTTTTATATCCACTAACTGTATAACTGGCCTACTTGTTGACATAAAGGAAAATGTCATGAGGAAACAAATAGCAAGCCCTGGCAGTTTTGCAGAACAGCAGCCCAGTGACAGATGAGGCTGTGTGGGGGTGACTTTATGGTGCTGTATCCCCTATCACCTGCTCTATGCCCAGTCATGCATCCTGTGCCTTCCTCTGTCTTTAAGCTGGGTCCAGGAGAGGAGGGAGAGAAGCCAGGCAAATTCTTCAGAGTGGTTTGTGCCCAAGGACCCACACTCCCCTGTGTTCCCACAGCTGCAGAGCTGAGGAAGCACCTTTTGTCTTTTAGCCAGCTTTTGACTCTCTTTTCTCAGGAGAGAGACAGAGTTAAACTTGTTTGCTTTTTAGCTAGCCTGCTACGTGAGGCAAGAAAGTTTTGTTGTGTTGTTTTTTTTTTTTCTTCCCTGGGACTGTGGTTTTTTTCCTCTCCTTCTGGAACTGTTCAGCAACACCAGGACATAACTGGGAGGCTCCATGCTGTGGCACCGAGGGGCCCATGCTGAACCCCTGCCTTGGAGAGGGCAGAGCCACACCCACAAAGAACTCTGAATCTACCCAGGTCTTCTCCGGAGTGAGAAATAATGTTATTATTTAACATTTTTCATTTTTTTTTTGGTGCCTGCATGCACCCTGCTTGTTGAAAGAAATAGGTTTTTTTTCAATTTCCTCTGAGGAATTTCTTTCTGAACATGGTGAGGGAGGGGCTGCTGAAATCTGCCTTCTATTAGAGGATACGTTCATTTTCGGACGTTTCCTCCAAATTTGTCTCAAACCAGACTGCAATGGGTGTTGTAAGCTCCTTGCTAACTCTCCTCCCGACCCTGCCCTTTGTCCAAATTACACTAATAAAACATTACCTTTCTTAGTCTTGTGATTTGTTTTTTTTGTCCTTAATTTTGATTTCACACCTATTTATGATCCCTTTCCCTGCTGCCTTCTCTGCCCTCTAATGACTGGCTGGAGTGTTGCCTTTTGCAAAATACAAATGGAATTAATGCCAAATAAAATTGGGATAACAGAAAAGAGCTTTTTAAAATGGATTTTTCTCTAACTTCTGTGATTCAGATATTTGTTTTAGTACTGGAAACAACTTAGTGTTTTCCTGCTTTTTAATCCAGAAGAGCTGAAAGCTTAATTTTGAATATGTTCATAATACTGCTGAATGTTTGGGGTTTATTGGAGCAATTTAAATATAATAATAGCTAATGTATGATTCATTTTAATTAATTTAAGCTGATTATTCACAATATAGTGAATATTCTAATTGGATGTTGCTAAATAAGCAGTTGTAACTAATTCAGCAGCACTAGTAGGGCTCCAGGTGTGGTCAGTTTTGTTTTGCTGTATTTGTTCTTCAGCTTTACATTTCATTGCCTTCTAGGAGTTACCTAATTGCAGTACAATTGCAAACAAATCCAGGCATTTAAGAGCTTGAAAATGATCTGCTGGATCAAAGCACAGTAACTGAGACCTGTTGTGTGCATGTGTATCAATTGCATTGCTGCTCCTGTTGAGATAGACTTGCTTAATTTAATTTTGTGGGAAATGTTTTACTGTTCACAACTAATTGCTTATCAATTTTAGCTGTGTGAAATAAAGACTGTGCCCTCAAGTCTATGGCACTGACAACGAGATCATTATCAATATGGCACGTCAAGGAAGGGTATGATGATATTGGTAAGCATGCACTGTCCTTGCAGAATGACAGAAAATGAAGCTTCTTCTGTATGCTTTGCATGAGGCCAGAAGTACCCCAGTTTATTTTAAAATCTTGAATGTTTTTCCTCTTGTAAAAGAATCACTCTGATTGTTTAGGACTGTGTTGAATATCTACTTGTTAGCACTGAACACAATTACGAGACTGTAATAGTCAGAAAAGAATATCAAAAAGAAAAAAATCAAAAAATATTATAAATGCTGAATATTTATAAGTATTTAAATATCTACTTTCAGCAAAATATTTACATATAATATACAGCATATATCTATGATGTTTTTAGCTAGTTTAGAGATGGAATATAATTCTGTTTGCCATGTGGTTACTAGCACTGAGAAGGAGATGGTGAGCCTTTGCTTTAAGCTGTCAGTCTGAAGGAAAGCATGAAAAGCTCTACTCAATTATCCATCATTATCTGCCCCACCTCCAGTGGGGGTTTAGTATCACAGCATTATATCTCTGTTGAATAACTAGTAATTCTTCAGCTTTATTTATTCATGTTATCCTGCTGAGGCACTAAATCACCAAATTTTGGGTTTTACTCCGTGGTCAGTTAATGAAATCCATCTGAGAACAGCCAACAGACAACAAATACCCCCCAGCCTTGTGTTAATCTCCTTAATGCATCTATTCTTCAGTCCAGCATAGCAAGAGGGTAGTGTTGTCCAGTTAACAGCAAAACACCAGCTCCCCTGTGTCTCATAGAAGGTGGTCCATGCCCTCCTTGCACTCTAGAGAATTCATGTTCATCCTGGATGTTGCCTACCCACCTCTTTAGTGCCTGTGCCTCAGGGGTGAGAGAGGCATTGCAACCACCCTTTGGGGCTCAGAGGCCTGTGCAGAGCCACTGGCTGGGAAGTGGGCTCCCTGGCTTCTCCTTGGTGACTCCGCCTGGCTTTCTGCAGGAGTTGAGCTAGCTCATCTTCCAGATCCTCAATAAGATGCACTTGCATCATTAAATTCCAATATTTTATGTATTTTCATTGGCTGATGTTAGTATTTATGAAGCACTTTCTATTCAGAAGTTAGGGCAACACAGAACACCTTTGGGAGCTACTGTGCTATTACTGCCTTGCCTCATAGATGAGAAGGTAAATTGACTTGCCAAAGGCCATGCAAAGTCTCTAAGGGAACCAGAAATATAGCATGGATCCATCAATGGGTCCTTTTTCCTACACAGTAATACCTTTCCTTTAGATAAATTTAAAAAGAAATATTGGAAATGTAAAAAGAGGAACCATTAAAAAGTAATGCAAATATAGCCCACTTTTCTGGTGGAATTCTCACAGAAGCAACCTCAAGAAAGCACTGTGCAGTGAGTTCCTTTCTATTAGTAAATTAATGTCTCAACCATGCCATCTGACTGCCTGCCAACTGAGTTTTGCTTAATGTTGAATGAGCCTGAGGCAGAAATAGTAAGTCCTGTGCTACTCGTGAAGGCAGATTGGTTCTGTAACTATATGTTTTTCATTTTGTTTCAGTGGTTTGATCCAAAATAGTCTGCCTGTGGCACCTAGGAATTAGATGTTTGTGAGTATGATCCCACCTACACAGAGTGGGAACTGATTTGCAGTATCTATGTTGCTAGGTTTTGGTAGGTTCATGTAAAAGAAAACAGCTTTGATCAGCAGAGAGAGAGAAAGCATCCCTTGTATGTATTTCTCAGCCAGGGATGAGTACCCAACCCACAGCAAAGAAATGAAAGGATAATTGGTTTGAAAGTGGAAGTTTTCATCCTTAAAACTGTGTTTGCCCTGTTGGGTTAGCGCTTGGTCATCTACAGCTCTGAAATATTATAAAGCAGGAACATATTTTAGAGGGAGCAGCAACTGAAACATGAACTCTTTTTAAAGCACCAAAGATCTCATCCTCTGCTACTTTCAAAGCTCGCCTCTCATATAAACCCTTGCAGCAGACAGAAGATATCAGCACTCAGAAAAGGAGCCATGCTAAGGAGCACCAGATCTATAATGATATATTATTGATGTGTCTTCCCATTAAGTACTCTCTAATCCCATTATGTTAGCATTTTACAGTACTTAATGTGCACTACATAGTTGCATTACTCATTGTGAAATAAGATAGGTGTGTGGTGCTTGCCTTGCCTTTGTTGTTAAAACAGTATTGCCCAGGATCTACACCTTGTCTGAAACTTTAGGAAGTGCTTTAGATCAAGAAGCACTTGTTAGTTATGTTGTTTTTTGTGCCTTGCTTTTCAGCTTTCCCACTGTCCTTCCAGTTGCTGTTAATAGCCTTTCTAAAAGCTACAGCTGAAAGGCTCAACGAGAATTTTAGGAGATCCCCAAACCCACTGTGCTACTTTTCCATATTTATTTTGATTTCTTATCTTGCAATGACTCCCGTTACTTATTGAATTTTATTTCAAGACTCTTGATATGGCCTGCATGTCCAAATCAATGTGCTTGAGGCTTAGTGCTCTTACTTGAGTGAAATAACAGCTGCCCCTATGTGTGTCTTAAACTGGGTTGCTCGTGGGTGCCACAGCTCTCAGGTGTGGTGGGTTGTTCTAGCGAGTGTTTTGGGGTGCTCGGTGTTCCCTTCCTGGGCATGAGAACAGCAAATTGTGAATTGTGTTGTTGGGCATGTGGACCACAAGAGGTGACTCTGCTGGCCCTCTCTCACCAAAGCCCTGCTTGTCAACATCCTCACCCAAAGCACATAGAAATCTCTCAGCTGATCTGTTTCAGTGGGATCAAAACAGAACTGCAGGTGATGTAGGTCTTCAGAAGGCAGTTCATAACATCAGTAAAGGTGTTAGGCTGCTGATTTCCTAACTGTCACCCTTAACTTGGGCACAGGAAATCCAAGTCACAAGTCCAAGCCATATAATATAAATATATTATATTAATATAGCAAAATGGAGATTGATAGATTGATGCTGGCACACATCTCAGCTGCCAGCTGCCCTGTAATGACTTAACCAGCTGTGATACAAGTAGGAATAATTTCTGGACTCCTTCTTTAATTGTAGAGTCACTATTTATTTATATTTTGGTAGTATTTTATTTCATTGTTTGTGGAATTGTTTTTCAGCATACCTAAAGACTTTCAAATATCTTTTTGGACCAGAGAGGAACTGGATGACACATCTGAGATGTCTTAAAGAACTGACCACTGGTCAGTGACAGCAGGTGCCAGATCAAAAATAAAAGAACAAAAAAAGCTCCACAAACAGTTTTATTTCTCTTTTAACACTGTAAAGATCCTGTGGTGGCTGAGTGTTAGAGGCAGTCATGTCCAGTGATGAGCTGAGATTAGGGAAGTAGAGGAAATGTGGATTTGCTCTGTTTCCATTATCACCATCTACACTGTGCATGTTGTGACACAGTGCTGTTGCCAGCCTGCTGATGCTCTCCTGTCGTTATTGTAGCCAGACACAGTAGCAAACCCTACTGATACCTGTTCCATCTGAGTGGAAGCTGAGCTGGAGGTCACTGATGGCTGAGGCACATGTTCCTGATCTTATCCAGCTTCTTTCTTCAACCTTTGTGCTCTTATATAGCTAAACCGTCATTGGAGGGGGAATCAGTGCAGCAGGAACATAATAACAGCAGTAACTTTCATAGCTTCTGATTCTGTGATCCTTGTATGGGGACTCCTGCTTACTGCCCTTTGAGATGTCTCAGAACTTCAGAGATGCTTAGGCAAAAGTGTCTGTTCCTGCTGGGATGGTAAGTGACTAAGAAAGGGAGGTGGATAGAGCTGGGAGAAGAGTTGGCGTTGCATCTGTTGTAACCAGGGAAGGGAGAGGTGCTTCTCTCTCTGCTGCTATTTCACAGTTCCCAGTTTCTCAGCAGTAATAGCCGGGAGCAAGCCTGATTTTTCTGTATTCCAGTGTGCTGGGAAGCACAATAGAGCTAAGGGTATTTTTGCTGGTGGGGCAGACATTTAGTTGCTAAAGGTTGTAGCTTGTCATGCCTGGCAGTGGGTTTTTTTACCTAGTTTAGTCTTAGGCTTATCACAGTTCAATTAAAGAAACGAGGCAGAAGGAGTTTTCCTTATGTGTGGGAACTTGGGTCATCCACAGGAATAAAAGATTAACTTTTGTGGTTTAGTCAATAATTTCTGTTTTCTCTGGGATGATCCTGGGGAAAATAAGAATATGCTTCTCATTTCCCACTGCCTCAAAAACAATCTCCCTACCCCCTGTGTTTAATCTGCATTGACTGAATGTTAATCAGGGTTTATTCCCAGGTAAGTGTTTAGAATTCACGTCTGTGTTTTGGATTTTGCATGGTGTGGTTTCTTTTTATTTTTACAGCTAGTAGTTCTGTGAACTTGACTATAAAAAATAAAAACCCTTTAAATTCAATGTGTCTCAGGTTATCCTTGCCTCTATTTCTGCCCTAGTGCTGCTCTTACTCTTTTTTTCCCATCAGGACTCAGTGAAGTCTGCTTCCAATTTGTGTTCTTTCAGAGAATGGACCTATTCTTTCTGGCAACTTTAAGTAACTCTGATTGTTCAGTCTTTGTGTTGGCTTGATTGTGTTCTATAGCAGTGTCATGGTTTCTGTATTTTTTTTTTTCTTTTTTTTAAATAGTAGAATGACCAGAGCATTAAGAACCTTTCAGAAGACTAGAATGAGTCTGTGAAGTGTGTAAATTGAAATACCAGAGGACCTGATATTATTTTTTCCAATGTTTTGTCTTAGTACTGTGTCAGGAGATGAGTAGCTGGATCTGGAGAGATTCTAAGCCAAGTAATCTGCTTAGAGAATGTGGAATATGGGAAAAAGATGCAGTAGGAAAAAAAAGAAAAAATTCACTGCATCCTGTCTGGTTTTATTTTATTTTTTTTTTCAACAGCTGCTTAAAAATATATTCGCTCATTATGTTTCCCATCTAAGTTGAAAACATATCTTTATTTTAAAAAGTCAGATTCAAGGTGTTCAACTGTGTTTTAAGCTGGAGCAGGTGGGATTTAAAAGAAACAATTTTCCAATTAGACAGTTGAGTCTGCAAATATCTGTGCAGGTACCTGCCTGCGAACATAAGGTTGTCTGTAGACAGATTGGTCTGCTTATTTGACTGTGTTTCTGCCTTCTTTCTGAGCTGCGACTTTAAATATCTGCTCTCCTTTAAAAATTGGAGAAAAATCTAGCTTTCTAGCTTGTTTTATCAGCTTCTCATAGGTAGGTAACTTAGTGAACTCAAGAGGGGATCATGTTGGTAAATAATTCAGTTTAGTTTATAGTCTGAGCTACTTAGGCAGTTTGACAACAAAGTTAAAAACATTAAAACAGCTAAGAAATAAAACACTGAAGATAAAAACTGCACAGATACCCATGATTTAATGCTGTTTATGTGCTTTTTTTTTCTCAAATAAAAATGTGTTCAATTCTTTTGAAAGACACAAAGGCTTAAACAAGTCTCTGATTCCTCAAGTGGGGGATTGACTTGTACTTTTTTAATTAAAAAGACTAAGTGCCTGGCCTTCAGTTGACTCAACAGTGGGAGTAAAGAAGTTTGCTGGAAAGCCAAAAAAAAAAAATAATCAATGAGTCTTTCACATTTGACCAAAATACTTTTTTTTTTTTTTTTTATTAAAGTGACAGGTTTCCTTCAGAAATCTGGGTGTTAGGCTGTCATCATTTTGTACTTGATTTGGGAAGGGCACTGCCGATGCACAGGTAGAAAATTAAACCTCTTCAGCAGCTACATTGTCTGTTTCTGTCTTAGTTACTGTGTTGCCCAGCTGTCAACACAGTACCAAACCCCCACACCCATCTCCTGGTGGGGTGGAGAGAACAATCAGAAAAATATGTGGGTGGAGATAGTGCAGTTACCATTTGAAATAATGTAAAATATAATGATAGTAATAATAAAAGGGAAAAGAGAGCAATAAAACTCTGAGATGGTAAGCACTGCTCAGCAATAGCCAAAACATCAGTGGGTTATCAAGAGTATTCTTTTCCCAAATCCAAAACACAGCACTGTGTCAGCTACTAGCAAGAAAATTATCCCAGCCAGAACCAGTTTTGGTCACCACAATATAAACAAGATATTAAACTATTAGATGGTGTCCAAAGGCAACCAGTGTGGTGAAGGGCCTTGAGGAGAAGCCGTGTGAGGAGTGACAGAGGTCCCTTGGTCTGTTCAGCCTGGAGGAGACTGAGGGGAGACCTCACTGTGCTTACAACTTCCCAGTGAGGGGGAGAGGAGGGGCAGGCACTGATCTCTGCTCTGTGGTGACAGTGACAGGACCCAAGGGAACAGCCTGAGGTTGTGTCAGGGGAGGTTTAGGTTGGACATTGGAAAAACCCACCCCAGAGGGTGTTTGGGCACTGGAACAGGTTCCCCAGGGTAGTGGTCACAGCCCCAAGCTGGACAGAGCTCAAGAAGCATTTGGATAATGCTTCGAGGCACATGGGGTGACTCTTGGGAACGGTTCTTTGCAGTGCTAGGAGTGGGACTCTGTGATCTTTGTGTGTCCCTTCCAACCCATCTTATTCTGTTACTCAGTTTCTTATGCCAGACTAAAAAAGAAACCCAGGATGTTTATTATCTATAGGCTACTGTCCAAAAATACATGCAGCTTCCATTTGATGAGCATCTGGCACAGCAGCATACAGCAGTAAACCTTTTAAGAAGTGCTGCATTGGTATCAGCTCAAAAGAAATGTGTCAACTACTTGGGACAGGATTGGCTGTGTACTTGTCTAATTATCTTGGGCAGTAGTGAAAGCCATGCATCTGATCCTGCCTGTTAACAGACAGCAGCCTAGAGTAAGGCAGGTAGGCAGAGCATCTAGACAAGTCTTACAGAGATGGGAAATCTCACAAACATTAAATTTAAATGCCTGTTGCTTCTGTCTTCAACTCACCTTCAGTGGATGCTTCGACAAGCAAGCTTCAAAGCTGTCTGAGGACAAAAAGTGAGTTTCAGAAGTACCTGAAATCTAATTTTAAATATTAATTCACAGATACTAATTAGTATTCTTTCACTCTAGAGAAATTCTCTTAAGAATTAGAAACTTCGTATGGGACACTTAAGAGTGCAAATCCTTAAAGGATGTTGTTATAAGCACATTTTTAACATGGAGAGAAAGAAACTCCAGGTTCTTAGGTAGCTGAAACAGAAAGTCTGCAAAGATGGACAAGAAGCAGAGATCTTGAATATTTTATATTGGTAGGAAATCAGAATTTACCCAGTTTGCTTCTCAGAAACTGGTCTGGGATGTTTAGTTTTCAGAAGTCTTTTGCCACCAAATAAGGGCTCTTCTTTAATGCTGAGAGTATGCCATGTATGAATCTTCAAAATATGTTGCTAATATTCTGATGCTTTTGAGAATTGCCCTGGTGCAAGCATCAACTTGCTCTGAAGAAAATAGTGTTTATTTAATGAGAGATATATGTAGGACTTCTGGATTTTAAAACTCAAGCAAAACAACAACCTATTAGAGGAGAATCAGTACATTCCTTGCTTTTGTAATCTGGTAGAGGCTTATAAAAAAGTAGTCATAAACTGCATTTAAGGACTTGATGCAATTTGCTTTGGCTTTCTTGATGGTAGTTGAAGGACTGCTTGTTTGGAAAGTTAGAAAGATTTCATCCCAAATAAGGAGTGGATTAATATAATAAAAAGCAAATCTGATAAAACTCTATGCTCTGTCACTCCAGGCCAATATATCACATCAGAAAAGATTGTTTCACCCAAGGTGAAAGTGGGGGAAGGGAAGTCGATGACAAATAACAAAGTACTGATATCGCTGGAGAGCTGACAGCTATGACTGAAGGTCATTACCATGACATTACCATTATCTGGGCAGGATTAAATTAAGTCCAGAACTAATTATATTGTCCTTTCCAGAAATAGTCCAGAAATACTTCTGGTAAATGTCAAAAATACAGTTCAATATTTTGATGTTTGGAGCTTGACACTCAATAAGGGGTGCATGTGTTTGTGCAATCACAATATAATAAGTGGAAAGGAAGCCAGTAAAAATGAGCAGTATTGGAATATTTCTCAGTTCTCAATCTACACATGCCAATAAAGCTGGACTGGGTAGATACAGGCAGACACTGCAGTCCCACACCTTGTATCTTCATCCTTTTGAGAGGAGAAATCACTGTTTTTACCTCTTCTGCTAAAGCTAATTTTTCCAAGCCTCAAGCCTTACATTCATATATCCTTTCTTTCCAACTTGCTGTAGTTAAAGTACTTTGAAAAATATTTATCTTCAAAACATGTCAGGCAAGTGTACTTTTGTGATCTACCCTTTCAAACTGTCATTTTTCAATCTTTTTTCAGTGTGAATTTCTCCTCTTTCTGTGTGTATATTTGTGTGTTTTTTCTTGTACATTCAGTATTTTTATGCTATGCCTGTGCCTGTCTTGATTATTTGCTCTACTTTCCTGTTTACCTACATTGGCCTTTTCTCAGTGTTACTGCCTTTATTGCTATATTACTTGCCAGAAGCATTGCTGAATTTATCTTTGAAGAATTTCAATTTCTTTTCTGTTGCTCTTCCTACCTTGCTTTGTACCTGCACGTTTCTTTTGGCTTTACTGTCTGCCCACAGTGTGTTGTGCTGAAATACAACATCTTTCTTTACCTCTACTTTGGTTTCAGTTTATTTATGGATACAAACACAACTATATTACAGGTGTTGCTTAAAAGTTACCCCATCTGTTCATCTTAGCAATGGGATTTCTGGGATTTAAGCCCAATTTACTTTCTAAGGAAGTGCCTTGCAGAGATGCCTCAGCTATTCCTGTAGTCATCAAGCTGGATGGCAGCCAAGGCAGGTTTGTTCTTTCCCCTATTTCTAGTCAAGTTTATGCCTGTCTTCTCTCACTTTGTGCCCTTCTGTGAAATCCCTGCTATCATCTTCAGTTCTCTCTTATTTTTGTTTTTCAGTATCTAGCTGAAACTTGCATTTGTATTTTTATATTTGGACACCTCTTTATTTTTTACTGCAGCAGGAGTTCTTGCACATAGTGTGAATAAGAAGCATTTGTGGGCAGGATTGTACACAGAAAAGGTGAAGAAATGGCTCTACTGCTTTTGGTCCTGGATTTAGAGACCAATGAAGTTGTGCTGGGGGGGATTGGTAGGGAATAAGTAAGGAGGTGTGGAAGTACAATGAGAATGGGAAGTAGTTTGTGAGTGGCTCCTTGTTTTATCTCCTCAGAAGAGTGCTTGCTCCCTGGTTGATACCTATGGTCCACTAGGAACCCAACCATCCCGTGGGGGAAGACTTTTTCCAATATCCAACCTAAACCTCCCCTGACACAACTTCAGGCCATTCCCTTGGGTCCTGTCACTGTCACCACAGAGCAGAGATCAGTGCCTGCCCTTCCTCTGCCCCTCATGAGGAAGTTGTAACTGCAGTGAGGTCTCCCCTCAGTCTCCTCCAGGCTGAACAGATCCAGTACCCTCAGCCACTGCTCATATGCCTTCTCCTCAAGGCCCTTCACCATGCTCACTGCCCTCCTTCGGATGCTCTCTATCAGCTGAGTGTCTTTGTTACATTGTGGCACCCAAAACTGCCCCAGCACTGGAGGTGAGGCCACCCCAGTGCAGAGCAGAGCAGGACAATCCCTCCCTTGCCCAGCTGGTGATGCTGTGCCTGATGCCCCAGGATGGGGATGTCCATCCTGGCTGCCAGGGCACTGCTGACTCATGTTCAACTTTCCATCAACCAGGACCCACAAGTCCCTTTCCCTGGCACTGCTTTCCAGCCTCTCATTCCCCAGTCTGTCCATACATCCAGGGCTGCACCATCCCAGGTGCAGAATCCAGCACTTTCCCTTGTTGAACTTCACATGGTTGGTTTACAAGACTTTGTTTAAACTTGTAATTCTTTTAAAAACTTGAAGGATGAGGAACAGAAGAGAAAAAGCCAATATTTTTCACTTTAAAATGGTAATATCAACAAACCCCTAGTATTCTTCATCTGTGAAATTCTGTGTTTTGCTTAATGTCTACATGAAAACAACCTATGTGGTGAGCTGGCTCTCAACATCAGCAGTCAGGGTTCTGAGGCCCACAGTGCAGATCTTACGTAGTTCTTTAATGGATTTCTTCAGGGGAAAATATAGTTAATCACCCAATACTGTAAAATCATAAGCTTCCAATAATTTCATGCCCTTAATCAAACAGGCATTTCCTCTCTAACCTTGAGAGATACAGGGATGGGGAGAAAGATAGGAAAATGCAAGCCCACTCTGTCATTGTGTACCTTGTGCCTCCCTCCCATAATAAAAGCCAGTAGCAGCCAGAGTTTAGTGGCTGATAAAGGAGAAACCAAAGCCTGTATGCCCTGTAGCATATCTGGAAATATATATGGGATATGGGGATTCCTTGCAGCTCTTCTGGACCTCAGTGGTGTATTGGAGGCTGTCTCCTATTGAGGGCTATAGGGCCTCTATGTTTGCAGGGTTTAAATGCTTAGATCCACCCGAGGCTGTAAAACAGAGAATTGCATCACTACAAAGTACTGCTCAGAGTAAGAGGAGATAGAATATTATCCTGTGGCCCTTCCATTCTTGTGTTGTTTTGCACTCAAGCACATTCATTTTTTACTGGGGTGTTGTCCTTACCTTTGGGATAGGTTGCTGGCTTGCTGCATGGCTTGCATATTTACTTTTTTCTCTCAGCCCTTGCTTCTGTCCATCTCTGACTGTCATGTTAATACTTGTATTTTTACTCCAAAAGTATTTCATGAGTTATATCTCTGTGTATACATGCATTTGTCTATCTGTAAAGAATCACTCAAAAAGCCAAAGAAACCCTCCTGATTGTTGAACATATTAGACTACTTTTGTCTTTCAGCTTGTCCCATTGAACTGTAAACAACGTTCCTTACTGTTTGTGAAGCCCTTAGTGCAGAGCGATTGCAGACCTTAATTGTGTGATGTTCTTGTCCAACTAAGAATAATTTAGCTAAGAGAGTCTTTGTTTTTTTTAATAATTTCTAACACCAGGAGTATGCTACATTAAGCTCCTTAAAGTTATTTTTTCTTTATTGTAGGTACCCCCCCATAATTTGTAGTCAAATTATGTGTTTGTTCTAGAACAGCAAGACATATTTTTATGCTTGAGTGTTTGCATACCATTCAAATAATATTGCTTGTATGCCTAATGTAAGTCTTCTCTATGCTGGTGCACAGTTAATTTATGTTTAATTTATAGTCTTGGTCAATTTAAAAACAGACAAAAAAATAAGCATCAGAAAACAGCCCTGGACAGTCTCATTAAGTTGGTGAATGATGAGATGAAAAACTCAGTGATCCTTTGCCAGAAAATCTTGAAGATTCAAGCCCAATCCCAGCAGAGTCTGGTTTCTTTTGGCTTTATCAGTCTTGGTCACTGTCTCTCCCAGCAGAAATATGTTTGCTTCAGCTCTAAAACTGCCCTAATTCATCAGGAATAACTATAGCAAGTTCTGCATAAAATGTGGGGAGGCTAGAAGGAATCAGATAAATATGGGTGTTTTCAGTGGGTTTTAAATATTTAACAAGTTATTTTCATAATCAAAATTTTTTTAAAAAGCGTCCTTTCAAATGTTGTAATGGAACTTAATGTTTTTGCATAGTAAAGGATATTGTAGAAAAAATTACAATGGCACTACTGAGTGCAGTGTGTTATTTTTTCCATTATTATGTGAATTTGAGTCCATTTACTTTCCTAATTGTATTTTGCAGTCTTCATTGATTTACCACAGCAATAAACCAAACCCTAGTTAAATAATGTGGGGGAAAAACTTTTAATTACCTCTTTCAGAATAATTTCTAAACTATCATTTTATGGTTTTTTACAATCTTTATCTTTTGAAGTCTGTCCTACAACATCTCTGAACCTTAGGACAAAATATATTAGACAATTTGGTTTAGGTTATGATTTGTTTGAAAGCACTCAGAAACCGTAATTTTTCTGATATTAGAATTTAATTGAAGTTGATTTTTTTTCCTTCAGTTTTAAACATTGGAACATATCTGTGATCTTTGGGTCTTGGTAGATGTTAATACTTGTAAATATGGGATTATTAAATACCCATAATAATTGATTTTGAGTTGAGAAAAGCAAATGAGATTTATTTATTTTTATAATGTTAGGTTTAAAGTAAAAAAGAAAAGAAAACCTCCAAATCTGGAAATGCAGTATTTCCAAGAAACATTTAGGAAAATTGAGTTGTTAATCATCCTTTTTATGATCTGCTGGGAGAAGAATTCTTGTTCCTCCCTGACCCTGCTAGCATGATGTCACTGTCCTTGGTTTCAACTGATGTTAAGGGAAGTTTGTTTTCTGGTACCTTCAAGCAATGCTCAACATCTTACAGGAGGACACCATGTAAAAACAAGTGCTGCCTGGTTACACAACATTTTTCAAGCTTTTTTATGTTCCTAGTTGAACATGTTGATTTTGCAATTCACCCTCAGTGACAAATGTCTGTGTATTCCCTCTCCTGAGCCCAGTCTGCCTGTTCTTCCAGGCTAAGTCCTAGTTGGTACTTGGGAATTTAAACTGTGTTCTGCACATCACTGTTCATTATTATGTATGTGAGCAATAACTGGGGCAAAAATGATGAAGATTAGTTCAACAAAGTTTTAGTTCAGGGCTGAATTCTCAGCTACCTTTTCTTTAAAATGCCATTTCGAGGAAGGCTAGCTGATTTTGCGGTAACAAAATATTTTTAAGTCTCCACTTGAGAAAGCATGTACCTATTACCTGAAACTTCAAATTAATTTAATTTCTTCAACTGTTAAAGAACTTCCTTTATCTGCCAATCCGAAGGGAAGATAATAAGTATCAGTGGAAAAAATGTGTGGATCAGTTAACATAAACTTTCCATCTTCAGAGGGACATTCACTTGCTGCCTGATGTTCATGAGACCTTTCATTATGATCAGAGATTAGTTACAGAGTGCAGTCCTCAAATACTCATCCTCACGAATCACATAACATCTGGATAACAGGTTGTTCTCTGTAATGTAGATTTTATTCTTTTATTTTTTTAGACAAAATGAAACCAAGAAGCTGTTGAGAGGTGGGAATAGCCCTATTTTCTCTCAGAGGAGACAATACACTGTGTATGGTGTCTTTTTACCTGGTAAGGCTTTGACCTTTCTTATGGAAATTTTTTACAAGAGAGAGTGATGATGATGCCACTGGAAACCTGAGTTGGGTTTCAATTAAAGTATCACAATTTCCCAATAATTGTTTCTCCTGTGTGTGTTTCAAGTATCTTGGAAATAGGTGGGAAAGAAACTTTGACTGGGCCAAGCTAAAGAGTTACATATTAGATTTATGCAAGCTTCTGTGATTAAAGTGGTAAGAGATGGCCATAATGAGAAGTGAATGCATGAGAGTATCTAAGGTTTAAACTGGTAGTGTGGATGTTGAACGGGCTGAAGAGTTTCTGTCACAGGAGAGCAGAGAGAAGAGTACCCCTGGGTGGTGAATACAGCTGATCTACAGAGGTGGTTTTTGTCTTTAACTTAGTCTGAGTTTAGGGACGGATCCAGTCTTTATAGAGCATTTATAATACTGCTCTACAGACTTTTGTGGAAAATGAAGTCTCCAATATATTACAAGCTGGTGCTGTTGCTTTCAACATAGTAACTCTTTCTAGGAGAATGTCTTTGAGTAGACTCATAGACATTGTCGGCAAAAAGGGAACTGCACAACTTGTCATTCAAGGGCTAGAGAAAATTCCTGTTGGATTTTGTGGCAGAAAAAATAATGCTGACTCAAACCTGGATTTGTGGTCTTGTGCAGTTAACCTCCAGATATTTCACTTTTGGCATTTGATGTTTTGAATCTTTTCTATTGAATTCACTTCAATAATTCTCTCCTCTGAGAAATGGCTGTGTATCTGTCAAGATTTAATTCTTTAAAATATTAAAAGCCCCTCCCAGTTGGGGTTATTTAAAGTGTCAAATGCCAAATGCCAAATTATACTCTTTCTTCATATGGAAAGTTATTTTTAAATTGATAGTATGTTCCTGTCTATTTCTTCTTAAGCTTAATGCAGCTGTTACCATGCTGGAGCCACCAGTAATCTCTGCATTGCCCTTGCTTTCTTTATGATTCTCTTATATTACTGCAGTTCTCTTCATTAATTCTCATGGAAAAAATATATTTGTAAACCATTTTATTTATCTGCCTGCACAATTAGTTTGTTCTGCACTTAAGAAATTAATTGTGACTACAAGGAACAAATGCTGCTTTGCAGTCTGGTGTGCCTCTAATTCAGATTTCAACTCCAAGTTACCACTTTTCCATGGTAATACAGCTTTTTATGAGGCTTTGTACTAAATAAGCAAGCAAGATGTAACTTTTAAGAGTTTACTTACGTAGGGAGGGAGATGGTGGACCTTTGTATCCATGGTTACTCTCTTGTCCAGGGACTCTGCTCAAGATAATGTTGGAATTGAAAGTCAACACATCTCATCTGCACTATCATTACTGAAGTGTTTGCAAAGACATGATCACTGTTAATTTAGAAGATTTAACTTAAAATGGAGGAATTAAGGTTCAAAAGCTATATTTAGTGAATAAACTGCTTTAGAAGAGGTGAGGGCACTCTCAATCTTCACGAGGCAGTTTCATCACGATTTAAAAAGAGGTCAGCTAAATTTCTGTGTACATTACAGGACATGGACATTAGTGTATTTGGAAAAGATAACTAAGTGCTAGAAATCTATTGGGAAGAGGACCATAAAACTGTCTGTAATTTGAGGCCCTAAATTTAGGGCACTCTAATTAAAACTGACTTTGTATCCAAAAATAGCAATGATATTACAAATCTGTTTCATTATATACTACAAGTATGCCACTTTATTTCTGTTAGACCAGATTTTTAAAAAAAAATCCATTTTTTTTTGGCTGTTGGGAAGTGAGGACAGAAATTCTTACACCTTAAATCATTCTCTTTGTGTGTAAAATCCCCTTTTTTGACAAAACATTGCATTTCTCGTTATAAAATTCTGGAGATTGAAATAAGACTTATTGTATGAACTTAAAATTTCAGACCAGCTCAGACTGGGATAATATACGAATGGAAGAAAATAGAAAGTAAGAGATTTTGCCAGTAATACAGTGTATATAGATTTGAAAATGAGATGTAGCTTCTGAAAGGATTTGAAAACTATCCCTGAGTTCTTCAAGCGTAAGCCTCCAATGCCACCATGTATTCTCAGTTTCATATCAGGGCAAATTGATTTTTCCATAAAGTAGCTTGTTTTATTTGTCTGGAGACCAGTTTTTACTTCTATAGTCTAACCTAGAAAATAGAATCTATTTTCAGGGGTACTAGTAATAAAAGGTACTAGAAATGTAACTGGTTTGATAAAGCAACATGAAGTGAAATCTGTCTGTATACAATCTGTCTCTGATTGTAATCTCACTTGTAAAAGGGTGGAAGTTACAGAACTAATGTTAATGAGACCTGTGGTTTTTATAGCACTGACTTAATGAACTGAGAGCTTTTCTGTTCTGGGTTTGTTCCTCACCAGCAACTTTGGGTGACAGGGTCATAGGGTTGTTCTGCTGATGTGCTTTTCTGTGTTCATTAGTTTAGATTGTTTTATGAATGTTATTTTTCATAATTTGTGCCTGTAGTTCCTTACCCTTTCTGGAAAAAAAAAAAAAATTGTTTGGTTTGTGAGGTTATTTTCACTTGTTAAATGGATAACTTGAGTTTTAATAAAGTGAAATTAGAAGCATGAGATGAAACTGAGTAGCAAAAAACATTGGTTTAAAAAACAGGCAGACTCTACAACTGACTTACTACAGTCTTTTAATGGGAATAGTGAAGCACCATCACATAATGTTAAGATCCTGAAAAAGAACTTGGGAGTGGTCTTTTGATTGACTCTGTCTAGTGATCTTGCCTACTTCTATTTCATAATAGTCTTTTGAAATCTTCATTCTTGAATTACTTCTTTCTAAAAATAACCATACATGTGAAAACTTGGCAAAAGCCTGAGGGAAGGTGGAACCAAAGAGAGGGAGACAGCTGCACCTTGCACAGCAGAAGTAGCCTGTGCTTGTGTGATGCCATGTGTTGTTACCTATATAGGGATTGCTTCTGGCATATCTGAACACTGAAGGGAATTTAATCCCATGACTCATGTGCTCAAAAGTCTACACAGTCCTGGGGAACAGGTCCTTAATCAGAGCAGCCGTGGTATTTGTATTTATATTCCTGTCTTTGCCTGTTGATTTGTGCTTTTATTTTCTTTATCTTTCTTACTTGCCTCCAAATCTGAATGAAACTTATTTCTATTTTTGAGGGCGTTGTGGCTGCCACAGAGGAGAGTGGTGAGTGCCCTCAGTGACCTGAATAGAAGGACTCAGAGGCTGGAGTCCCTGTGGGAAGTGGGGAGCTGAGGTTTCCCAATGAAGGTTTTATAATGGAGGCTGCAGTAAGAAGCAGCCTTTTAGGAAGAAGGCAACTGCAAGGCTTTTTTGTGTGTGGATCCTAATTTTCTCAGTATGTTAGGCACACTCAGAGTCTAATGCAATTAGCAGGCTGAGCCTGGAGAACACCAGTGTGATGGAAAGAAGCACTTGTCTGGCCTCTTCACCTTGAGTGAATGGAACCTTGATTTCTTCTGCGATACTCTCGGACCATGTTCTCTTTCTGAAGACACCTAATGTGTAGTGAATTTTACAGAAAATGTTTTAATTCACTTGAGTTCTTGGTAGGGGATTTTACCCAGTGTTTTTCAAATGCGTTGTGTAAAACTTGGAAACACTATATAACTTATATAGTACAGGACCTTACCTTCTTTTTGCTGCTTCTAATACACTTACTGTTGCACTAATGCAAGAATATAAAAGTATGATTTAATTTCTACGGTGGCATAACTGAACTCCTGATTCTTTCATCTCAGCCTGTTTGGCCTTCAGCTTCTCTCTGATAGGCAGGGGAGCTTTCTTTGGTTTGTTTTTTTGTTTGGTTTTTGTTTTGTTTTTTTTTTTTTTTTTTTTTTTTAATTAAGAAAACTTCTTCAGACATAATTGCCAGACATAGATTGTAAAATATTACTTAAATCATTCAGTTGATTGCAAGCAATTTCATAGAGATCAATCCAATGTTTAAATGAGTCAATTAATAACTTTGACAGAAGTTCTTATATAAAAGTTTCACATTTGTCTATAAAATAAACCAATAGTCTTGTACATGTAACACTCTGATTGCATGTGATAGAACTACGAAACCTATACCTCTGAAAGGAACTGTTCAGTTGTTCACTATACTAAAATGCTATGATATTTAAAAATAAATAGGAAATGGCTTCTCTGGACATAAAAAAGATTAGTAACAAACCTGGTTACTGTTGTTTTTTATCTTGAAAGTGGAATGTTTCATTTCCTCTTAGGCATATGTTAACATAGTTGTTTGTACCAGTATGATTAGAGTTGTGTATTTGGAAAACATCCGGGTAAAGTTCTGTAGGGACCATGTACTTTTGTTAGTCACCCAATTACTCTAGCATTGCCAGTTTTTGTGTATTTGTGAAAATCATATGGAATCTCCAGCATGAAAACCCTTCATTGGTGTAATTTAGTACAAGGAGCTAGAAAATGCTGTTCCAAAATGGGATAAATCCATAGGAAATGTCTTGAAGATAAATGATAGGATTGTTCTGGTCAGTAAGTGTATTCTGCACATAAAGGATAATAAATACCATAACCCACTTTGGCTGGTTTTATCCAATTTGAGGCAGTTCTTTAAGAAAAAAAATCTAAATACTGTTTCATTGGAAGCAGATGAAAGCTTAAAGTAACTGTAGATTTCTTTGCCCAAATTCCTCTGTGAGGTGAGGCAAGAATTTACTAAAGGATGGCACCAAGTCTTTTTCTTCCTGTGGCATGTTTAGGGCTTAAGTTCCCTTTCTGAGAGCCATTTTAAATATATTGTTAGCACAAGCCACTCAGCCTGAGTAAAAGTCAAGGAAATGAAGAGGAAAAAATTATATTTGGACTTTTTTGAAACTTTATGGCAAAAGCAGTAGCCAAACAAGAAATGAAGTATCTTCTAAAAAAAACAAAACAAAACAAAAAAAAAAGCAAAAAAACCCAAACAAAGCCCACCTTAACTCTTTAGATTTCCTGTAAACTAACATTTGTTTCTTTCTATTGAGCATGACACGGCAAACAGAGCAGCAGCTCTCAGAGCACTGCTTTTATGAAGATCTAATAGTCTAATGAATAAGTAATATGCCATCTTGTAAAGCTACTGCCTGTTCATAATGCATTCATATTATGGTAACAGATTGCAAATTAAGAAATATGTTGTTTCTTTATCTGTTCTGTCTGTTTGTGGTTGGCCCATAAGGATAACTGATGGTTCTTCATATCAAGCTTCAGTCATTTGGTCAAAGTGGCTGTTTGGCAGTGGCACGTATCCTTAGGACACCTTGAGCCTACTGTGATATGAGAGGAGGGTTTCTCTGTATTAAGTAACATCAAGTTTACCTATGAAAAACCAAAAAATCATGGGCATTTAATCTGAGCAAAGTTCTGCAGAAAAAATTAACTGATAAATTAATACTGTTCTGATGTCTATAGTCAGATTTGTTTTAGAGTTTGAATTGCTGTTTTTACTTGAAAGTAAATTGGGGGTAAATAAAAATGGGTAAATAGCTGAAAATACTAAATTGTATCCATAAACAGTAGAAAGTGTTTGTCATTTGCCCTGTCAAAATCTATCATTCCTGACAAAATCATCTCCTGCATCTGCTTGAAAATATAGTTATGAAATACATTAATAAGGTGCAAATGAAGCATGTTAGCATCACTCCTTAAAACAGAGCTCAGATTTGAGTGGGATGCAATGCTTATTTTGTATTTCAAAAAAGGGGCAACACAAGTGTTACTGTTTTACCTCATGCACTTGCTTGTGGTGCTTTTAAAATCATTCTTGTGTTACTGTATTGTCCAATACTGAATGGTTCACTCAAGAAATATGGTACTACTTCTCTTAGACCTTTATCTTGTAAACATCAAACTTTTTTTTATAATATTTGAAATCTTCTCCTTTCAGTTTTCTCACTTTGAACAGTCTATCTTGGGGAGATGGGGTAGCAGCAATCCTTAAAAATTATTGCTCAAAACCTTACCTGTATCTTCTTAATTGAAGCACTCTATTTGTGTTCCAAAACCAAACTAAAATATAGCTAAACCCTCCTGAATATCCTTTTGAAAATATAAAAGTTTTATCTCATTCAAGATCTTGCATCATAATTTTCATTATTTTAATCACATTCTCTTTCTGAAAGCAACTGATAATAACAACACTATCCAAGGATGTTAACACACTGTATCTCATCTAGGTGGAAAAGATGAAAAAAAAAAATAAACCAAAACCAGAAGAGAACTCAGTTACTTCACAGAATAAAAGTTTGTAAGCTGCCTTCATGGGTGTTGAAGGACAAATTTACTTTAATTTTAGTTGCCTAATATAGTAACACATTACTTGTCTGACAGTCTTGTGGCTGCTGTTGTGTGGAGCCATTGCCTGTAAAATGAAGGAATTTCATACTGCTTTTATAACAGTGAGACATGCACAGCTTGACATCTTTCATAATCATGACCCTGGTTGTCCAAGAAGGGAGAATTGCGTTAGAAGAATGGTGGCATCCTGTTTTTTCTTGTCTTGTCAGTCAACAGTTTTTAAGTTTTGTTTTCTTTCCATGCCTAGGAGCAAAGTAAAGAGTAATACATGGAAAAATCAAATGGTTCTTCTACTTCAGGCTATAAGTGATTGATATATGTTAATTTTGGGTGCGGTTGTAGCTGTTCAGTAATAATACCAGCAGTGAAGGTTTTTATCTTCATTCAGCATGGTCTTATTCCTATTTGAACTGTGCAGTCAACTCCCTTGTTTCAGCTCAGGTGGATAGAGGTGATGTTGCTCTTTGTGATTTTCTGGGGATTGGGTAAATGGTTGATGAAATGCTTGCAGGTACATTTTGTTTGTTTGTTCTTCATTTTATTTAGGGTTTCTTAGCTATTTAATTGCACATCAGTAGTTCTATAGAGAAAAGACATATAAAACAGGAAAAGATTTTTCCAGGTATGCATTCTACCTTCTGTTCTACGATGCATTACATGTTGGGATTCTTTTGTTTCTAGTAGTGATGATTTGTCTAGAATCAAATACCAACCCAGCATCCACTCCTTTAGTTCTTGAACATGTAGGCATCACTTCCACATGAGAACTTGGACAAGTGCTTGCTAATCCTCTTATAGCAAGAGGATTTTTTACAGAAGGTAAATATTTTACAGAAGGTGTGGAAAACTGAATGCCAGAATGGTTAGTGAGGGAATGGCAAATACTTTTCGTGTTGCTCAGCATTCGATGCCTAGAATACTGCCTGGATGGCAGGTAAGGGAACAGCTGAAGGACCAGTTTAAATACAGAGGTCTCAAGAATAGTTTTCAGAAACAGAAATCTGGGATTTTATTGGTGGATTAGCCTGCCTGGAGAAAAGGGGACATCTGAAGTCTTCGTAGCTCTGAGTTAAGCAATTTCCTGCTCTCTCAGGGGAGGTTTTCCTGTTGGTAAGGAAAATTATATATAATGGATTTGTTGTGTTTATGAGTCATATATCAGTCATACTCTCACCTCTTCACACTAGAGATGCATTAATGTTCAGCCTGTTAAAGTAATAAAAATTCAGCTGGATGTTTAAATTGATTCAATTGTCTGCTTTTATTCACCTGTGTATCCTCATCAATTAAACATTGTTTTAAGACATCTGTTGTCATGCTGGCCTTAAGCCAAACCAGTATTAAACCTTTCAAAGGCTGAAGGTGCTGAAAAAGCTTTTCACACACATTTCTTTCCTTATATCTAAAAGGGATAATTTTGGAGACATGGTTTCCCCTTTGTTTAGTAAGAAAACTACCTCCCTTGGGAGATACCTAGCATATCCTCGACTGGCAAGATAAATTATAGATTCAAAGCCCTGGGAATTCCCCAAATCACCATGCTTACCCCAAAATTTATGCAAATAATGAAGTGTGTGTACATAGGTACTTTGATTAGTGGTGACATGAATAGAGAGGAAGTAGTCTTACTGTGTTTTCTTTATTCCTTAATTATAGAGCTGTGATAAAATATATTAAGGTAAAGAAATGTATTAGAGTAAGCTGTCAAAACAAAATAAAAAGAATAAAACCTACTTGCTTCATAATCTCTAGTGAAATGGAAATTGCTTTTAAAAATACTTAATTAGACTATGGTCCAAAAGGTAGCTATTGTAGTTTGTGGGGTAAAAAAAAAATTAAATACATGCTTTTTAATCCTTCAGGAGTTTAATTGCTAGTAGGACTGTGTTTTGTTAATATTTCCATCACTCCTGAAAAGACTTGAACAAGACCTGTATTTTAAGCAAAAGTATTTAGTCATTTGAGAGGAATTACTTTCAGTGCCTAAAGCTAAGGACATTTTTTTTTTTATAAGATCAACAGAACATGATTTGTTGAGTTAAAGGCACTCTGACCTGGTTTTTAGAGGACATGTCAAATTAGCAGGTTTCTTCTGCTGTATTTTCTCTGTGGTCTGCTGTGCCTGATCATCAGATGTGTATCCAAGAGCAGGACAGAGCCATGCTGAGCCTGGGGGAAGACAGTGCCCCTTTGGTCTGTGCTCCCTGATACATGGGAGAAGTGTTCCCTCTGGCCTCCATCCTCGGCTGAAATAGCTGAAAATAGAGAAGAGTAAGAGCAGTTAGTCATTGGCAGAGCTCAAGAGATGAAAATATCTTCCCTCTTGCCCTTGAGAGTTTAGGTTGATGTATCCTGACCTGAAATTGAAAGCACAGTGCAACTTGTCTGTGGTAGCTAGGTAATTGGTGTCTGTGCATCTCAGGGTTGATTGAAAAAGGCCAATTCTTCTGAATTATTTATTTGTTTTAATTGGCATTTTC
Organism: Coloeus monedula; assembly: GCF_965178545.1. Classification (NCBI taxonomy): domain Eukaryota; kingdom Metazoa; phylum Chordata; class Aves; order Passeriformes; family Corvidae; genus Coloeus; species Coloeus monedula. The sequence goes on along the minus strand of NC_138783.1, from coordinate 110,207,992 downwards.
TGTTTTTCAGAGTTTTAGTAAAGTCTCATAAGCTTGTACCTGATGTAATCCTAGAGGGTCTCCCTGGACCTACGAGGGTGTCTTTCCTTCCATGAGGGAAACACCTGCACTCTCTTCAGATTTGGGGCTTCACCAGCAGTCCTTGCTGTCACTTTTCCCCCTTTTTTCAGCATACAGTGACTTCCAATATTGTGAACGGTCCTGGATGCTGTGTTACAATTAATTTGGAAGCACATTCAGGCAGAAGCAGGAGGGCACCCCTGCAGATCTTCTGGTCCAATGCTTTGCTCGGAGCAGAGTCAGCCAAGAACAGGGCAGTCAGGGCCATGTCCACTTGTGGTTTGAATGTCTTAAATCTAGTGGTAGACTATCTTCACTGTATTTAAAAAATGAAAGTGGAATTTTCTGAGTTTCTCTTCATACTTGTTGCCTCTGGTCCTCGTTCTGGGCACCACTGGGAAGTCTGGCTCTATCACATTTACTCCCTCTCTCAGGTATTTACATGCATCCTATCTTCACTCTGTTTATGTCATCTGCAGAGTTCCTGTGGGAACTCTCCACCCCTCATCCAGGTCACTAACAAAAGTATTAAATAGTATTGACCCCAGTATCAACCCCTGGGATACACCACTGATGACTTGAGCTGAATGTTGTGCTGCTGGTCACAACCCTTTGACCTGGAATTTACCTCAGTTTTCAATCGACCTCATTTCATTTATCCAGTCTGTACCTCACTGGGTCATCTGCAAGTGTGTTAGCAGTGTTGAAAGCTGTGCCAAAATAGAGATAAACATCTGCTGTTCCCTTCTCATCCAGTTAACCAGTCATTTCACCATAGAAGGCTATTAGGTTGCTAAAGCATGGTGTTCTCTTCATAAATATTTGCTGCCTGCATCCAATCATCATCTTGTCCCTGTCTTTGAAATGTGTTTGGTGATAGATTCCAGGATTGTCCCTCCATGTTTGTCCCAGGGATCAAGGTGAAACTGAGTAGCTTATACTTATCACCCTCCCTGCCACTGTGGAATTTATAAGCAGTATCTGATTTCCTTCTTAGAAACCTCTTCTGGCTACCAAGGCCTGTCAAAGACTATGCAGTGTGGCCTTACAATGACATTGGCCTATTTCCTCAGCACTCATGAGTGACACCCATCACGTCCTATGAACTTACATCTCTCCATCTGGTTTAAATGATTTCCTAACTTGATTCTCCTCCACCAAGAGTAAGTCTTCCTTATTCTGGACTTCCCATCTTATCTTAGAGACCTGTGATTACTGAGTACCACACCTACCAGTAAAGACAGGAGAGAGAAAGGTCTTGAGCAGTGGCCTCTCTGTGTCCTTTGCCACTGGGTCACCTATTTCATTCAACAGCAGACATACATTTTCCCCAGTCTTCCTTTTGCTGCTGCTGTACCTGTAGAGCCTTTCTTGTTGCCCTTTGTGTTTTACCAGGATCAGCTCTGGGCTGGCTTCCCTATCATTGTCCCTGTATATTCACGCAGCACCTGGGTCATCTGCCCCTGCTTTCACTTCTATATGCTTCTCTTTTGTGCCTGGATCTTGTCAGGAGCTTCTTTTTAATCTTTACATATCTCTTGCTGCCTTTCGCTTTTATTCCTGTTTGTTGGGATGGATGGCTCTTGAGTTTAGAAAAGATAATCCTTGAAAATCAACTAGCTTTCCTGGAGCCCTCTTCTTTTTAGGTATGTGGAGTTCTTCCAGGCAGGTTTCTGGACAATCCAAGATCTGCTCTTCTCAAGCCCAGGGCTATGACAGCTGGTGAGGGGTCAGTGGCTCTGACTGAGGAAGAGGTGACCAGTCCAGAGCGATGGTCCCAAAAGGAATCGCCTTCCCGAGGCCCGGTGTCTTCCCTCAGCTGCTGGCCAGGAGGGCCCGTGCAGAGACTGTCAGCTCTTTAGTGATTGTCAGCTCGTGATTCCAGCTCAGCTCTGCAGGGCAGCCCCCAGGCCAGAGCAGGGAGAGACGAGAGGCTCGTGTGGCTGGTTCTGCACGGAAGGTAGCTTTATTATTGGTCTGTACTCTTGGTCCGTACTCCGGCGAAGGGGAGGCCAGGGATGAGACAAGGGCAGAGGGCTGGGTTTATAGGGATACAGGGGGTGGGTGTCAGAGGATAAAGGCCAGTGGGCTACAAAGGATCTGCATAGGGTCTCTCAGAGGATTCTGTGTCGATCTTCTTCTTGCCGTAACTGAAGAGTAGCTGCCTTCCCAGGGGGAGTCCTGCTGGGAGATTTAGGCAATCTCCTTATCTCAGCAGACATCTCTCCAGGGCAGTGGCTGGGCATACCCTACACAGGGCTGTAGTCTGGTTATTTGCCTTCTGCATTTCTCACAGGCACCTCACCAATGTCATGGCTGCTGCAGCCAAGGCTGCTCCAGCTTCAACATTCTGAACATGTTCTTCCTTACTCTTAATTATCATGTCCAGCAGAGCGTCTCCTCTTGTTGGGTTCATTCTCAGCATGTCAGGAAGTTATCACAAATATACTTCAGAAACTCTAGAATCTGAAAGTTTAAAAAAAAAAATAAGGTAACAAGTCCTCATTTATTTCTGGAGTTCACAGTTCTCTCTAAAAGGACAGGAGCTGTCATTGCCATACAGATCTTGCAGCAAAGTCTTCAGAATTATTTAGTGAGATGTAGGGAGAGTCAATCAATGAGATTAATGACTTCATAGATGCTTTCTGGAAGACTAGGCACTCCAAAGTGTTGTATTAACTTAGAGTTGTTCCCTATATACTCTAATACCCATCAATAGTAAGCTCTAAGAGAGTTCCAAGATGAACATAACAATTCTTTTATTTGATTAGGACAGAATAAGTTGCTCTTCTTAAAAAGTGGTTTCCTTTAGGCCCCCTTATAGCTCCCAGCAATCAATGATCAATTTATTTTATTTATCATCCTGTTAAATACAAATAGATGTTCTCATTATCTGTATCTTTTTTTCAATAAGCTGTGAGGTTTCTACTTTGTGGAAGTGATTTTCAAAGATTAATTATAGCTTGTGTAAAAAGATTTCCTTCATTAATTTAAAATGTCTGCTTTTCAGATTCATTGATTGGCCTTTGCTCTTGCATTAGGAGGCACAGCAATTAGAAGTGCCTAATTTGTGTTTTCTCTTCCATATGTTATTTTGTGCCCCTTTAGTCTGTCTCCTATTAATCATCTCTGCTGTAAGCTGAACTTTCTCCATCTTTTCAGCCTTGCATTGTTGTCAAAAGCAGTAAAATCAATGCAAGCATAGCGGTTTCAGATGGTTACATTGTAAGTTCATTTCATAAGGGTTTACCCTGTATTAAGAATAACAATTTGTGAAGCATTTGGTTGAGTGTATTTTTTAGAATGACTGGAGAGATACTTTACATGAGTAGTTCCTGAAATTATTGTTGTAAAGAGAACAATGATGTTTCCAATGTATCTGCAATGACCAAATCTTAAAATGTCTACTAATGTTCATTTAATTATTTGGCATCTCATATTGTCCAGAAAATTTTAAATGTCTCTTTTCTAACTAAACTAAAAATTACTTCAATTGACAATTTCAATAATAGGATGCAATCATGTATGTTATTGATAATTTGATTTATTCACTTACCCCGATTACTCTGTATCTAGGCAACTACGCCTGCAACAAGGTACCTGATTTACAGAGGAGTGATAAGTGGCTTGTTGTGTGTTCAGTTTATTAAAGCACAAATTTCCTCAAAAAAAAAAGAATAGATGTATGTATAGATTTCTTAGAATCTTCTGGCTAACCATGTCCGAGTGGTACTTTACACGTGACTCTGCCACTGGAAAATGGGGTGGCAATGTTTAAATGTTAAAATGATGTCTTTACATAAGCATCTCAAACCTGGCATTCAGCAAAGGGGAGAGGGGAGATTGAAGACAACAAAGTTCTTTCAGCCTCTCTCTGAGCTTACCGAGGCTTACTTCTTGTTTTTCACTAGCAAAAAGTAGGCTGAAATGTGGATACTTTTCCTTACAGAACAAAACAAACATGGGCAATTTTTTTTTTTTATGTATGCCTGAATGCTACTGTTTTCCTCTCCCAAAGTGTCTTGCATATTTTAAATCTGACATTATCAATGGAAAATATACTTGTCTGAATAAGTTCATTGAGTGAGAGAAAAGAAGAAATGAGAAATGACTTTTCAAAACTACTGAGAATATAAGCTCAAATAATTGTTCACATTTGAGTTTAACAGTATGTTTTCCTACTTCCAGTGAAAAGGAACCCAAAAATGTTAGAGACCTTAGGCTTTGCCTTTATGAATATTCATATTTTACACAGTTTATACTTTGTATTTCAAAGGAGACAGACATCTTCAGTTATCACTTCAGACATGTTCTGGATGTCATGAGCTGTCACTATTAGGGAAGTGAAGACAGACCATATTACTAGAAAGATCATGTAGCAGGGTTATGCTTCACTTTAATAAGTTTTGTTGTTAGTTATTGTTCAGCTAGAAGAAGAAATACTTGTGTAAGTGGATGTTGCTCCTGTTTTAACCAGTTTCAATTATGTATGAAAGATTTCATCAAGTCATTTACAAAAGGCTCGATTTTTAGTGGCATATATTTGATTATATTATTAGGAATATTAGTATCATAGGAGGTGGTACTGTAGAAAGCATATTTTGAGCAGTATACAGTAGTGGAGACCTAGCTTTTCCCAAAAGACATTTTCAAGAGTGGTTTCCCTGAGAATGCAGCCATGAAGATGTTTCTCATTATCACCTTTACCTAGCTTCAGGCAAAGCTTTAGGATGCAATCAAGTGTCTGCTTTTTTCTTGTCTCGTCTTTTTTTTTTTTTTTTTTTTTTTTTTGCAGGTTCAGCTGTCTTACAAAGTTTCAGGAGAAAACTGAGCTTAAAAAACTGCCTCTCTTAGGAGAGTGCTCTGAGACAGCGCATGTGGGGAAATTTTTTTTGGTGTTTCTTTGTGGGTTTTGTGGTTTGGTTTTTTTTGGTCTGTGTGGCTTTTTAGTTGGTCTGTGTGTTTGGGCTTTTTGGGGTTTTTTTCATTGGTTTTATAGTACTTTTTTCCCCCCTTGCTCTCCCCTCCTGTGCATAGTTCTCTCTTCCCTATTGAAGTGGAGGTGTGTGCTCTGGTAAATCAGGAATTTTGTGTTTCATTGAGGTCTTTTTGTACCTCTAAGTCCTCATTTATACCCAAATTGCAGTGCTTGGTAGTTCCTCTGTAAACCTTTTCTATAAATTTTAGGGGTCTGATCACCCAGAAATACAGAGATGGGGAAATTGGTAAAAGGTATTTCTGAAAGAGAAGAAAAGCAAGAAAGTGAGCTAAATATTCAGTGTGTGTCATAACAAAACCATAGATTATGTAGTGTCTCTGTTCTCTTGGAGAAGTGTTTGGGGAATAAAGCTGCCTATGAAATTTAATTATCTTGAAAAATGAGGAAGGAACTGGTGTGTCAATGGGGGAGATATTTACTTCCTGGCAGAATATGCTCATCTTCAACAGTGAGCTGACCAGTGGTAGTTTGTGCATATCCACACATGCCCTTTTTTTTTAAAAACCTTGGAACAGTAACTGCTCTGCTACAGTATCAACCATTCAGACTGATCATCCAGGTGTTGAATTTAAAATCGTTGAAGGAATAAAAGAGCTGAATAGTACTAAAAGCAAACTGTAGCTTAGTATTGATTCCATAGCTTAATTAAATAGTAAGGTGAATAACCTATTGCAGAGGCTTTCTTCTGAAATAAAAGGAGGAAAATAAAAGGGGTACAATCATGATTCTCTATTCTTCTGTCTCTGTCTAGAGTGACTACCATTGGAAGCTTCATATATAATTTCAGTAACATAATTACCACCCTTAGATTTATCATATTTTTGTCTAACACTACAGAAAGCATGAGGGCATGAAAAAGAAGTGCACTTTATAACAATCATATTTTTTGTTGGATTCAGATAGAAATTATAGAAAACAATGACATAGATTAGCAGTGTTGGTTTCCATCTATAAAATTAACATAAGCTACAAAGAGAAAACAAAAGGAAGCACACAACTAAGGCATTCATCCAGGAATAATTTCATATAGAATAATCTCTTGGGAGGTTTTAAGTGACAGGGGTTCAGGAAAAAAAAAAAAACAAACTACCCAGCATTTCTAGGTAATTTGTCATGTAGTAGTATAACTCACTTATCACTTCTACTTCCTTTTCTCCTCTATCACAAATTCGAATCTAAATGAGCTGGGAAGTGACTGCAATAATTTCTTTCAGAAGCCTAATTAGCAGCTTAAACTACTGATTTTGGGGAGTTTTGTTGAGATGGGTGTATCCCAGGTGCAGTTTAAGGAACGTGTTCTCCATATGAAAAATCTGGCACTCATCAACGTTCTCACTTAAAAATGAGGTGAAATGAGCATAGGGACTGGTTTAACCTCTTTAGCAATCGCTGCTCTGAGACAGTTTCTGGCACTCTGAGCAGTCATGTTTCTCAGTGCAGGCTTCTTTATATTCATCTTTCATCTGTCTTGTAGACTGTAAATTCTGCGATCCAGAACCATCTTTCATCAGTGTTTTGTAGAAGACTAGCACAGTGAGTTTTGAGCCAGGACTCCAATATGAATAATAAATACAGTTCTGATAAAGTATGCTTCTGAAGATAGAAAAAGAAAGATTCAATGCAACAAAACATCAATGACTTTTAGGATATTATATAGACAAGTTGAAAAGTTTGGGTTTGTTCTGCATCAGCCCTGCTGAGAAACACAAGCGAACACTAATTGTTTATTGTCTCTCACATATTGCTGACTGGACATCCATGGGACCATTTGAAAAATTAAGTCAGTGCTATCCTTGTATCCTTCCAGCTCGCTGATCACAGCTCACCCACTGGAAGACAGATAGAATTATTAAATACTGGCAACCAATTACGTAATAAAGAAGTGCTTCTGACCTAGTAGCAGAGATCCAGTCTAGTGATGCCAGTAACAGATGTGTATGGTGAAATAATGTCACCCATTGGGTCCGTAATTTCAGTAAGATCAGTTACTTAGTAACAACAGACTTCAGAATAATTTTCTGAATTGCAGGGCGGGGGGAGGAATTATGGAAACATTGAGCAAAACAAAGGCTTTCAAGTTGCCTTTGTCAGTTCTTGTTCAGTTTTTCTGTGTTTTTAAAGAGAATGTTCTCCTTACCTGCAGCCAGCTTGTAGGATTCAAACTGGTCCTGAGCTTTGTTTTCAGTTTCCTAGTCCTTTTTAAGTAATCTCCAGTAAGGACATCCTACATGTGCATGGACAGCTCCACTACCCTTTTCTGAACTGTGAAAGTAACACTCATTTCAAGTGAATGTTCCTGTAAGAAGGAAGACAGACGTTTTCAGAAGGAGAAAGGGTGGTAATATCTATTCTAAGTGAGGATCAGTAGCACGTGGCCAGTTTGCTTGTTAAAACCAACAAATGAAGGAAAGAATTAATTCAATTGTAGGACAAGAAATTCGTATGAAACTTCGTTTGGGTTTCCTGTATGCCACATTGTTCCCCTGAGAACCAAAGAGGGGGAACCCCACCCTTGTAATGACTAATGAAAGTAACCACTGTGATTCCAAGGAGCTCAAATGTCAGCCTAGCAGAGCAAAAGTTTGTATCCTCATAACAACAACAAAAATCTTGGCTCAGTTTTGAGAAACTGGGGGAAGAGTGAGTTGTTGTTGTGTGTAATGTTTGTTTAAAGTCCTCAATCTGGTAGATGAAGGAGGAGAGCAGGATAACATGTAGTGGAAAAGCACATACAGTTTCCAGTTCTTTAGGGACAGAGTTGCCTGAAGATGGTTTCTTTTATAAGGATGAGCAGCACAGTAGGAAAATATACTGAGAATATCGTATGTCTCTTTGAAGATTTTTTTTTTTTTTTTTTTTTTTTTTTTTTTTTTTTTTTTTTTTGTACATGAGGCAGTATTGTGAAATCCTGGTACAGGCTTTTTAATTTTTATTCTGCTCTGTAAGGTTAGCACCTCTCTTCATCATGCATCCCTGTAACCTGTTTAGTGCATAAATTCCTCCTTAGTCATTCAGGTACCTTCTTCAATGCTGATCTGCCATCTGTAATAGGACCAGGACAAGTGTGTAATACTGTAGATTTCCTGTCTGCATTACTTTTGAAGAAGTTCCAGGGTGTTTTGGTTGGTTAGTTGCCATAGTTGAAAAAATGAAAAATCTATTTTTTCCATATTTTTTCCTGTATTAAATTATTATATGCTGAAAGGTTGTATGCTAGTGATATAAACATCTCAATGTCTTCATTAGCTTAGATCTAAACTGCTGCTTGTTGTCTAAGCACTAACAACTTGGTGTTGGTATATAGCAAAAGATTTAGCCAACCTTCATCAGTTTGAAGTCTCTGTTTTGATTTGTTAATCTTCTGTAAGTGTTAGATAATTAGGATAGTGTTTGAGAAGACTGTTGAGCTACAGTATTAAATAGATTTTATCATAAGAATATTTCCATTATTTAGCTGGATTTGGAAAAGAGATAACTCCCAATATGAATCTATGCCCACTGGTTCAGGTAAGTTGGACAGGTAAACTTTGCCCAAGGTGAAACACAGAACACTGTTTCAAGTAACTGGAACCAAGCTCAAAAAATGTTTCAAGGTGGTGACAAGTTGCATCCCCAGGCAAGCTCTGCTATTGTGAAGGCTGTTTTAATCAGACCCACTTTTTTAACTGTCCACCCGAGTATGACAGCTGCCTGTGCCAAAAAAGGTGTTTAGATTTTGCACATGCATTGTGTTCATGCAGCAGAAACTGGAATTGAGCAAAGCTTAGGTAGGATTATGGTCGGGGAATAAACAGTGAATGGGGATGTGTGGGGCTGTGCCACTGGGGTAACAAGAGGGACTATGCAGGAGTGCAAGACAAGAAAAAGGAGCATGAAGGAAGGGCTGGTGCAGTGGGAGCGAAGGACGGAGGGGTGGGAGTGGGGGTGCAGAGAAGGATAAAGACTGTGCACACAGGCTGCTGGCTGGCAGCTCTTGGCACCTGGAGGAGGATGCTATAGGGATGTGTTTGGTGCCAGCTGACTGTGGAGGCTGTTCCTAGAGAAGGATGTGAGAGGAAGTGGGTTTTTGGGGCAAGACACTCACAGGGTAATTTCTTGGGGCTTACCATGGTTTGGGTGAGCACCTAAATATAGGAGCCCACTCCTCATGACCACCACTTTCAGAGAACAGTTGCTTCTGCTTATTTCACTTCGTGATTGGGTTTGCAAAAAGGAATTTTCCGCATGGTCTCAAATGCAACTGATTCATCTTGGAGAGAGAGGAGATGGCGAGGTGATCTTCAAATTAGTGCCCGCCTTCTGCTCTCGGTTTTTGAGGGTTATGTGTGTTTGCCGAGATGTACGGTAATGTTGAACAGGATAATTAATTAAACAAGCAAGATCCTTAATTGCAGGGGGTCTTTATACTTCTGTCAGCCTGCTTTTAAAAATGACTTGTGCCATCACATTTCTGTTACTAGGGAAAATACTGTTTCCTGCTTTTTCAGGCAAAATAAGGGCAGATAGTTCAGTTAATTATGAAAGGGTGTTGATGCCCCTGAGACATTGATGCTGACTATCAGTGATACCAGTGAAGGGATCCTGATGGCTGTGACACTGCTCTGCTCCTGAGTCCTCTGTCCCTGTGCACGAAGGTCACATAGATTTTTGTTTGGCTCTCACTTGCAGTGAAATATCCATCAGTTATAAACTTATTGGCAGCCCAAAAGCCAAAAGAGGCCTGAGCCTGTAGGTTACAGTGCTCTGTCTCTGCACAGCTGTGGAGGAACACCAAATGCTGTCAGACACTCACGACAGCACTGCTGACTTGGGGGATGTGTGCCTGCACTCCGGGGTGCTTATGTGCTCAGAAACCTTTGCTTAGAAATTCCTCCAGCAACTCCTTTACAAGCTTCATCTCTTAGAAAACTAATCCCTTGTTGTAATGCACATAACAATAACAAGATATGGATCAGTGACAGATGGATACTTTCATACTTGGCATATGGCGTGTTATGAGCCTTCTCCCATGATATTGAAGCTGATGAGTCTTTCCGTTGAATTCACTGAGCTTTGGATCAGGCCCTGGAAAAAAATGAGTGTAATTCTAAAGACAGCTTGAAATTAAAAGGGGGAAAAAAATAAAATCACTTTAAACCATCTTTTTTTTTTTTTTTTTTTTTTACACCTCTGTAGAAGTGTGTGATTTTTGGTTATGTATTGTAACTGAGTTGGAAAGACAGGCACGTGGGATCATACCAATTAAGAGGATTCCACAATGGGAGAAAACTTCTTCTTAGTGTATAAATCTTCAGCTTTAATAAGTGATGTTTGAGAGTTAGAATCTGACTGACTTTGCAGGCAGTGAGGCATAACGAAGCTGGAAATGTTGTAGTGACTGGAAAATATATGAATTATGGCAAACACCTTGCCTCTAAATACTTAAAATTCCCATTTGGCTCCATTTTAAATATCCTCAGAGAATACAACTTAGCAAAATTTTCTTTGAGGAATTTAGAAGTATTTTACTCAATTAATGCCGTATTTTAACATTATATTAAGAAGTATTTTTATGATTAACAGCACACAGTTAATTTGCATAAATAATGTGTTTAAAATTTTGACTCTGTCACGACTTTCCAAAAAAATTATCGTTTTAGGGATTTCTGATGCAAAACTTGATGTGAATTTCAGTTTGATTCTCACTGCAGTCTGCATCAAATACATAAGATTCACCATAAGCAGCTGACAACAAAAATATCTTATTGACAAAGACAACTGTGTGGTATTTAATGGATCATATAATTCATAATTTACCGTAAGTGGAAGATGGCTCCCTAATATGATCATTAAAAAAAAGAGATTTGTAGGGAATGTAGTTTTGGTATTGAGTAACCCACAGTCTCTTTTCGTTATGTTGCCGCTGAGAGATGATTCCAAGCCTAAGGAATCATTTCTTTGGTGTTACCCTCTGTCAGGGACCTGTTCAGAACCTGGGGTCATCTGCAGAGGTGGCTTTGGTCATAGAATAGCAGGTTGGAAGGGACCTTAAGGATCATCTGGTCCAAATTTTTTTGGCAAAATATTGTTTAGATAAGATGGCTCAGCACCCAGATGTGACAGGTTGCCAGTTGGAAAAGGAGGTGTTTGCCACCACCCTCTGGGTGTGACCTGTCAGCCAGTTCCCCACCCACCACATGGACCACTTGTTCAGGCCATAACACATCAGCTTTTCTAGGCGGGGACTGTGGGGAACAATATCAAAAGCTTTGGGGAAGTCCAGATGGACAATGTCCATGTCTCATCCCACATCCACTGAACTGGTTTCTTTGTTATATGAGGTGTTCAGGTTTGTCAAGCACAATTTGCCCTTGGTGAATCCATGTTGTCTTTTCCAATCATGTGCTTCATCTGAATGGTGATAGCCCCCAAGAGGGATTTGTTCCATAACTTTCCTAGGGATTGGAAGAGACTGATGGGCCTCTAATTGCCTAGCTCCTCTCATCTCTGCATGCACTGGTGGATGCCCTCGTAGTTCCCAGTGGATATTTGTCTGCTTTTCCGTGTCTGGAACAATTCTCCTTTGGTTTTGAGCAGACTCTGAGGCTCACATTGAAGCCAAGGGGGTGCTTCACTTGCTTCCCTTGCCTTTAAAGGGGATGAGATGTTTTTGTGCTTCCATGGGAGAATTAGTGAAAAACGCTCCTTTAGCCCCCGTGAAAGATCCCATAGAGTCCCTCCCAACAGAGTTCTGAGCCGTCTGCAAGATTAAGTTTTTCTTTGGAGATGACCCCTCTGGTCTTGACTCAGAGGTGTTTGATAAGGGCTCCCACAATTGCTGCAGTTGACTTCTATTCATTGAAAGTTCTTCTTAGCATAGAATGCCATAACTCCTTGTCTTCATCCTTGCCTTTCTTCATGAAGCAGCCTATAACCACCCATCCTGATCCTCCAGGCATGTGGCACAGGCATGGGCCGCTCTCCCAGAATCCAGCTGCTCCTGAGGTGCTTTGGTGCCTGCCTTTCCTTAAAGCCCACATGATGAAATGTTTTGCACCCAGGCTTGTGCTCCAAATGGGTGACAATTTTATGATGAGATCATATTTACTGTTCAGTGCTGCTCCCTCTTTTATTTACAGATGATAACATTAGGACTGTAACTCAATGAACTGTACTCTTTGGAAATAAAAACAGCTCCAAGATGTGGTTTCTAATGAAGAAAGCCATGAACTTTGCTTATATATGGAAAAAGTTTTAATTTTTTTTTTCCCCTCTTGGATTGTATTACTTGTGTTCTGGCTGGGTATTTGGGCAAATTTACAGATCAGCTTTTTTTCTGGTATGCATTAATTTTTATTTAATAGGCTATTATATTCTATAGTGCTTTTTGCTATAAGCAAAAGAGCTTAACTTGTTACTAGCTTAACTCCATGCTAGAAAAATGAGTTGTGCTCTTCGTAATGTCCTGTTTCGAATGAGAATTACATATATTTTATCAAAACATGCACAGATTACTTGATTTAAATGCTGATTGAGAAATGTCAAGTCTCTCCTGAATGGGCACAGCAAGGTGCTGATAGAGCAGTGCATTCCAAATAGCTTGACTGTGGTTTCTTTCTCTTCACAGTTGTTGTTCAAAACACATAAAGAGTTTGGAAGCACTGTAGTGAGAGATTTCATGTTGCTGGTTCTAGAAATTCCTCCAGAAGGAATTTATAATAGGCTTCTCTGGGGTGGTCATGAACACTTCCCAGCTGTAAAGATGTGGATCAACACTGACTGGCTTTCCTCTTGGCTTGCTCCTTCTTCTAGTTTGCCTTTCCATTCCAACAGCATGTTTTTGTGGTACCAATTCCAAAATAATCTAGAAATCAAAGTTAGTTGAATATAAAGAGTAGCAGACTAGAAATGCATGATCTCGGCATGCTTCTGAAACCTGCTGGCCAGAGGAATCATTCTTCTGCTGTTCCTCACCTCTCCCAGTGAAGTGAAGAGCATAACGCTTGTACTGCTCTCACTGGAGCTGGAATTAAATCGTTCCTGTGATGATCTTGGTCTACTAAACAGTTGTAACAAGTTTTGTTTTTCCTACTTTTTTAAAACTAGCTGTAGATGAACAAACTTGAAGCTTTCAGACACCCACAGCTACTTGAAATCCATGAGGTTCTGTAACTCTGAAGGGTAAACACTGGCTTCAATCTTTGTAGTATAGTTCTCAAAAATTATAGGTAGAAAGAGTAAGAAAAATTGCATACAGGATTTCTAACAGGTTTTAGGGGGAAATGCAGAGAAGAGAAGCTGTAATCTCCAGGCTTGTGTTTAATGCTGGGAAATTGCATACAGTGGTTTCCAGTTTGGTCTTTCCTGCTTTGTTCTGTGCCTTTGAGGAAGCTGCTGGACATGTGTGCTTGCTTTCTGTATTGCAGAGATAGCACTGAGTTACCTCTCTCTGGAGAGTGCTGGTGTAACAGGTAACATGGCCACAGGACTCAGCATACATCAAGTCCTGGAACTGTTTTCTTCTTTCTCTTTTCTCTCTTCATTCATTCACAGCAGGTCTTGCTTGCAGAATTGTGTAATAAACCGAGCCACAATAAAAATTTAATGTGAAATGAAATTAGGCTTATAGATATTGTTACCTTTGTTTACTATACTCCATTGGCACAGGCTCAAAAAAAAGGTGTACTATTTTACCAGGGGAAAAACAAAAGGCAGAAGTGTTTTCAAAAACAGGTTTGTGTTTTTTGTTTTTTTTTTTTTTATTTCTCTAATTAGTCTTTAAGAAAATTATGTATTCAAATCTAGTACAGGTATAAAAAAGAGACTGCCTGAAATTGCAAAGTAAAATTACTAAGTGACTTTTGTTTTTGGTCTTAAACTGTCTTGTCATATATATTTAACCAGTTTTTTTGGCTATTTATTGCTTGCCTGGTAGCTTTATTACCCTTAAAAATCTATAGTTATTTTGTGTATTTGCTTTTCTGTAATGGATTCATACACTTGTATGTCTTTGAATCTCTCTAAGATGTGCAGTTCTGCTCTGTGTCCATTATGTCATTTTCTCTGTGTGGTTACACAGCTTGGCCAGAGCAGTTTCAGCATGCAAGTAGTAAAAATAATTAAAATGAATCTATTTTGCATAAGAAGCTTTTGATTACTCCAAGTTTTTGATGGAATCGTGCCGTGGGATTCCAGACGCCACCTGTCGGGGATGCTGAAGACTGCGAGCGGCTCCTGCCTCGGGAGTGCAGGTGTTACAAATATAAATAATGCAAGAGATTTTAATACCATGGAGTATATAGTAGAGCATAAATAATCGGTTTTCTCCAGGTCAGTGGCTTATGCCGAATAACTTGATTTGTTTCAGTCTTTGACATAAATCTATGTTCTGGTCTTCTCCAAAGATGCAGAATTGTTTTAAAACTAATTGATTTAGTCCTGTAATTTTTACTTGGGCTCCATTTCCCATGGTTTTCAGAAATCCGATTGCAAGGTCTGTTCTCATAGGTGCTGGGAAATGTCTTTGTGTTTCATCAGGTTTGAGCCTTCCCTCTGCTTCACGGACCCTGCTCCAAGAGGAGCTGTGTGGCTGGAAGGGAGCTGTGCTCGGGCTCCCGTGTGAGGTCAGGCACGTTTGGAGCGGCTCCTTCTGCTCCTGCTCAGGCCTCTCTGGGAGTTCATCCATAAAATGCCTTCCAGAGTTCCAGCATTTGCTTTGTTTTGGTTGTGATAATACCTTCATTGTGTTATTTCTATTTTCCTTTTAAATTAACAGATAGGTAGAAATGTGTTGGGGGGGTTGGAGTTTTGGTTGATTGGTTTTGTTTTGGTGGGGTTTTTTTTTTGTTTGTTTGGGAGAGGAGATGTTCACTAGCTTGTTCAGGCTTGAGAAGTGGTGTCCTTCTAGACTAAACCACAATGTGATTTTTTTCACTTTTTCACCTAACAGCAAGGATGAGTGATAATCTTATAAACTCAATTATAATGCCTTGAATTTTGAATTTACATTGTTGTTTTACATTATCTTTAGGGTGATCTCATAACTCCTTTATAAACAACTGAAGATAATAACTTTCATAAGGGAAAAAAACCCTCTAAGATTTTTTTCTAAGCACATTAAATTATTTTTATTTTATTATGTAAGAAGGAAAACCATGGCTATTAAATAACATTATTTGGGTTTTTTTTCCTGGTGTCATATAAACCCCTTCAGATACAATAATCTACTAATTGAATATCATTTGTTGTATTATGGCTAAAGAAAAGGAAAAGCTACATATTATTCTGTCTGTTGTCAGAGGCATCAGACTATGTGGACCTTTTACTTATTCTCTTATGGATAAGAATAGTATTTTAATTTTTATGAGAAAGCAGCACTGGAAATGCTACTGAGATGCAATATCAAAAACTTTTGTTAAAATATTTTAAAACATTAAGCTCTGGGAAGACTTGCTGCTAATTTTAGTAGTCCAAACTTATTTTCTACATGACTGAATCCAGAGATTAAGTTTCAGTCAATTACTTTAAAATAAGATTGGGTCTGAAGAACATGCAGAGTTTTAGAGACAAGATTTCACCTTTATCAAGCTAAGCACCTCAGCAGTACACATTGTGACTTGAAGTAGAATAATTTTGAATGTGCAGAGTTTCCCAATGGGTTTTTTGTACTTGACTCTTTTATTATATCCTCAAAGAGAGAGAAGAGAGAATAACACATCCTCTCTTTTATCCATTTTGGTTCTGTGGTAAAAGGCATTTTTTTAAACTGCAGGACATATTTGTACTTTCTGCAGTTTTCTTTGTAGTTTTGATTATACTTTGAGTTATTTTACTCCTAATGCAAACAATGTCTGTTTGACCCAAGAGTTTTCTTAGACTGCCATGATTTCTGCAGGCTTGCTCTCTGCAGAAAGCTAACCAGACTAACTTGTGTTGGGAACAAATGAATAATAATCCTACCTGCCGTTGTTAGGATCCATTTGCTTTGCTGGTTACTCAGCCTGTGTGGAAACAGTAGTTTGCGCAGAAACAAAAGCACTTTGTTGTTGTTTGGTTTTGGGGTTTTGTTTGTTTGTGGTTGGTTTTTTTTGTTTGTTTTGTGTTTAATCCACATCCTGTTGATTATGTGTCAGGTCAGAAATTCTGTGATTATGTTAACTGACTTAACTGGGAAAAGGAAAAAAGAAAAGTTTTTGCTGGGTAATGGGCAATTTTTCCTGAACCATACCACATATTCCTAAACTAACACCATGGGAATATCTTGATTTCTACTTTCTTAAAATTTCTCCTGTGGTGCTATGTATTCTAATCCTTGTTTTCTGAATGGAGCTACTGATCTACTGTTAGACCTGGGCTGACCTGGCAGATTTAATACCCTGCCTTTTCCCAGTTCTGGACTGCTATGCTCAGACTGTAAAATTTAATTTTAGAAACTGTGATGAAAAGTAAAATGGGTAAACAGTGTACTTTTTTGAAAGCCCTGGTATTTCACTGTTGTTAATACAAGAAAAGCAACTTCTGTGTTTGATGGTTTATTTTGCAAGGTAGGAGTTTAAATTCCCCTAGGCACTCGTGGTCAATGTGAGGCAAATCAGTTTTAATAATGAAACTGATCTTGCTGTCTGGGTAACTCCAAGATCTTTCAAAAAATTAGAAGTTTGTCTTTATAAGAATGAGTGAATCCTCTACTCCCTCCTCTCAGTCCACAAGTGATTGTCATAGAAAAGGCATAGAAAAGGTGGGCCAGAAAATTTGGAAATACTTTTCTAAAGAGAAATCTTCATTTTGTGATTTATGATTGTGTCCTTAAACTAAAGGTTATCCTGTTCCATTGCAAGTTCTCATTTTATTTGGTTTGGGTGAGTAATGTGAGTCACTACTTGCTTCCGAATACTTCTGTCTGATTTATCGTGGGTGACACAGTAGTCTGCGTCAGCCCTGCTTTCACAGAGTCTGCCCAATTTCCTCTGGTGGTCTTAGATGTTTATTACTGTCATGCCTTTGCAAGTCAAGAAAGGCAGGTGATGTTTTTGGGGTGGTTGCTGGAGGACTCAAAGCCCACAGGACAGAGCAGACTCCCTCTGCAGCCTGTTGCAGGACGGGCAGGGGTGAGGTGGTGCCTGCCAGCTCTGCAGCAGTGGGAGATAACCCACCCCGAGTCCCAGTCCCCTGAGGTGAGCTGCACAATGAGAGCTGTTTCACATGGCAGAACCAGAGTTAATGTGGTGCTGGAAATACCACTCAGAACTAGCAGGTGTGGCTTCTCTCCTTAAAGGAGAGATGGAAAACTGGAAAGTGATACAACTTTCTCTGACCTTTAGCTATCATCTCAACAGCATTATGAAACAAACACTGATGGAAAGAGAAAATAAAGGTAAACAGATAAACGGAGAATGAATTGATATTTTCCAAAGGCAGCTCATATCAAAACTAGCATGTCTTGAGCTGAGGATTTCCAGCAGATTGTGGTGGGAGCCTCTGAGATGAGAGGCTGTTTGTGAGGACGAGTTGAGGGACAGATCATGGGTTTTATTTGTTTGTTTGTTATATTTTGGTCTAGAAACTTTTCTTGGTAGGTGAACTTTACCATAGTTTGCTGGTGTGTAATGCTAGGGAGGCACTGTTGGTGGGAAGAGGAATTAATTATGTGATCATTCTTAAGAACTTGGTTACCAGGGGAGCCTGGGTAGCTGAACCAGGAGGACACTGGCACTGGAACAGCACGCATCAGTAGGATGGTGTAGTTTGGAGAATGACAAATAAGATGCAAAGATATTAAATATTGCCAGCTCAATCATTGTCCAAATGTATCTGCATGTCTGATGTACTAACAGGAGAGAGATCTACTGACTGTGTGAGACTTGATAAATGTGTTTTTGGAAGACAAGGACTTCTGCAGACTTCACTGGTCTGTCTCAGAAGGTGGAAGGAGCATGTGCTTTTTGGGACAAACATTGCCTGCAGCTGGAACTGCTGGCTTTCCTCACACCCTCAGCCCTGCCAAAGTCTGCTACAGATTATTTTGAAAAGGCTGCCATTTTTCTTAGCCCCTCAGGGCACAACCCCTTCCACAGGAGTTTATGGGCATATAAAAGAAAAAATGAAAACCCAAAGTGAGAAGAGAGAACACCTGCAGGGCATGGCTGCAGTCTATGTAAACAAGCAGGAAAGCAACGTCTTGGATTCTTATTTAGCATCTGCTTGTGGAATAGGTCAGTTTAGCAGTATGGCAATTCAAACTGAGCATAGCCAACAGCCATTTTTTGAACAACAGGATTGTCCTTTTACTTCAAATTCAGCTTTTAGTGAGGATATTTGGATGTAAGAGTGATAGAAAAATTTACCATGTAAATGGAAAATTAAAGTAAGAATTAGCTACCCCTATATTTTAATACCTGCTACTTGAAATAGTGCCTTTCAGCTTCCATGAGTTATATAAACATTAACTTGTATTCATTGTGTCCCAGAGAGATAAGTGTTATTAACTTGATAAACAATAATATTAAGTAAATTTTCTTATTTTTCCCCCTTGCTGTTTTCATTATTACTTTGCATGTTTGAAAATTATTTCTGTTATGCAGCTTTCATTTCCACATAAAAAATTATAAAACCCTGAAACAAATTTATTATTAATTAGGCATGCTTTATTTTATTGAATCCTCTTTCAGTTTGAATGGAATGTCTTCATTCTTTCTGATACATTAGGTAAAGTGTATTGATTTCTTAAGTTCTCAGTCTAATGGCCAACAGCAACTGAAATTGCAGTTTGAATAGAAAAAACCCAACCCATTCCATATTTTGAGATGAAATGAAGAAAATAAAAGGGTTATATTTTTATATATAACATGTCTATTATTAAATATATATATACACACACACTCTTTTATGAAGCTTCAACCCTTGTAACTTCTCATTAAATTACAGAAAATACAAACAAAATATATTTTTCTTCTGTTTTTGAGTTTAGATTTTCTTGTTGTCTTGGTGAGGCTTACATCCATGTTCTTCCCTTTCGTTCACTCTGGAGTTTATTTTGCCAGTCTTAGTTCTGGGTTACGAGGCAGAGAGGTAGCCGCTAGGGGATACCAGTTTGTATTTCACCATCAGTGAGGCTTCTTCATTGATTGACATCATGGACCTCCTAAAGAACAAGTTCTGGCAGAAAAAACTTCTCCTCACTTCTTTCTACTGTTTCTAACTTTAGGTATGACTGATGTTTACCTGGAAGAGTGGTGGGTATTGGGTGCCTGGATATACAACATCAGGCAGGATTTATGGCAATGTTACTCTTTGCAATGTATTTACAGTTGTCTCTCAAACTTAAAATAACTGACTAGGTAGACTTGTAAGAGACAGTTCCATAGATATGGTTAAAAGAAATCATCATAGTCTGAGAATCTGCTATAAATTCACTGTAATTTTATAGGGTTCCTTTGTTTCAGATGGCTGTTTCTGAAATGCCTGGCTGCTATTACAATTGCCTGAGCTTCTCAAAGGAGCTGGATATAAACATCACCCACCCAACAACTTCCTGGACCTTTTCTGCCCTTCACTCTTTTTCATAAGTGATTTTACAGATTGTATAACTAAATAGATTTTTTTTCTTCCCTGCCTATATTTAGAGCTCCATCCTGAGCTATGTCATCTTGCCATTGTGGTTAAAGAACTAATCCTCTTTGTGACTTCCTGAATCACATTTGCCTGTAATCTGGATGACCATGGTGATAATCTGTCAGGCAGACTGCAGGAAGTCCTTGATGTTCAAGGTTTTCCATGTTGACTGCAGGCTTCCTAGCAGACACTGCCTCCTGATGATGTGTGGCTTTCCAGCTGTGCCCTTCCTAACAATGACCACTCATGGATGTGCAACCCTGGGCAGTAACTTCTCAGTTTGTGAAGGGCATGAAATACAACTTTCTTCTGCAGCATTCTGGCCTGAGTGATACTGTGTGTTTTATCTTTATTGTATTGGGAGACTGCTGAGTTTTATCTTCTCAGTAGGAACCCAAAAGACAATATTCTTCATTTTATTGATGTGCTGCTACTCTGAAAAGTAGTTAAATTGGTTAAACAGTTTTAATCACCAGATAAGAAAATCCTGGACCTTGAGGAAAAAATGTGTAGCAGAGAAAATGTGAGCTGCTATTAGGATACTGAGAGATAGAACAATTCAGGATTAGAGAGACAATATTTACGATGAAAAATAATAGTTAGGAGTAAGCATAAAGCTTTTTAATATTAGCAGGAAAGATAGGCACCTGCAGTCATTTCTGTTAATGGACTGCTGAAGACATCACTTTCTTTGGGGCGGTATCGAGAAAACAATTCTTTTTTTTGAGAAAGGCTTCTTACGGATTTCTTATGAAGCTTAAGGGATTTTAACAATAGATTTCCCATTAAAATGTGCAAACTATCTTCTTCCCTTACCGTGACAGGGATGTTAGGCAGTGCCTGCCTTAGCACAAAGGGCAGGCCAGCAGGAGCAGATCTGTGGGTCGAGACCCTGGGTGCTGAGATCCCCACTGTTCCATGGGGCACCATGTCAAGGGGTTTCCTAGCTCTAGGCTGCACTGCACACACCTAATTAAAATGGAGAGCATTTGAAGATACCCTGTCTAATTTCATCCAGTTGAGTCAAGTTCACTTTGTTTGAGTGCTCTGTGCACCAAACCATTAGAAGGTCAGGCGTAGGAGCAACTGTGCTATGGAGTCTTCTTGCCTCTTCTCCCCAACAGTCATACAGGCATTTATTGTATTTTTACTCCCCCACAGTGTCGTGTCTGAGTGTAACTTTGTATTTTAATGTCACCACTGTGAGACTGGCTTATGCTGAAAATTTTGTGTGCGGTTTTCTACGCAGAAATTGTGCTTGTAAGCTCTTCAGCACAGGGATATTTCTGCTGTTGTTTTATTCACGTAACTTGTGTATTTCTTGAATAACCAGTGTTCAATATGAAAACAAGCATAATGGTATGTCTATGTATGTTCAACATAGTTTGATACATATAATTTATAAAATACAGAATTGCTGCTTTAGTCCAGGTGGGTGTACTAGTTTGAAAACAAACTAGTGGGAGACACCAAGTCAGAATAAAAATTTAATAGGGAAATAAAAAGAGGAAAAAATAAAATATAAAGGCAGATAACACTGGGTTAAACTGACAGTCAGGATACAACCAGACACCCTGTTAATCAGGGTGGTGGTAGCAGTCTGGTAGAATGGTGGCTGCAGTCCTCTTGAAGCGGTGATCCTGTAGAGAAAGGGTCTGCTCTTCCTCAGAAGGTCCAGTGGTGGCTGTGTAGCTCCTGTCCTCTGGAAATCCAGTGGAAAGGTTTCCTCTGGTGTTCAGAATCTCAGATTATATCCAGGATGGGATGCTTGGTTCCTCCCTCTGGGTGGAGCATCTCACAATGGGGTAATGAGTCATGAGGCAAAGTGTTGATTAGGGTCATTAACAGAAGATAGTCCCGAGGGAGTTATCTGGGAGTCATGCGGCAGGACAATGATGGGCCATTAACAGCAAGATAGTCTGGGGGGAGGAGGCAAGGAAACACTGCCCCTCCTGATTTCAACAGCTCATGAGGATGGTGACAGAATACACTGCAACCTAGGACAATGGGTCATCTTTAAAGATCCTGACTTGCCTCCATGGGCATCAAAAGGAAAACAATACCACTGAGACTTTAAAGTTATGTGTAGGCACTTAAAGAAATCAATGAGCAGTAGAGTCTAGATGCTGTTGTAAATTCTACTCATCAGTGAAGTACCTCTTTTAGGTGCCAGAAATATTTTGCTCAATCAAAAGTTCCTGATCCATAAGCACACTTGGCCAAAATTTTCCAAGGAACTTGGGAAGATAGCCAGTGGGATTTACAAATGTGTACTAAGTGATTATCCTCAAAACATTCACTTTGAAATGGTAGCTAATGGTTAGACCTCGAAAGCATTAAATATCCTTGAATGTCTCTGTGGTATTTTATATAGCATCAGTTTTCTTGGCTTTGTTTGAAAGAGCACTTATAAACCTTCCATCTCATGCATTTGTGGAACTCTTAAAATCAGAATTATCATCATACCCTTGTTCCTGCTGGTGTACTTTTTAATTGACTATTGAATGCAATAACAGATTTGCATGTATGAATATTGTTATCTGGAAACCTGGACATGTATCTGGTCTTCTGCTCAAACAGAATGGTGTCTTTTTTCACTGTCTTTACTGAAACTAGTAGGTGCTGCAATCCACTGGGGGGGAAAGGGTGCTCATGCAGGCACATAAAGGATTGACTAAAATAGCATCCAGCCTGTACTGTGGTCAGGTAATTTTTTAGCCATATTTCCTGTTTACCATCCCATTTGCCCCACCTACTTCTCTCTGGATCCTGTGGAAATGAAGGATCAGAATACTTTGTTTTCTCATTCTAGCTATGATGTCCTAGACAGCAGAGAAGGAGGGGCTTGAGTCTCACCTCTAGGGCAGCTGAGTGTCAGGAGGAGCTCCTCTTGGTCCTGAGGAACCCTTGAGGTTCTTCAAACACCACAGTTTTCTTTATGGGGACAGAGTCTACGACAGACCTGTAAGCAGGAGCTGGGAGGTGCTTGGGGTGTGCTTTTCCTCCTCCCAATACACGGATGGGCCATGGTGGAGGGGGAACATGCTCAGTTTAGCCCCTTCCAAGCTGAGGTGCACCATTCGTGTCTCTAAGGGAAATCACTAAGAAATGGATTTATAAACCATCCAGTTTTGATGGAGGTGATTTGGAGAGTACTAAATGCTGTTTCAAAGCAGGAATGAACTTTTGAACCTTTCACTAATTGTCTTAAATAATGGATTTCTCTTGATACTTATCTGCCAGATAATCTACAGGGACTGACTTTTTTTTTTTTAAGTCAATTAATTAAACCATTATTTATAATGGTTAATTTTCTTTGTGTAGTGTTTTGGAGGAGAAATACCACACTAAGTGAAGAATTGATTTAAAGACTTAAACCAGCAAGAATAATAGAAAATCTATTGCTGCTTTCTTTATGTTGGTTTCTTGATATACCCTAGAAAGGTCATTAACTTTAGCTGTAAATTTATATTCTCCAGAATTGTGTTTCTGCTGACACAGTTCCTCTGGGCTGAATTCTAGTTTTCAGCTAGGTTTTCCTTTTAATAGTAGCAAATGTATAAGGTTAGGTGGAGGTGATTAGATCAAAAATTTACATTTAAAATGGTGTGCTTTACTTCATTCATCAGAGTACTTTCATAAGGACTTATTTTCTGGAAAGATAATTTTAGTCAGTATATGTGTCTAAAATTGAACTAAAAGGTCCCCATTTAAAGACAGCCCTGTGTTACCTATTTTATAGGTAAAAATACACTTTGTTATTTGTAGCACAAATAACATATTGAAAATAACTATGTCAGTGTTCCCACTACATAGCCACTTTGCCTGTTGGTGCCATGAAACATATGTAGTTTTCTTTGAATCATCTTGCTTCACACTCCCTAGCAGCCTAAATTACTGAAAGGGAGCAGGGCCATTTAAAATTATGTGAGGCCCCTGAGAAAGTTTTAGAGAGTGTGCCCTAAATTGTTGGTCAAAATTAAAAGCACCAAGTGTTTCTGTTGCATCTTCTAGAAATCTAACACCATGTCTCCAGCCTTCTGCGTTCTCACCTTTCATCCCTCAGTACCAAGTCATGGCCTTCAGCTTTCTCCAGCCATCTCAATGCTGGCTCTTGTCCAGGTGCTCCCTTCTCTGTGCCCTCCCCAGTGGAGTGCAGAGATGCCACCTCAGAGCAGCAAGTGCCTCTGGACCCAGAGATTCGCAGGAGCTGCCATCTCCAGGCTTCTGTAGGAAGGGAAACCTACTCAGGACCAGCAATGTGTCCTGCAGGTAGTGTGTGCTTCGCTGGTGGCCCTTACACTGCAATAGCTGATGTGCAGGGACGTGCGGGGGGACTTGAATTGGTTGGACCCCAAAAATCTTTTGAAATGTGAAGAATCTAAGCAGTCTCTTAGCATGGTAGTGCATGCGCCCATTTGTGTATAGAAAATTTATGAAAGTATGAATCTCATTTATTTAACAATAACAACAGATAACTTTTTTCAATCTAGTATTTCTTGAAGTTTAAAGAAAACTTTTGGTTTTTTCCCCCAGAAATGAGCATGGCTAATCTTTTTTAGAAAGAAAAAAGGAACCCTGAAACATTCATAGTTGTAGTTATCAGGGTTATCTAAGAATATATGTTCTCTCAGGTGGTGGAGGAATTGAAGTAAATCCACTTGGGGAGGGAAAGGTGCATTGGATATTAAGAAAGAATAATTGAATATGTTGCAGGAAAAAACATTGGTACCACTAATATCTGTGTATCGATTTGCATTAAGTGAACCTTGACATTTTTGTTTCATGAAAAAGAAGGTTCATGTTTTAAGAGAAAAATGTTGTTTGAGGGTCCTCTGGTCATAATTCAGTAAAAAAAAATCAGAAAAACCTTTACAATCATCAAGTCCAACTGTAAACAGCACTGCAAGTCTTTGAAAGAAAGAACATTTGGCATATTGATAAAAAGTAGTATCTTTTTTTTTTTTTTCAGTAGATGGGAAAGGGATTTTTCAGGGATGTGGAAAGAGAAGAATTGCGAAGGAAGAAGAAGAAACAAAGAAAAAGAACCCAATCACACCCCACGTCCCCCAAAACGATAGTAATAATAAAAAAAAAGGTTGCTGGACATAATAGAAATTCATGTAATTTAACTTGTAATAATTCATTTCATTCTTTCTCTGTGTCTTCTTTCCTAGCTGATCTCATTTAAAGGACTAGGCACAAATTGTATTGTATTTCATTTATTTTTTTCAGCCTCTGAGTTGTTGCTTCTAAAACAATCTAGGTGGGTGGTAGCCTTAAATGACTACATTCTGATATCTACTCACACTCCTGCCTTATGCAGCGGCATGTGATGTGTTTTGTGTGCCTGGTGTGACTCATTGCTTCTGCAGCTCCTGCCCTCATAGCAGCAGTAGTGGAGTAGGGCTTGAGGAAGGTGTCCCTTGCTGTTGTGCACTTCTCTCATTGCCAAAGGCGCTGCTGGAGTGACCCCTGTGCAGCCACCAATGCCAGCCCCACAGCAGTCCCCAAACTGGACCCCTGCCCACACAGGTTTACCTTAGCAGGGCAAAGCTTCCCAGCCTCTTCCTTCTGCTTGCTTATTTCTGGGCTGTTTGAAATGTATTGCCTCACTTGGGTTTATCCTTGCTAAATTTCAAGTTTATCTCTACAAGTAATCTGTCCTGACTGCCCTGTCATTTGTCTTCCTTCTTCTCTGTGATAATAATAATAATAATGTGAAAGAACTTTATTAAACGCTTTTAGAACACTGATCATATTTAACTAAAGAGGTAGTTAAGAGAAGTGAATGAATTACTGAAGGTGAAAATTTAAAGCTAACCTTTAGGTCATCTATTCCTTTCCCCTTGTTATTATCTATTACTTATTCCGTAAGACCGTGTCCAACGTGAAATCTTGTGAGTAGCCAAGCTTCAAACGATACTATGTTCAAGAGAGATTTATTTTCCTTTCATCAAAATGTCCTAATATTTATTTAGAACATGTAGGCTGTGCAGCAAGCCTTAAACCTGATGGAAACCCCAAAGGCAAGGAGAGGATGTTTGAGTGGGTGGTGCTGCAGGTCACTTCATTTTCCAGCTGCTTCACATAATTCAGGGAATGCCATAGACTTGAATTTAATCCATGCAGCACGGCTGTTCACCCTATAAACTGTCCCCTTCTTGCTGCTCTCTCCCTCTCATGATGGTTTGAGATTGGCTGTTTCTAGAGAGATTTTGAGAAGTACATATTTCAGAGCACATCAGCTGTGTAAGCTGGGTATGAACTGAAGATCTGTGGGTTTGATCTGCAATAAAATCTCCTCGAGCTTGTAGTGTCATTCAGCAGATGGGGCAGGGGGGTTGTTTGTAATCTTTTCTGTCTTGGTACTGGAGGCTTAAGCTGCAGCTGCAGACTGAGTCTAGATATGGCCCTTTTTGAAAATTCATTGAAGTCAGTAGAGGTGAAATATGGCAGAAGTTGCTGCCCATTAAACACAGGTGGGACCCACATGCCATTAGCCTAAGGACCAGTACCTGCTGCTCTGTGCTACCGCTTCATCCAGTCCTGGAGCTTCCCGTCAGGAGCAGGCTGCAGCAGGGCTGCTCTGCTTGTGCAGGAGACTCGTAAGCAAAATAAAAATGTTCCCAGCCAGCATTCTAGGAGCTGTTTTATGGACTTGTTAATGTAAGGATGGGCAGAACAATAGGATAGCCATGACACAAACCTGAGTTATTAATCACAGAGCAGAGGGGCTGCTGACTGGGTAGCAGTAAGTGCTCATGTCACTTAGCTTATTTTACCTCTCTGGAGGGTAATAACTGGGTATAATATATGGATGCAGTTGAGTATCTGTGCCACTGCGGTTTTTAGTTTTATTTCTATTTTTTTATGAGAATTCCCTTGCCATCTGTGTGGGACATCACCACTTCACCAGCGTGTCACGAATCAATTATTTCCACAGAATCAGAGAATAATCTGAGTTGGAAGGGACCCAGAAGGATCATCAAGCCCAGCTCTTAAGTGAACAGTCCATACAGGGATTGAACCCACAACCTTGGCAGTACAAGCACTATGCTCTGACCAACTGAGCTAATCCCAGGATCTTTTTACTGTGGTTAAAGCATTTGAGAAGTAACCTCCTGCCTACAGCACTTCTCAGAATATGAGTAGTGATCTAATGAATGGTGATAGCGAGATTCAGGGGGTTTTGAATTCTTTATTTTTGTTTGTTTTGAATATTGACTCTACTACTGGCTGTGACATAAATGGAAGCTACTGTCTGATTCTTTGTATACATTAGTGTGGGCGAGTGATCTCCAAATAACAGAATATGTTTGTGAAGAGTTTCAGTTCATAATTGCAGAAATTTGTTTTTTAAGACAGTTTTTGACTAAAATCGCAAAAACATGAAACACTGACTTCTGTGTTAAAACAATATATACAGTTAGTGCTCTGTGCTCCTTACAGTTAAAGCCTCTGGGTTTCTCCTCAACATTAATTCATCCTAGTTTTCCAGACTGACTTTTTAAATGAAGGATGTATTGTGGTTGCATTAAACTTTCCAGACTTCATGTTACTCTGCAGTTGCACATAGTGTTGACAGATCCTGGTCACTGAAGATACTGCTTTAAAAAGAAATAAATAATTTAATCTCTGTGGAAATGCCTTCAGGTGAAATCTGGCAAATAATGTGGATGGGGCTCTTGGACAGAAACCACTGCAGACAAGAGAGCATTGTTCTATCAGCCAGAGAGACAGGAGGAGTAGGAGACTTGCTTGCAGCTAATTATTGCTCATTATCATGTTGAATTACCAAAGTGTCAGATATATTAGAAAGGCTCTGTGATACTGCCTTGGGCATTTTTCCTTAGCAGTTCATCAGAACAGTGAAGGAAATAACCATTTGGATAATATTGGGATGGACACGATTTTTACAGGTTTCATACTTGTAAAAAAGTTGAGTGCAAATCAGCAGATAGGAAGAATGAGACAGTGTTGAGAATTTTATGGAACAAGATGATTAAGTATATTAGAATGAGATGTACGGCAGCTAAATCTTACCCCTAAAAAGGTGTTTTCCTTTCTCATGTTTGTCACATCTCTGATACTTTTTCTTACTTGTTGGTCTCCAGGTCTCATGCAGTATTTGTAACCTTGATCATATTTGTTTTGAGCTCAAGTTTGTGCTTTTAATTTAGTCCTCTGCACCTTTTGAGTGCTGCACTGTCTTTGTTGCTCTCCCTTTGTGATTCTAACAGAAGATATTAACATTGATTGAAGTCTCCAGCAGCTTGTTCTATGTGCTTCACAGGCATTTAGTCCTATATTCACTTTCAATGTGACAATTAAAATCACTTTAGTTCATGTCACTGGAATTAATTGCCAGCATTGCAGGTGACTGGGAATTCAGCTGGCTCAGGACAGCAGTGCTTGGTAGGTTTCATGTCATCATACTTGTGATGGCCTAAAAAGTGAGTAAAGGAGAGTGAAAAATCTCCATGAAGTGATTTGAAGGTTTCTGAGTCTAAAAAACTGTAAGCAGATTATGTATTCCTTATAATGTGAAATGCACTTTGAAGTATAAACTGTCCAGGGAAATGTTTAGCAGAAACACGTTTTTGCCTCACCTCTTAAATATCTACTCAAAATACATATGTAAAGTAATAGGGGTTTAATAGTTGATTGATAAATTGATTTTCCAGCTGCTGACTTCATAAGGAAAAATGTTGACTTTAAATATTATGGTATATATAACTCAGGATCCACGGGAGCACAGATTTAACTTAGCAGCAGCTGTCAGAGTGGGAAGGGGAACTTCTTTTGATGCTGTAGGGATGTAGTAGTCTTCAGCACAGACTGCATTTTATAGGAGTAGTTTTTTGTTTAGTAATTGGATATGGCAGAAGAACAGAAATCTGTTAACTGTAATATTTTGAATGCTGGTGATGATTTAATACAACCCTTAAAAAACTGAAAGAGATATATGGAATAGGGATTTTATTTTCACGTCTCTCCTAAAATTTTAGGGACTCTTTTTTTTTTTTTCATTCTTTCAGTTGGCTTTTAGGGTCTGACTTTGTTGTTTTTCTTATCATTGGACACATGCTAGGAAGCATTTCAGGTCGCTGTTCCCACCTGTCAGTAGCAATAAAATGACATATATAAAGATTAGCATTGCTTTTAAAACTCATCTCTTTTGGGGAAAAACATGTACCAAGTAGAAAGCTCTGAATATTTGCAAGCACATACTCCTGAGAAAACATTTTTAGGATCAGGGCTTTTGCAAAGGTGAAACCTATTGTTCTTTCATAAAACCTGATTTTCACTCCCCTACATTTTATGTGTTTTTGAAAATTTTCCTCTACTACTATTTGCTAATTATCTGTCTTCCTGTGATTGTGTTCTCACATTCTCATGTATATTGATCTTTACATCAAAGGGCATCTCAAATTAAATATTTAGCAATGTGTTAATGAAAAAAAAAAAGTACACGCCCAAAAAACTCAGAAAAGCAAACAAGCAAAACCAAAATAAACCCTCCTCGCCCCCCCGCCAACAATGTCAAACAAGTTCTACAAAAAAATTTCTCATATGTCATTGGGTATCTTTCAGTTTTGTCACTGATTGCATCTGTGTTTCTGATGACTGAATTACTTCCCTTCTTTATCTAAGATGGACAATGTATTTTCTGGGAGGTCTCTTTAGACCTACTGTTGGGGTCCCTCCCCCGCCGTGTAGCCCTGGCAGAGGGGCCCTGAGGGCACAGGCACAGGGTTTCCCTGCCCCTGCTCAGCCTCGTTCCCATGGGTTGGTTTGTGTTCCCTGCGCGGGCAGAAGGACCCTTGGTCCATGACTGGAACAGTTCCTGGGCACGGCCCCGGCCATGCGGCTGGGGAAATAAACATCTCTGAAACATCTGTCTGTCCATATATATTTCCTTTCCAAAGGACTCCTGGTTTGGTATATGCATGTTGCAGTATCCCCACTGCAACAACCTACCTTGAACCTTATGTCAGCCCATTTGTATCTGTCAGCATTTCCTGGGCACAGCCAAGTGGCAGAAACCTGTATTTACCCCTCTCCTGAAGGGGAACGTCCTTAAAATATTACCATAACTGATGACTCCATCATTCTCTTTGTGCTCCCCCAAGAAACTTTATCATGATTCTTAGAGAAAATATGCTGGAGGTGGGTTTAAACCAATGGTCATCATTAGTAATAAGGATTTGTATGCTTCCATCTTGCCCTGGTTTTCATTTGCATCTCTCCTATATCCTCTACAAGTAGTCATAAAAATGATTTAGGATGGGAGGCATCTTTTTGAAGGAACTCATGCGCAGCACTGGGGGTTTGTTCCTGCACATCTTGGTGCAGAACCATCCACCTCCACCTTGATGTGATTTATGGATCAAAATTGGAGAGTACCACCCCTCCTCTTCAAGTGTGAGGAAACAATGTGGTGTATGAGGAATAGAAGTCCCACATTTCCCTTGTCCAGCTTTTCTCTGTACTTGTCACAGGGTGGTCTAAGTGCAGGCTTATATGGTCCCCAGTTGGTACTGGGACAACCAGAGTGCTTTGGAAATCCAGCCTTGGCTGGGAAGTGTCACAACACTTGGTCAGAGGGTTGGTGTCTGAACCAGTCTGCTACCAGAAAAAATAAAAGGCAGCACCTGTTACTATTGCAGTCTTCAGATCTGATTTCTACTCATTAACTACTATTTCTGTCTGTCTTACCTTATATTCGGACAACTAAAGAAATAATCTTTTCTGTAACACAGTCGAGTTACCACATTGGTTCGTTTTTGAAATGCCAGGCCGTAACTGTTGACAATTTTTATTTTTGTTTAGTTTCTTTGTCTCTTGAATTTAGCATTCATTGATGAGAAATACAGATACTCCAGTATCTGTATTTATATTTATAGTCATTCTTCATTTTTGATGTGTTACATAATTAATTTTGCTAGCTCATGATGCTAAGATTCTGAACGAAGGATTTCAGCAACAGTGTTGGAATTTGAGATGGTAAAAAGTTTGGGCATAAAATTCAGGAGTAAATTGGACTAAGGATTGGAAAGATCTGAAGAATGACCAGGGATGAAATTTTTTTGTTTAGAGAATTTTAGAGTACTAGCATATATTGCCCTTGCTACTTGCATTCAAAATTATTACTTAGTAAGGTAATTATTACTTAGTAAGGTAATAAAAGAATCTTCCAAGTAAACTTAAAATAAGAGAATTGTTACAAAGTCCCAATCTTCAAGAGAACTACTTCTAAAGCTCTATAGACATCGAATTAGAGCTGCCAAGATGGGGTGGGGGAGAGAAGAAATGTAATTCTATTTCAAACTGTAGCCTTTTTTTTCCCCAAAATTCCATTATCCATAAAAAATATGCTTACAGAATTTTAACATCTATTGACTTCTTGATGTAGAGTTGTAATTTGTAGGTAGTTTTGGCTTAAAGGATCTACAAAATTGTTAGGGAAAAATAATTTTTTAAATAATTTTTTTCTCCTAAGCAGATAGGAAGTTATGGGTTTCTGTTCATGTCAATACGCTCTTGTAGCAAAAAGAATGCTGTGTATGTGATGTTACATGCTTTGCTCTTTCTCCTCATTTTCCTCCCAATTTTCAGCGGGATATAAAAGGTAAGTTTCCATCAAAGTTGTTCCAGAATCAGAAGCTTTAGGTTATTTATTTTCTGTTTTGTAGGATTTTCTTTTCTTTGCAGAGTGTCATCGTGCTTCTTCATGAAGAAAAGCGAGAAAAGAGTCTTAAATTGTTTTGACAAACACATTGAATATTTTACCTTTTTAAATTCAAGGTAGGAATGATTCCATTTATTGTGGGCTTTTTATTTAAGTTCAATTACTCTAATCAACTGAAATTACAGTGCTGGAGGTGTTTCAATAATATATCCTGAGGATATTTCAGTTACACTATTTGAGGGTGTCTTATTTCCTTCCTAAGAAAACCTTAACTTCATCCCCTAATGATTTTGAGTGGAAGACTAGAGCCTCTCTTCTCCCTTTTGCAAACTCAGTGGCAAGGAACATTTAGAATTCTTGCAAAATGCTTAGGAAATAATTTTTATAGCAGGTTCCCTACTCTGTGAGCTGGTGTACTTGCAATAGTTTATTTTATACCATTTGACAACTTGATGTCCAATTTTGTGGCTCCAGAGCCAAAAAATGTCTACTATGCAAAGGGCATATTTTCAAAGTGCTCTGTCAAAAAAAAAAAAAAAAAAAAAAAAAGTAAAATTAAAACCGAAACAAACAGAACTTGCTTCTGTAGAAAGTCTTTGTCAGGATGACTCTTTATTCCATAGCTTAGGACAAATATACATATGCAAGAGATTGGTGTGGTGACAACACCAAACACAACATAAGGACACAAATCTTCTGCTATTTTTCAAGAAAAATATCTAGCAGAGAAAAGTCAGCAATATCCCCCTATTGTTCCTTTTTTTGTTGCTGTTGTTGTGTGTGCCTGTTAATGATCTTGATGTCAGAGTATGTATTAAGAGTCTCCTGCTGCTTGTCCATGCAATGTGACAAAAACACTCCAGGAAAAACATGCTGAAGTGCTCTTGCAAGTGGGCAGCGAGGCTCTTACAAGGTGTGAAGCATGAGGAGATGGGGGATTTGGTGCAGCTGCTTGGCATGTTGGGAACTGTTGTGCAACTCCATGGAGCTGTGCAGCCAAGGATGCGTTTGGCACTTCCTCTGTGATGGGCACTTCATCTTAAAAGTCGTGGGGAACCCTTAACTCCTGACAAATTCCATTAAAATAAAGGATATATAGTCTATGCTGTAAAATAAAGGCCTGTAGCTTGAACAACACTTGACGAGAATAGAAAGTTGAATATTGGGTGGTTTGACTCTATAGACAAATTTTGAGCACGTAGCTGAGCTTAAAACTTAAGGGCAGTTTATGATGCCCTTCTTAGTTTTCAGAGGTGGTTATGATAAATGCCTACAGGAATTATGTTTAGAAGCATCCCTCTCGTGTCAAAATCAGATTGTTTATTACAAAGTAGGAAACAAATTTCATGATCAGAACATCAAAAAGCACACAGAGGAAATCTTTCATGGCTGTCATTAGTCATACTTAGTTTTCTATATTACGAAAACTGGTTTATGTTTTATGTAGGCCTCCTGCTGAAAATTACTTTATTTCATCAGCCAATTTCTGCTTTTTTGCCCTTCCCTAGAGCTCTTGTGCTAAAGCAAATCTGTTGGTCATCACTGGATTGTGTTCATGTGCTTTCCATCTTCAGGATAGCTCCTCTGTTCTTCTGTGTGTTGATTCATAATAAGTATTCCCCTCTTTTGTTTTTGGTTTTTCTTTTGTTTTTTTTTTTTTAATTGTATTTTTTGTGGTGGTTTTCTTTTCCTCAGAAACTAATTTTTGCTTATTGCAGTAACTGTGTTCTGGAGAATATTTGATTCCTGGTGTTTTAGTGCATGTTTGATGAAAAGATAATTTCTTTACCTCTTCCAGTAAATACAAATATGGCTTGCTGTTGTCAGAGAAAGAAACGCTTTTTTTTCTATTGTCAGAAATAATCTATTCAGATCTGACCAAAAAATCATCTTAATCCTTATCCATTGTATTTCATATCCACTGATCAACTCCATATTTCATTATCTTTTGTGCATAAATATTTGGTTGAAGTCACTTTATAACTCCTTTGTTTGTACTTTCTGGTAGTTTTTGAGACCATTTCAAATTTTTTTGGTTTTTTTTACTTATATTGGTTTATCTCATATAGTGCAACACATGTATTGGTGAGGTAAAATATATAACTTTTGAGAGACAAAATCATAGAAAACAACACTTGCATTTTGTGATATTTCCTGGGAAAGTAGGTGCACTGTTCCATTATTGTTTCTTTGTAGGAGTAAGTTGCTTTATTTCTCTTGCATTCTTCTCTGTTTCTCAAAGGATCCCATATGGCAACAAGACAATGACCATATATGAGCATGTATTTAACTGAATTGTATTTTAGCTTGCTGTTAAGATTCAAAGAAATAAATAGTCTAAATGTTTTTTTTTTTTTTTGCAATATATCAATAGCAGTCTGTATGTGTCAATAAATCAGTCTAAGAAAGCTCCTGGAAATGAGCGGTTTACCTGTTACATAAGAAGAAAGCTTTGCATTTTTTAAGCAATTTTCATCTGCTATTATGGAAGAGTAACAGATGCATTATGCATGATGCTCCACCTCATTCGAATGCAGATTTCTTTCTGACTGTCTTGCATTCACACATCGATCTCAGAAGCACTAAACCTCTCAAGCCTCATTTTCTTTGCTCTTAACACACCTTCATTTGGCATCACAGCTCCAGTTAATAGAAGTGACAAAGTAGATTTTTTGATGTGACCGTTCCTGTTTTGTGTGTCTGAACGGATTGAGTGTGGCAGGGGAGGAGAGGGGGAGTTGATCTGGATTTGTTTTGTTCGAAAGATAGAGTGAAGTCTTCCCTGCTTCTTCCCTCTGTAGTAACTCTCTCTCACAGTTGTCTCACTGCTCTAGACAGTTACAGACAGTAATATACCCCACCCTGAACTTTATTAATTAGACTGTGTAGGAGACAAAAGTGAAAGACAGAGGGAATGCTTTCAGTGACAAGCTGTAGTATTAATGAATACTCAGGGGTAGAACAGGCTGTTCTAACCTCAAAAGTCATTGGTCAGACTTCAGCTGCTGTTTCCCACCTCTAAATTTTCTTTCAGTGATATCTGGGTGAGTGAAGCAACAGGAGAAGAGAATGGCTCCAGCTGAGCAACTGACATGCATCCATATATTTGCTCCTCTGTTCATTGCAAGTGTGGGGGTGTGAAATCCCAAAAGAGAAGGGGTTAATGTGTACGTCTCAAACACTGACAGCCGGATGCCCGTGGAGCCAACCAAGGTTTATTGGGAACAACAGACAAGACTTGCTGGTAATTAACGTGCCCCGTGCATGGGAAAGAGCAAGTTGTGGCTGGAGAAGGGCATCATGTGCAGGTAGAGCAACATTTTTCTGGGACAAACATCCTTCTTCTAGTTCCTGGAGATAAGCACAACACAGTCCAGCACAAGGGAAGGAATGAGGTTGAGATGTGGGCATGGAGTATAGGGTGATCAAGACCACCCAAGACACCCAAAGCCTCTGACCCATTTCCAGAAAGGTCTGGAAGAATGGACATGATAACTATTTGCATAGAAAGCAAGAAACTTATCTTCAGGTCAGGGAAAGCCAACCTATAAAGAGGTACCCCCACCAAGCCCTGCTGTGTGTCCCAGCACCCTGGACATCCTGTTGGTTGGACTGACATTGGAACCAGGACTGGTGATCTCTTTTCCTCTCTCTCCTCTCTCTCTCTCTCTCCTCTCTCTCTCCTCTCTCTCTCTCTCCTCTCTCTCTCTCCTCTCTCTCTCTCCTCTCTCTCTCTCCTCTCTTCATCTTACCCCTTTATCCAAAATCCACTGTCATGCCCTTCTATAGTAGGTCAGGGACAAACCTACTGATTTCCATGTCAAGTGTGAAATTTACTAATAAAACTTCATGAGTTTTTGTAGACCTTCTGACACTTATTCTTTTAACCACAAGCATTTATGAATCTTCGGTGCTCCCTTCCCCTTAAGGGTGGAACATCACAGGAGCTTAGTTTTGCTTTGTCTTAAGATTGTGTCTTGGATAACAATGTTGAATTACAAAATCATTAAGGTTGGAAAAGACCTCCAAAACTGAGTCCAACAATTAAACCAGCCACCCCCATGTGCGCCACTGAATCATATCCCTGAGTGCCACATTTGAACACTGATTCCACCACTTCCCTGGGCACCTGTTCCAAAGCCTCTGAACACCCTTTCCATGAAGAAATTTTTCCTATTATGTTGAAATAGGGACCATAAGGGCTTATATGCATTAGATGTGTCTTGGACAGTGGAGTTGCAGCCTGACAGCTGTTATTATAACCTGCCAGTAGGTACTTGAATTATTATTCTATTGAATTCTATGTGTTTTATATAAATTATAAAAAGTGGTAGCACTT
This sequence comes from Coloeus monedula, assembly GCF_965178545.1. NCBI lineage: Eukaryota > Metazoa > Chordata > Aves > Passeriformes > Corvidae > Coloeus > Coloeus monedula. The sequence continues at coordinate 110,172,310 of NC_138783.1, read as the reverse complement.
TAGGTTTGAGGGTTTTTTCTTCTGGTTTATGTTTTTTTTTTTTTTAACCAAAGGACATGTTTTTTTGTAAAAAAATTCCTTTAATTTGTATTTTCTCCCCTTGTACTTAAAAATGAGAAATTGCAATGAGGCACTGCAGGATCTGAGTTAGGTGTAATAATTTACATGTATGTTAAGCATAGTCATTAGTATAGTGCCTAGTAACACAGCAGGCATGAGTTATTACACAATATAGTGTTTGCTTATTGCCTAAGTGGAAGGCAAAGCAGTTCTAACTGATTACATGTTACAGAGCTCAGTTGCAATAGTCAATTTCCCCACTGTTTCTTGTGCATTTTGCAGGAAAACACTGTGATAGTGTTATGAATCAATTACAAAGCTCTCATTAGGAGGAAATGCATATTGAATATATTAATCACTTTCATAATAAATTATATAACCACACAATAAAAGCATGCACATTCTACTGGTAAATAGCTTATCATAGACTAAGATTTTTCCCCCCTTTATTACTTAATTAAATCCATAAATAGGAGAGCAAGGTGTTGAGGAAATGCCTTATAGGAGCTCAAGCATGACAAAAGAACACAAAGCTGGGAGGAGTGGCTGATAACACCGGAGAGCTGTGCAGCTCCTCAGAAGGATCTTGGTGGGCTGGAGACACAGGCAGAGAAGAGCTGTCTGAAACTCAATGAAGGAAAATGCTGCAGGGTCCTGCACCTGGAGAAGAACAGCCCCATGCACCAGGACAGGCTGCTGGAAAGTAGCTCTGGGGAGAAGGACCTGGTGGTCTGGGAGATAACAAGCTGCCCAGTAGTGCTATTTGTAGCCAAGAGGGCCGGTGGGGTTCTGGGGTGCACTAGGAAGAGTAGTGCTAGCAGGCAGAGGGAGGTGATCCTGTGCCTCCACTCAGCCCTGGTGAGGATCACCTGGAGTGCTGTGTCCAGTTCTGGGCTCCACAGGACAGGAGAGACATGGAGCTCCTGAAGAGGGTCCAGTGGAGGGTGACAAAGATGGTGGAGGGACTGGAGCATCTCTCTGATGAGGAAAGGCTGAGGGAGCTGGGCCTGTTCAGCCTCGAGAAGAGGCAGCTGAGAGGGCACCTCATCCCTGTCTGTCCCTGTCTGCAGGGAGGGGGCAGAGGATGGACCAGGCTCTGTGCCATGGTGCCCAGCAGTGGGACAGGAAGAACAGGCAGGAATTGATGCCCAGGAAGTTCCACCTGAACATGAGGAAGAATTTTTTTCCTGTGCAGTGACCAAGCACTGGGACAGATTGCTCAGAGAGCGTGTGGAGCCTCCCTCACTGGAGGTATTCCAAAACTGTATGGACCTGATCCTGTGCCATACGCTCTGGAATGACCCTGCTTGAGCAGGGAGGTTGAACCGAATGACCCATCATGATCCCTTCAAACCTTACCCATTCTGTGATTCTCTGAAAACCATGGGACTGAAAAATGACATCAGCCTGGGAGCTAGAAGCTGCAGACTGAAAAACAAAGATGTCACAGGGACCAAGAAGCTTGACTCCATCCATGGTTACCTCTAAAGGTCAGCTAAGGGGACAATGGCCTGTGTGTGCTGGGCCCTAAGTGGGGGATGTCAGTGGCAGTGCAGGGCTGGGTGTCACGGTGGGTGTTGCCCCCTGGGACCACACAGCCTCCCAGGACAGCCCCCTGGGCCGAGGGGTGCTTTGCTGAGGGGGTGGCTCTTAAGTGGCCTTCACTGGGGTGTGGAGCTGCAGCACAGTTAGTATTTGTGCTGTGCCATGTTCATTTACAGGACTGTTGATCCAGAGTCTGCCTGTGCTACTGCTCCACCTTACACTACAAGTGAAATGAGAGCATTCTGTTCTTTTTCAACCTGTTTGTTCATTTTTACATATTCTGAGACATGATCACTGTAATGAGTGAAAGTTTTTTTCAGTATTGTCCAGTATGTGTTCAAAAATGACCTTTTACTTGTATTTTCTTTTTATATTAGTGGCTGAAAATTTTTAGAAGCAATTTAGAAAATACATAAAAAGCTCTTCTCTAAAAATACTTTAAATTTAAGAAAGCAAGTATTTAATCAAAATGTTTAGTATGTTTGAGCATTATGGGCTTGGAGGAGAAATAAAGCTAATAGCTTTCTCATTTAAAAATACACAAAAGAAACAAAATCTGTAAATGATATTTAGCAAAAAGTTACGCAATTGACATAGAAAATGGTGAAGCAATTGCTTGGGAAATGTCATACCACATGGCACTAACACACCTTGATATTTTACTGTATATAGTATCACAATAATAATTTCACAGCCTGATGTCCATGACATTTCAAAGTCCTTGAATAAATTCCTTGAATATTTAAAATCAGTAACACATGCTTATCACCTTTTTCATATTCTTCTTGGTATTCTTCCCTCTCAGAATCAAGAGAAAATGAATTATTTTCTCAGCTGAACAGTTTTTGTGTTGTCTCTGACAGTAAGGCTGATAATAAGTTGTACAAATTACATGGAAGTATAAAATATGTCTTGCAAAGTGCATGATTTAATGCACATCTCATTTTGGGATAGGTAGGCTTGTATCAGGCTGTGGATAACTCACTGAATCCAGTCAGATAACTTGAATCTGCAATTCAGTTATGTAAATGAAGCTTTGAGAAACTTGAATATCTTCAAAATGAAACAAAAAGAAAGAGCGATCTGGAACGTCTGACATTTACTGTGTACCTGTAGATGTCTCCTCAGGAAGTGGAGAATACTATCCCCTAACGTGTCTTGGCTGTTCTGGGTTCTGTGGGTTTCTGGAGCTTCCTGGAGCAGGGGCAGCCATTCAATCCGAACTAGGCCTGGTTGTGCACGTGCCAGTAGGTGGCTGTGGTGACGTGCTGCTGCTGTGACTCGCTGTCATCGTGATGGAGCCCAAGCCAAAGTCCAGGCTGATGCTGGTGGTGTCCTCTGTGAGTCTTGTGGTGCCATCCTGCAGGTGGAGGTAGCTGGATGGTCCTTTGTCCCTCCCAGAAAGCACAGGTGCCATAGAACAGCATAGGCATGGGATTCGTCTGGATCCTTCCAGAAGTACAGAAATAAACATGCAGGGGGAGCTCAGAATCTTTCAGTGGCCCTTCAGGAGCTTTTCTGGTAGCGGCAGCTTTGGCCACCTTTTGGTCCCACAGCAGGAAGTTGTGAATGTCTCTGGGGGAGGTTCCCGAGGCTGGACTGTGGCCCTTTGAAGGGGTTGGCTTGATTTAGTGGAAGCTGGATGGACCAAAGGTCTTGAGCACAACTAAAAATTTTATTGCCTGACATGAAGTAATTTCTGTATATGTAAGTGCATTTTAGATTTGTAGAAGGTATGCCAGAGGCTGCTGAAATCTGGTACAAAGGATTCAAGCCATGCTTAATTTAGGTTTTATTAAAGAAGCTTATAGTTAATATTAAATTCATGAAGAGAATAGTCCATCGTCAGGACCCTTCTTTAAAATGTGCACTTTACATAAAGGATATTTTTTAAATCAAGCATTTAACATTGGGTGGTGGATGGCACCTTTTCTCACAGCATTACTTAAGGTAGAGAGGCAAACTTCTGAGCACCTATGGACATGTGAAAAATATTATTTTCAGTCATTTATAAGGATTGACATGACATCTTTAAACTTGCTGGACATAAGAATCTCTGTTGAAATTCAGTGGCTTATGTAGGGTGTCATAAATGTGAAACTGCTATACATGACACTTAGAAGCTTTCAACAATAAACAATTAAGAACTCTGAGAACAGAGGAATAGAGGCCGCCTAGAGCCTCTTTATGTGCAGAACATTTCATTTAAGAGGTTGTTACAATTATCCACCATTGTACCATTTGCAGTATTTACTCATGTGCATCATTTCTATGTGCTTTTTCATGTCAATTAATGCTTTTCCAAGAGACCTGTCCTTGAAAATACAGATGGCTTATGAATCCTTCAGGGTCTTATAGGAACCTTCTGCTCCTGGGTGTTATAGTTTTGTCTGTCCCATGACTGACAATTGAATGCAATCGTGCTGAAAATGTTTAATGTGTGAGGATTCACAAAACTTTTTTTCAACTCTCCACTTTCCCAATGTGCACATGTACATGAGAGCCACAGACCATGTGTGAATGACCCAAAATGCATTTCTGTATCAGAAAATTATAGTTTCCACTACTTCAGGAGGAATGAAAAGTTCTTTTGAAAACTCTATATGAAGCAGGGAGGAAAAAAGTGTCCATATTCAGAGATTAAGTTCTGAGACAAGCATTTGTTAATATGTAAAATAGGGTGCAAGTCCTGTAGCTAGTAGTACAGTAACATAAATATCTATGATGTTGTCTTCTTTGAAAGTTGCATAAATGCAGCAGAATTTTAGATATAGGTAGTTTTATAATTAATTTCAGCTTTTGATGGGTGAGGTGTAATGGGATTTCCTTACAAAACACCAAATGGATAATAGGACACAAAAAAAGCATGTTTGTACTTTCTTTTGTTTTAATCCAAGCAGTCATGCATTATTCAAGGTGAAACCCTACTGTATTCATCTGGAAAACAAAAAGCACAGCTAATATTGATTCATTTTCTCTTGCAAATGAGAGAATATAATTTTATCATATTTAATTGATGCTACTTTAGAAACCACATGACCTATATAAGCCAGTAATTTGGTTTTGTTCTTTAAAAATCTTGCTAATGAGCCACTGTGAATAAATAAGGGAGAACAAACAACATTTTCAGTCCTGCCTACAAAAAACCAAAACCAAACCCCACATCCAACAAAGGCACTGTACATGGTTCTTGCTGGAATTGTTCACCTGGATTGCCAGAAAAAGGAATCCCTTTTGTAAGAGTGGTTGTGGGGAAAGGTACTCTCTTCTTCCGTGATGATGTCAGCAGACAATACGAATGCTGAAATCCCAGGCTCTGGAAAACCAAACTGAGTTATTTTCAAGCATAATTGTATGTTGCTTTAGGTATTTTTCTATACTAGCAAAAAAATGTTGTCAATAAACAGCCAAATATATTGTTGGTGATTCTTTTTTTTTTCTATTTTACTTTGCTTGCTAATGAGACTTTTCAAATTCTTCTCTATATTATTTAAATGGAATTTATTTGCATATTGGAGTTGATGCTTTATGATGTTAGAGAGGAAGGAATTCCTTTCCTTAAGAAAGGAATGGAAATGCTGCTGCTGAAACAAGCCAGCATGAATTTGAATCCTGTCTCCAAACCATAACTAAGCAAAGTCGAGAGAAGTTGATTTAGCATGTCCATGAAAATACTAGATTATGTAAGTGTACAGGAACCACTGCTTGAAATACAAACAAATGCCTGCTGTAAAATTGACTGCACAGGAGTGAGTCATTACCATTGAGAGTAAAACTTGGATGGAAGTTAAAAGGGCTAAGAAGTATCATAGGGTGAGGAGGATGAGTTCTGCAAGAGTATCCTGCTGCCAAGGTGTATGGCAGACAAATATACAGACATCAGCTATATATCCTGCATATATTGCTATCAAGTACAAAAACTACTTTTGGGCAGCCACTAAAGAGACATTTGAAATGGGTATGGGACAAGCCAAGCTGTAGAATATTCACAGTGGCAATTATTAAATCTGAAATATGGAGGTAGGTGAATGCCCTAATTAGCAAGAGTTGCATACACACTGTTTTATGCAGACTAGGAAATGAACCATGTATCTTATTATCTAATAATGTCCCATTTTTTGTTGAATGCTAAATGTGTTATGATAACTGGAGCAAGTTGTTGAAGAGATAACATTTCTTGAAAAAGTATAATGGCATTGGTAGGTCTGAGACCGAGACTAGGCTGACATAATAATTCTACACAGGGCTGTGCAGGATAGAATCACAGCTAATAGCTGCTCCTTTTCAGAAAAACCTAAACTAAACAAACAAAAAACCCAACCAACCAACCCCCCCCAAACCACATACAACTAACAGAATAATAGGGAATTACTCCAATGCATTTATTAGAATTTTGGTGCATAAAATTAGAGATTCCTTCTGGAAAACTGGACTCTGCAGGATATTCTGTCACTTTTTTACTTTGTAACTTTTTTTTTTTTTTCTGGTACTCACAGGTGGCAGAAGGCCTTGTGAGCCCTGCGGTGCTCCTTGCACACCATGTTCAGAGAGTGGGAGCAGCATCTCTGCTTCAACTCCTGGAGAGAGGTTGTTCCTCTGTCTTTGGACAAGGGTGGAGTCCACCTCATCCATTATGAGAGTAAATATGAAGTTCGCTTCAGAAGAAGGCTAGGTGCTTTTTGGGGTGAAGAGAGAATGGATGGAAAGCACATTGTTTTGTGTTTTGGTTTTTTTCTTTTTAGTAACAGCATGATGAAAACTCCTGTGGAAATGGGATCTTGATGGATTTAAACAATAAAATATAAAAAGACGATTGCATAGTAGTAGAATAATATAAACGGATCTACAAATAAGTGCTTATTTATTTCAGAGCAGTATCCTCTTTCAATAAAAATCAGGACAGTTCTTAGCTCTGGGAACTTGAGCAAAAAATAAAACCACTGACAAGAAACCCTTGAGCTCAGTTACCTTACAGGATAAAAATCTTGAGTTTATTCTTTCTATAAGCTAAAAGAATAGAACAGCACAGTGGTATACAGCCGTTGAAATAACTTCAATTTTTTTTTTTTTCTTTATTCAGACTGCCTGGTCAGTATTCACCTCCCCAAGAAACAAAGGGTCTCTGAGTTGCCTTTATTTGTTTAGGGAAATTATGGTGATTAGGAAGCCACATGGAGATGGTAAAGGTGGTACCTTGACTTTGTTGTAGTCGGCAGGAAAAGTTTGAGCACATGGGATTCAACCTTAAAGTGCTCTGTGGATTCCTATATGATACCTCCTCCACTGAATTAAGTAGAAACCAGAAGAGAGCAGGAAGCATGTTAAAAGAAAAAAAAAAAAGAAAAAGATAGCTGGCACTAACAGGAAATTTGTAGGGAACACTTAAGGACATTTATGAGAACAAATGTCTCTAAACCGAGTTTTCAGGATTTGCTTCATTTTATTGCACTAAAGAGTGGTGGTGAATATTTGTCTAGATCAAGGATACCAGATAATTATTTCATGTTAATTCTGCAAACAAAATATAACATCTCATTAATTCTTACTGTGCCTGATGGTTTGGATTCTGTCTGGTTTAGATACAGATCAAATTGTTACTTTGATTGTATCTGTTCTCTTTTTTTCCTACAGATGCATGCTAAAAAAGATTAATTAACAAAACCAACAGGAGGGCGAGGGAAACACCAGAGCATGCAATTTAGACGGGTATTTCTCTCATTTCTCAAGAATAGTTTTTGACTGCAACAGTGTTTAACTGTGCAGCAAATAAAAACTGTGTGAAGTGTTATATTTGTCATAGTTATTATTATGCAAGGGCAGCTATAAAAATATTATCTGCTGAAACATCTCTTCTGTGAGTACAGTACAGAAAGCCTCTGTTTTGTCTGCAACTACACGATATGTGTTTAAAATCTGGACGTATGTGTGTGTATATTAACTTAAAAGTACTACAGAGGCCAATTATTTTTAAGAGCTTGATTTCAAGGTCACTATAATTTGTTACTTGTCGGAATAATAGAGGAAAAGAAAGATGGAAAGGAGACTAAAAATTGCATGGGCTTTTATCTTAGCTGTAATTTCAGGAAGTCCTTATGTAGAGTATAAGCAAAAAAAAAAAAAAAAAAAAAACAGCAAAAAAGGAAAATACATGCCAAAAAGGAGTTGTGTCATGAGTGGTAAGTGGAATCAAAGTATATAGTGAGAAGGAAAAAAAAAGTTTTGATAGAACTTGGTTCACATTAATGATTGATGAAGACTGCATAAATTGATTTTGTTAACTCTTTTTACTTTGATGTTTAATTCATGGTTTAAAAAACACAAAATGTCCAAGAAAGCTTCTTTACAGGATATTAAAATACTTTTTTGAATGGTTTATGTTTGGCGATTAGGTTTATTGTTATGATTAGAGATATGAACAGCTGCCTAATTTAGAACTCAAGTACAAAGAAAATGAATGGGATAATCAGGAAAATCTGAAGTATCCTCTTTCCTTTTTACATTCCTCATTTAAAACCAAAATACACATTACAGAAAATGTCTATGCTGTAAACTGACCTATCACTGCTTTATCATGTGTAATTGCTTGATTTGTTTCCATTGAAGAGCAAAAATGTGAGAGTCTGTTGTGGATCAGAAAAACTTGACAGAACCTGACATGACCATTGTGATTTTGAGAGCTGGATATAACAGTGTTTATAAACAGCCATTTTTTGGTTTATTCTGCTGCAGATATTAGATTTTTTTTTTTTTTTAAGTGATGTACTTGGCTTAGCAAAAATAAAGTTTTAACTGCTTCAATAAACCTGTTTTTTTCTTTTGTGCAAAAAGATGTACAAAGTGATGAAATCAGACACATTCCCAAACCAGTTGTTATAATATTCTGGCTCTCATGCAACAGACAGAAAAAGTGATCAGGTCACTTTAATGTTTTTTTCGTGGAAAATACACCTTCATTTAGTATGGTTTTTTTCATGGAATTTAAAAAAAAAAAAAAAAAAAAAAAGAGAGAGACAAATGGGTGGCTCTGAAGAAAATAACCTAGGAGGGAGGAGAAATAGTAAAATGTCTGTGCTGCCTTGCTGTAAGTGCTCAGTTGGTGTTGTCATGCACTCAGCAGCTCTCTGAGGTGCATTGCTGAGGTGTTATCTCCACTTACAGGATCCCTCACTTGACCATCAGCACTGCTTGTGCTGGGATCTCAGGGCAGCAGTAAGAAAAAAATGCTGAAGATACAATATGCTGCATTTGGTGCCTGATACTAAAACTCATCTCCAACAAGACTTTGGTAGATTTTACTCATAGAGTCTGATAGTAAGGATTTTTTTTTTTTTTTTTTTTAAATCAGGTAGGACATAACCCACATAGCAGTATTGTTATGACTTGTTGAAGAATTATGCAGCAAATTGCTTTTCATGTGTGGAAATAATTTTTTTTTTTTTTTTTTCCCATTTTGGCATTTTATACTCAAGCCAGTCATCAGATAAATACACTGTTAATTATTAGTGGAACAACCCAAGGTTCCTTTTGGTTTCCTACAACCACTAACATCATCAGAGATCAGAAGGTAGTACTGTGAAATAGGAAAATTGCAAGCAGACCTTTATGGTGAGGATGCACATTATTTAGAATAGGAAGTAAATTCAAGAGGACCAAAACCACTTCTGCTAACCCAGCATTTGCTTGCAGCCCCCTCAGCCTGTATTCCCAGCCCTAGAAGGGGTCCCCTTTGGCAATGCTCCAGGGACGTCTGTGATTTGGGGAGGAGCAAAAGTTGGAGTGAACAGAGGGCACAAGTAGAAAATGACATGAGCAGAGTTTTGGGGCCAAGAATTTGGACCTTGTGGTTTACACTCACCTGTTCAAGAGCACACAGGTAGCTGCATCTGCCTCTGATCATTTCTGTGTCTTGCAGCAGCTCAATGAGAAGGGAAGTGTGACCTCTATTTGAATGTTCCTTTTTATTGCTCGGAACTTATGCTGCCATTTAGGGATAGAAGTGCCCTCTTTTATCCTTATGGACTTTGGCAATCATCATGTGCCCTATTTAAGAAGGTTTTTCTTAAAAATGCCTTAAGAAGTCATTTTCTTAATGCCTTAAGTGGTCCCAAAGAACAGGCAGAAGTGATGGGTGGCCCGTCTTGCTTGTTACACTCTAGAAGTAATATCTCCACTTTGAACCGGAAAGAGAGAAATTCAAACTGCTTTTAAGGGCTTTTCTGTAATTAGATACTGATAGCAATAGCTGAGAAAGTATTGCATGTTTTCTGTGCATATGGTTGCAGGAAACCACTGCTGGTCTGTAAGAATGTATTATAAGAATGTGTTATAGCCTGAACAGTTGTAGCAGAGACCTTGAAAGCAGAGACACAAGCAACAAGAGTTACACCAGAGGACAGTGTATTGATCAGGATGAATGCAACCTAGAGACACAGGGTTGAGAGAATTACAAAACCAATATACAAGGTTTAATTGTGCTGATGAAGCCATTAGTGTGCTGTCTCAGAGGTGTATATCTTGAAAAGTAGTGAGGATGGCAGGAATCTCTTATTGGAGGGAATTCTATATCTTTATTGATAAAGAGAGACTGGACCTTTCCATTTAGATGTTTGCCAACGACTGCTTGGAGCCATGAGTTAAATGTGGATGCTCATTTGCATCAACTGCTGAAAAGTGTTCATAACTAATAACACAGATGAAACTGTCTTTAGATTGTATTTGTGAGCCCATAACAAAAAAAAATTCTGCTGCTGCCATGAATTGGAATAGGGTTGTCCTATATCCTGTACAGGACAGGTGTGTGCATATATATTGTCTGCTCCAATTAAAAACAAGAGTAATTTAGTATCTGGTCTAAGGTTTTGATGATTATGTTAAATTGGTCTGCTATCCCACTGTTAAATCTGAATGCTACATCTCATCGAAGTAAAGTCTATTTATGTATCATCAAAAAGGTCCTTTGTGTGTTAATTATTTCACAGTTTCTTTTGTGAATGTCTTCTGTCTGAACAACCTGCCAGGAGTATACTTATGATAAATATCCATTTTCCCTGACTGAGACTACGAGCAAAAATATCAAGGTTTTACAGTAATTAGTTCTTTTTCAGATCTGTGTATAATCTTTTGAATTGCATTTCTTATTTCATTTTGGTACAGATAATTAATACCATATCCTGTAACATGATTTCCTATAAAAACAGACTGTATGTGTTCTTTTTATTTAAGAGTGCAGTGTACCACAATAATTGAATTTAATAGACTGGAGGATTAAAAGTACTGCTGTGTCTTGATTACAATGGAGTGTTGCTTTCAGAGTTTCAAGGTGGAGTTGCTTGCCAGGAAAGTGCTTTTGTTCAGCCTGTAAGCCTAGATGGACCCTGGGGAATCTCAGCTTAAGTGTCTGTGGTGGTGACAGAGGTTGGTTGGATGTGAACTTGGCATCTTTCTCCCCTTTCCTCCTCATGCAGTACTGGAGGTGAGCTCCCAACGTGGTCTCTCGTAGAAAGGATCTCCATGCTTGGCTCTCTCAAGATGTTTTCCCAGCAGCCACAGTTTCGTTGTGTTTTTCCTCTAAATCCAAGCAGCTCCTTGGTTTTTCTGTTGCACATGCTTGGCCCATGAGCTATTCAGTTGTTGAATTTCTCCAGCTACTTTGCCTCTAATTCCTTCATCTTTGGGAATGACATTTGGTGGAATCTAGTCCCCAGAGCATATATCTTCATGTGTGGAGTATTTAAAATGTAAGATGATATGCAGGATGATATGCAGACTGTCTCAAGGATCAGAATGAAGGATAGCATAGTCATTTGTCTGGCAAAACCAACTCCTATATAAATCTGTCGACTCTACTTGGCTTTTCAGATAAGTTCAGTTCAGCCTTTGATTTGACTTTCTTTGATTTCTCTTGATTTTTCCCATACTTTTTAAAAATTTAATTTTTAAAAAAAAAAAATCCATTTTCTTGTACTTTCTGTACTTGTTTTTTCCCATTTCTGTTACTAGAAAGAATCCCAGTTGTGGTGTAACATCTGAAATTCAGACTGATTCTCAACCTGCCATCCACTGGTAAATTATTACATATGGTCTGTATTCTCTCAACTTGTATCTGATTTAATTATCTATTATTAATGGATTGATAATAATGAAAAATAACTGTTTTGATATCTAGATGATGATTATTTCTACTGTATCAGGCACAATACTGACAGGAACTCAGCCTTCAGAAAGCTATTAAAACAGAATTTGAGATTTGTCATACCACTGATTCAGCTGTGGAACAGAAGAAAACAGTGAAAGGAACTGCAGAGTTGTGTCAGCGGCAAATAAAATTCACAGTATATTGAAACATTACAAAGCCTTTTGGTTCACAAAGTGCTCATGGTTATCTGCTATATTACATAACTTTAATCTGAGCTGCTTTAGAAAGCAAAAAGGCTCTTTTTTTTGATGGCATTAAGCTGTCTGCAGTACAGAGGCTGACATTTTGAAAAGTAAATGGTAAGTTTGAGTGTCTCAGAAGTCAGTTTAAGACGGCTTAAAGACTTTAAGAAGTTAAGTGCCTGCCATCTGAAAAGTGGTCCTTCTTGAGGCCACTAAACTTGAACATCCAAAATCATTATCCATTTCTGAGAATTTTGCTCACACAATACCTGCATGGCTTATTTGCAAGGTGTCCCCTGCTTTAAGCTATTCATAGGCCAAGGAGGACAAGAAGTCTACATGGAACAAACAAATGCTGGAAGGCAACATGGCACACTACAGGGTTTGAATGAGTTGCCTGATTGTCCCAAAATTGCTACAAGCATAGCAAAGAGTTTACCTCAGTTCTAGTTTAGTGTTTTCATACAATGGGTGGCAATAGAGCTCAGAAAGAATTTGTTCATGGCCAATCCTTTTTCAGGGATTTTATTTCTGTATGTGATGGTTTTCATAAGGTTTTGGTTTGATGTATAAGCATGTACTTATCAGGGAGAATGAGAAACATACTGGACTAGGAATTGGGTTGTGCTCAAATAAATATTGGCCTCAGAGCAGAGGCATACGAAATCTCAAGTGCTTCTGTTTTGATCTTTGCAGAAATGCCAAATGAAGAGAAACCATAGCAAACAGTGAATAGGGGAACACAGAAGCTAGGTACAATATGCTAGGGAGGAGTCTTTTAAATGGAATTCATGCTTAGATCAAATTGGGTTTGCCATTTGATACAGCTTGCTAGGATTTCCAGAAGGCATTAGATAGTTCCCTTTAATCCAAAGGCTCTTATGGAAATGAAGCTGTGATGGGAAGGAGGGAAGATCCTTGCAGGTGTGGGTAGTTACTTAAAGAAGAACAGGTCCTGGTCCTTTCTTTGCTGAGATGTTAACTGTAATTAGGGTAAAATAATATGTAAAATAGATAAATGCATAAAGGATATTGGTACAGTGATGGTGTATAGCAGTAAGGGACATTGTTTGCTGCTTTTTGCAGAAGTAAACTTGTGATTTTCTGAAATTATTTCAGTGACTGGCCAGAGATGAACCTTACAAAGCTAACAAACATTGAGCTGTGTCAGTCTAATCTACCACTAACCTGACAGTCAGTAGATTTAAATCTCTCACACATCCCTGAGCCATTTACTCCCTGTTCACTTAGAGAAATCAGGGAACCTGCTTGACTCAATCCCCCTGACCTGTTAGTGAGATGTGCAACACAAAACCCTTACAGAAACCTGAGGCCAGCTATCCTAATGGCCTAGAAATGTGAATTCTTTGAGAGTAAACTCTGCTGGCTTCAAGGAATTTTGACTCAGTCCATCTTTGCTGCTTTGCTGATGTGGTAACTAAGCCAAGTGACCAAAAAAATTTGGTCCATCATTTTGTTTCTATAAATTCCTTAAGACTCAGTCAAATAGCTTTGTGGTTTTGAACACCTTAAATGTAACCAGAGGGGAAAAATTTTAAGACATATAATGTATATTCAAGGGATTATCTGAAAGGGAGATTAAAAAGGAATGCGAATTAAACATTCATATCAGAGCAAGATGGAAGAAAAGATGCTTCAGATCAGCCTGGTTGGAAGAAGGAAATAGACTTGAAATTTTGAAAACTTGATTTTTTGAATTGGATATTAGTCAAACTTGTGATACCCAGAGTATTCTGAAGTGTTTTCAATGTGCTTATTTTGAAAATTATTCTGAACATACCTTTGTCTCTTAATTTGTAAGATTGTTTTTGGTCAGTTTTGATATTTTCTGACAGATGAAACCTCTGAACTTTTTAAAGTAAAAAGTCAACTTGAAAAAGTTGTTTTTCTGTATCCCTGAACAACTTTTCTGAAAAATGCAGTAAATTTATTTACAGTTCCTATAAGTAGAACTAGATAATTCTGGCTAGATATTTCAATAATGCTACAGGCATTTGCTGTCTTACTGTATTTACTTCTGAGGTTAAAGTATCAAAAGTCAGACACATACCTGGGCTTCTGACTTCGTGATTATATACTTAGAAATAGGGCTATTTTTTTTAATTGTCTTATTACTAACAATATTTTTTTGGGGTTTTTTTTAGGAGAGTATCACTCTCAGTAAAAAATGGAGCTGTGCCATGCTAGCCATGGGAAAAACAAAATAACAAATGATTTGTGTCTCAAACTTCATTGTGCTTTCAGTCGAAGTAGAGGGCATTAGTATAGTGAGAAAATATCTAATCTTTGTGATTTCAGAATATTTTTTTTACTATTGGAACCAGCCTCAGTTTTGACCAGTATTCCTTTCTCATATTTAACTTCTGCATCCAAAAGTAATAGAATCAATTTTCTCACTGTGTTTTGTCGTTCATCCATCCATTCAGTTCATAGACAATGCAGCACAAGTATCCTGTTTGTTTTGGCTGACACTGGTTTAGTTTGGTTTTTTGTTTGCTTGTTGGTTTTTACTTTTGCTTTTTTGTTTTGTTTTGTTTTTCTAAATGACAGATTCTCCCTAATCCTACTGTCACTTCTAAGTCACTTGGAAATGGTTTGACTAACAGAATAAACCAAGTGTATGGTTAATTCTCATTGTGTTTAGCAGTGGTCTTGGTGATGGCTACATCTTTCTGAGCAAATCCATACAGAGGTATAGAGCTGAAGAGTAGCATATTTTAAATGAATTTCAGTAGCAAGTTAGGCTTTTTCATTATTTCTTTTTTAACTTGTTTCTCAATGGCAGAGACTATTTTAAATACAGTGTTAAGGCTGTGCAGTTAGACTTTGAAATTGCATCATATTAAATAATGTTTCAACTAGCTATAAACCAAAGCATCGAAAATATTTGCATTTAATTGTGTTTAATTGTAGAAAGAAAAGCAAAAATATGTAAAATACTATGTGAATTTATATTCATATTTTTTTTTCCTAGATAGGACTTGTTCTTTAAAATTAATATGTTAT
This sequence comes from Coloeus monedula, assembly GCF_965178545.1. NCBI lineage: Eukaryota > Metazoa > Chordata > Aves > Passeriformes > Corvidae > Coloeus > Coloeus monedula. Next base: position 110,157,301 of record NC_138783.1, on the reverse strand, counting down.
TTCTCTGTCTCATGAATTTGAAGTTTCAAAAATTCCAGATGCAGTACATGATTATGTGAGATGAAAAGACAGATACTTTTAGAATATTGGTGATATCATGCCATTGAGATTTCTCAGATATTAGTACTGAGAACTTGCATTTATTTTGAAGTTCACTAAACATTTTTATTTTCACACTTTGTAGAACTTGGATAGATAACACTTGCATAAGGCCCCTCAAATCTTGTTCATGTTCAAAACCACTCTGTGGACAGGAGTCTAGCTTCAGTTACAAACAGTTGTACAAACTCCAAAATAATCCCAGTGAAATGATTTTGGTAGTACTCATATGTAGTTTCATGTACCCTAGGAAGAAAAAAAGATTTGTATTCTCTGAGAGAATTCTCTGAGAGTTTTCTCAACTTGTTAAAAGCATGTTTAAATACAGTCAATGAGATGGAAAATCAAGTCTAGTGTTGGAGACTTCCTGCCATGACAGAACAAATTTTCCCACTAATTTAATTAAAGGATTGATCTGAGTTTATAGGGGGGCATCTAAAGGGAAAAAAATATGAAATTTCTAAGATACACTTTTAAATAAGAAAGGTGAATATTGCTCTGCAAACCAAATTCTAACTCCATGATATCTCGTTTTCCAGAAAAACTGAAATTCTCAGTATTGTGCTAAAATAGGGGTCAAATGTCATCATTCTATGAAGGCATTTGTACTTTTGGATCAGATGAGTCCCTAAAGTCTGTATGTAAATCTCAGGGATGCCAGGCTGGTGAGGTCAGTCCTGATGAGGCCCCTCCTCTGGCAGAGCAGGGTCCCTCCCCCCAGCACGGTGGGGAGGGAGAGTTTGTGCTTTTACCATGCACATGACCCATGAGGTTTGTTCATTTTTATGTTATTGCGCAAATCAAAATGATTAAAATGTGACATGAACTGGGAGCATTAGCTGTACTTTTCCTTGCTGTTGGAGAAGGGCATCACCACTTCAGTGCTGCTGATCTTCAAGCACTAATTCAACCTCAGCCAATACTGCAGGGCAAAATGTGGGAGAAAAGTAAAGTCCTGGTTTGAAGGTTGAGTTGAGAGGATGCAATCACTACTTGAGTCAACAGGAACTATAAGAAGCCAGTCAGACTGGGATGAGGCAGAGAATGACTTTTTCAGATTGAGAGGAATTCGCTTATGGAACAGTGCTTGGTATTAAGGAGTTCCTGTGTGGAGGCTCTGTCTGCCATCCACTAGATAGGATTTCTTCTTGGGGATGAGGAGAGCTTTTAAAATTATTTTTGGTGATGAAAATAACTGCAGAATTGGTCATGAAAGGATGGTAGTAAAAGAAAGATGCAGGAAAAAATCCTCAAAGGGATAAATGTAGCTGAAACTGTGGGGAGCTCTTCTACTTTTTGTTTGTTTAAAAAATCCAACAACCTAATATGTATGAAAAAGCTAGGAATGGATAGATCCCCACAGAGGCACAAGACATACTTCAGTCCTTTGGAATTGCCTTTCTGAGAAATGTGTTAATTTATTTTATTTTGTCCAGAGGCAAAGAAAGGTAGTGCCTGTAGCAGGTAATCCTGTAGAAATATGATCATCAAAGTATTGCTTATGCTGATTCCTGCTGAGAAATTACAGGGGAAATAGGCTCAGGACTTGCCTAAGTGAGTTTTGCTACTGAAACACATTTAGATGGAAGTGTGGATCTCATAAGATGTAATCAGTTTGCCTTCTGGTGTCATGGTTATGTTTGCAGCAGGTTTATAGCTTTGCGATTGCTATATCTGTTAGGGAACAGATATAAAAGGCATTTCACCGTAATTTGAAGGAACACTTAAGACTCCTGGGGTAAAATCTGATTTTGGTTGCTATGTCAAAGTTTTAGTAGTACTGTTGAGTAAATTTTATATTTAAATTCTGATTCCTGATTTAAGAAAAATTAAAATAATTAATCTTCCCTGTAAATACAGTATGAGAACTGGGACATGATTCTAAAAATAATAAAGCATTGTATGTTTCCTAGTCTACATTATGTTTGTTAAATTTTGAGTTGGCCCAAGTTTGGGTTTTCTCCAACAGGATGAGAAGGAGACTACATAATTTTCATCTTAGTGTAAGACTAACATAGCAAAGAAGACAATGATTCATGTGGTAGATACTTCTCTCAAGATTTTCCTTCTGTAAGCTTTAACTACAGAATTTCAAAAATATTATATACTGGAGTAAGGAGAAAGAAAACTCAAAGCATACAATTTATTAACTTACATCATAAATCTGAAAGACAGAGTAATCATATCATCTGAAGAAAACAAGTGCTGTTGTAGAGGAAAATATTTCCAGTGTTGTAGGAAAAAAATGTTCAAAAAGCTTCCACCCCTTTTAAGAGTCCATATTTCATTTTACACACTCAAATTAATTTTACAAGGTTTTATTATTTATTTAAACATCTGCATGAAACTATCTTTTTTTTTTTCAGTTTTCACTAGATCTGTTGTCTTTGTTGAACAGTAAAAAAAAGAGATGTATTTCAGCATGTTATATTTTAACTTAATTATTCAGGCTTATGTTACAAGGATGCTGCCATTTTATAGAAGGCATGAATCTTGTCAGTGTGCTGTTGTAATAACTGTCATCTGACGAAAATTATACATCCTGCCATTAATTTTGAAATGGATTTATGAATGTCAGATTCAGGATTTTTCAGCTATAAACACCTTGGGAGGATGGGAGTTGTCTTTGTTTCTCTGACTCAGACAACATCAGGAGCTCATATTCCATAGAATTGAGTGGACCAAAACTAGACCCAGAGTCATGTCAGATCTTTATGTTTTTTTATTTCCTCTACTTTTGTAAGGTTTGTTTTTTGTTGTGTGGTTTTTTTTTCCTTGGGTTTTTTGGTGTTGGATTTCTTTTTTTTTTTTTTTTTTTCCTGTAAATACATTGGCTTTTTTTAAAAAAAGGTCATAGACTGATAATTTAAAAACTCCTACTTACTCTTTCTATTAACACCTGAGTTTTACGCAGCACCCTTCTCTCATTTTGAAGATTTATAAATTCCTATTGAAACATGAAAATTTACCAAGTTAAAGCATGAAGAAAAGCTCCAGACATAGTTTTATCTATCAAGATAAATCAATTAAGTCAGTGTTTATCTGGTTTTGTTTTTTGAAAATATGTTAGTACTTTAAAGTGTATTACTTTTTGCAGGAAATATATATTTTAAAAAGGCATAAAAGGTTATGGTTAGTTCTGGTAAAATGGAATTGTTATTCTTACAAAGGTGGAAGCATGTCTGATCTCCAAAGCACTTAGAGATATAAAAATTGAGATTGTATAAATTCTAGGACTATCTTCCCTTAATCAATCTTGATTCATCTCCCTGTTTTTGGTTTTTTTTTCTGAATGCAATACTTCTTGCTAAGATCTTCTTTTCCCTAATCTCAATTAGATTTTTCCCATGGTAGATGAGTTATTTCATGTTCCAATGAATCTTTACTCTAGTTTCAAAGCCCATAATTTTTGGTACATTTATTATGCAGTTTGTGGGAGAGTATTTTGTTTTAAAGGGAATAAACTTTAGTCTCTGGAATTGCAGGCTAATAAGCATTCATTATTATGTGATTAATGCTTCAGTGAAATGAAGATGTCTTTGATGTTTTCTTTTAAAAGTTCATGGGCATTCATTTTTGTCCTCCCAGTGCCACAACTGTGAAGTAGAAAATGATCCTATGGCATTTTTCTGGGAAAAAATATTTATTAAATAAAGGGAACCCTAATTCCTTCAGGATATTCTCTAAAAAATTTATCTTCTAGCTCATTTCAGAAAACTGGCTCTGATTGCTTCTGTTTAGTTATCTACTAAAAACAAAATACCTGATTTTCTTTTCAGCTATGACCTTTTAAGTCTTTTATTGTTTGGGGTTTTTTTTTTTTTTTCATTTGTTTGTTGGTTTGGGTTTTTTTGGTTTTGGTTGTTTTTTTTTTTTTTTTAGTAAATCTTTAGTGCTTAATCTCAGCCTAGTTCTGATCTTTCCCTGTGGCAATGTTGTGGGCATGATTCCATGAGTGGTCCTTGCTTGTAGGTCTCCACTGTAGGTGATTTGAAGGTGACTGCAATCATTTGTCCAAACAGTGCTCCATAACTGCTGAAGGAGATCCTGTAATGATGTGTTTTCCTATGGCAAGGACATAATGTTTGGCCCATGGTTGTGCCAACCAGGAGAAGCTACAAAAAGGAACTAATCCAGGCCTAACTCCTTTCACCCTTCTTAATCTTTTATTCCTGCCTGCATCTCTTACCTAGAGACATTATTACTCTTCAGATAACCAGATTTGAAACAGCACAACATGGCATCATCCTCTTCCAAGCCTTTTTCTCCTTCTCCTCTTTTCTAAAATCACCTATGCCTGACCAATGAGAAGGTGCATTTCATATGTTGGCTACCCATGGTCATGGAAAGGAAAGTGTATCACTCATTCTCTTACTGTGTTATGAATGTTAAAATATAATTTTTAGAAATTGTTACTATTTCACATTCTTCCCCTGCAGGGTTAAACAGAACCATGTTGTGTTCCTGCCCTTAAAATAGGAGTACAAGTAGTGTAGCTTTCTACTTTAGAGCATTTTTCTTTTTTTCTGATTGCAATTTCAAACCCAAACTCCTACTAATATGTGAAGTTATTGTTCAGAAAACCTGTGAAGGAAAATCCATACTTCATTTAAGCCTCCCTTTCATCAGGACTAGTCAGAGCACTGAGAGCATGAAGGTGTCACTGGGAAAAAGACAGGTAGCCTTGAGCTGGGTGGCAAGTGATTCGTTAGCATTGCTAAGGAGGCAGCTTTGTGTAGGGTGCAGTGTTCTCACTGAAAATGGGCTCCTCTGGCATGAGAGGAGGAAAGACGAAAATTAAGGCTGGAACAAACAAATTTTCAGTTGTGGTTTCTGAAGAAAGGCAAAGCACAGTACTCCTTTGCTGATGATGTGCAGCACAGCAGCCACAGGCCGGCTGTTTTCAAGGCATGAACAGCAGCAGCAGGAATAATGACTCACAGGTATTTTCAGATCAGAATATATGGAGATAGTCATCTCATTAGCAATCAAGGAAATAATCTCCTAAACACCCATTTCAGAGGACAGATATTGACATAGTACCACTCCATATGAAAAAAAATACATCTAATATCATCTTGCAGGGATGTTGTGTCAGAATTTGCACATGTTGCTTTGATTTATTTTGTCAGGGACGACAGTAAGGTATTAGGAAGAATGAAGGATTAAACATAGTGTTAATAAATTGCTTCCTCCTATTATGTATTTTCTGGTAGTCAACTTTTTATTTGAGATATAGTGGGGGATTTTTAAAAAGAATATTTTAATTGCTGTCATTCAGATGTGACAAATAGAGGAAGAAACTTATAAATGTCATTGGTTCTGCCTGGGCAGTCGTTAGCCCATGTTCTCTCCAGGTGGATGGTACTAAATGCAGGGAAGAGGGCAAGGTGCTTTGGATATTGATCAACAGGAAATATTACAAATAGTGATTGGCCTGGGTTACTAGGCAGAGTCTTAATTTCTTGGATGCTATCTGGTATCTGTAACTTCTGTGGGGAAGCTTGGAACAATGCCTGAAGGAAGAGGCACATTTTAATAAAGTTGTTAGGTAAAGCTTTTGTGGCCCTTCACTTTCTCTTGTATTCTCAAGAAATTCTCCAGTCCTCTTTCAGGCAATTTATTGAGCACATCAAATAGCTTGGGCATTGGCTGACAACCTGATGTAGTTTTTAGCTGTGTTTACTTTAATATTTGACTTTTATTAGTCAGGGTGTCAGGAGGCTGCTGCTTTTGACAAAGACATCTGAATTTGTGCTTTTTTTTTTATTACTGTCAACTAAGAACAGAAATGTGGGACTCCGTGTCCTGGGTTGCCAGGGAGTGCAGCCAGTTAGAATCTTGGTCTGTCCATCCAGCATTTCTTGTGAACCATGTTCTAGTCAGTAGTGAAGCTGAAGGCTCTGAAGGGCAAGGGAGAAATGTGTCCATCTTATAAATGTTGGCATTTTAAATTTGTTTGTAGAGAAATAGATAGATGTGTGCACAATTATTTAATATTATAATTGCATATTATTGATAATTGACACTATAATTATAGAACTATAGAATTATTTGAGTTGGAAGGGATCTTTAAAGGTCATCTAGTCCAACAACCAGGCAATGAGCAGTGACTTCTTCCACTAGATCAGGTTGCTCAGAGCCCATCCAATCTGACCTTGAATGTTTCCAGGAATGGGGCACCCACCACATCTCTGTGCAACCTATTCCAATGTTTCACCACCCATATAAAAAAAATTTCTTCCTTTATTAGTCTGAATTTTCTTCCTCTTAGTTTAAAACCACCACTCCTTGTCCCATGGCTACAGGCCCTATCCAGCTACAGTTTTCTAAGCTGCCATTCCTCAGTGCATTCTAGGACATAATTGATACTAATTACTGAGTTTAGTTTAAAAATCATTTAGAACTGGTATTTTTACCCAAGCTAGAAGTTTTCCTAATTCTTAGATTTGTTTCCTTGATTTTAAACCCAGTTGCTCTAGGCTCTCACTTCTGTGTTTTGCTTTCTGAAAACATTGAAGCAATCAAATTTTGCTCACATCAGTGCTCCTTGTAAACAAATTTTAAGTTTCCACACTTCAGTATGCACACTGGGAGTGGAACCGTACACAGTGCTGTGGTTATTACTTGCCACAGCATTAGAAGTGAGTTCCCAAAACCCCCAACCAGAACCTGTCACAGAAGCAATTAAATATTCCATTCTTAGCTAGGAAGGTACAGGAAGATGCAATATCTTTGTGTGAATGTGATGAGAGAAAATTGCATTTAAACTCTGGTCCCAGCCAATAAATCTTACAGCTGCCTAACTTTTCTTGGAAAGATGCTGCAGGCAAAGCATACAAGTGTCCCAGAAAAGAAAAAAAGTCCCTTAATGTTTTCGTGATTATCTACTGCTTCACCATAAATTGCAAGTCCTTTCACACAGAGACTTGGAGCCTTAGGGCTTTTTGTAAAGTTCTCCTAGTGACTATGTTACACTTATCCCGTAGAGCAAAAAGAAACTGTATCTTGTCATATCTTCCCATCCACATCACACACTTTTTAAAGATCAAGTATTCCAATACTCACAGCAAATGAGTCACTCTCAATCCACAGTGAACTTAAAAATTAAGACAACTTTTGATGTATTCACATAATACTTTCAGCTGAACAGTATTTTCCATGAAGTGATAAACTGTGACAAAACTCAGCTAGTTCATGAAAGACTTATTTTTTCATAAGTCTTTTTCTGCATTTGGTTTAACTTAGGTTGTGCCTTAGCCATACTACAGTAATGAAGTGATTTTATTTTTTCATTCTGGTTTAGTAGGCACATGTAGACCTCCATTTGAACAGCTATCTTTGGAAAAGATTATACAAGAAACATGTGCAGATGTAGAGAGAAACTGCAGCTTTGTTATTATTCAATATTGTTCAAGGGTTGAGCTGTAAAACTACACACATGATTCAGGCTTCAGAGCATTTCTTAGTTCCTTTTTCTACTTGAGATGGGGAAGGGAATTGCTTTATACATTCCTTCCCTTTCCCCTCTCCCCAGTTTTCTGTCTGGAGTGGATGCCAATTTAGGCTAGTTGCCAAAAGGTTCTTGGAAGTCAAGATCTGAGTTCTGTTCCTATCAGAAGTGCTCATATGACAGTTTCTTGGTGATTTTAAAAAGGATACTTTTCTCACTGATAACGTAGCCCCATTTTGCCAGCTGGAGAAGAAGCAGAAGAATGGTGCTGTTAGTCAAGTCTGTTGAATTGGGAAGTGTTGACAGACATAGAGACAGTTTCAGAAATATATTGATGGCAGCAACTATTGTTACTCCGACTATACATCTTTTAAAGTCAGACAGGGATAAGCCTGAAATGGTTATGAAGAAGCTTTATGCTTGCATGACAGAAACATCTTTCCTGAGCTTCTCTTGTTCCTGTTGAGAGAAGACATGAGTGGGCCCTTATGGGAGAGGGCAGTTACCACTCCTTGACAGGAAACCTGTGTGCATCATGGTGTTGAAACATTATCTTTCTCTTCCATAGTTTTTCCTAACTGAACTTAAAGTGTCTTTGGGTAAGTATGCAAAGAAAAAAAATTGCATGGAGTTTAAAGCTGAAATTATGAAGGCATGCAAAAGGCATGAATTAGAATAAAACCACAAATTTAACAGTGAGTCCTCTCTCATGTGTGCCCCAAATAGTCAAGCACAATGACAGTGATGGCCTTGGCATTCTGGACAGGTTTGACTTCATTACAAAGCTGAGTACTTGCTGAATACTGCTGATACTTCCTGTATTAGGAATTCCTAAGTATCTGGATGAGAGGAAGGCTCTAAAACTTCCCAGGTGCCACTGCTGTTGCTAACATCTTTGAACTACATGCTGGAGCTAGGGTACCATGTGCATGGTGAACCTTTCTTTATGCAGTCTCTGTTTGCTGTCTGTGGTACTATTTCACTTGTCTTTCTGTACAATTTTCTGTGCTTTGGGCCATATCTAATAACTCCAAAATGACCTAGGGGGATGCTGCATGCAGCAGCATCCACATGTTGCACATCACCCCGTTGAACTGAGAGTTGATGCAGGTGTCTGTCACTTTTACTGGAACTGGTGTTCTGTTTTTATCAACTGAAGTCACATTTTTCTGGGAAATTTGCAAGATAATTACTTTTTGCTGATAATGAGGTTGTTAAATTCTGCATTTTTTGCATAAAAAGGGTCGGTAATGTAAATGAGTGTGAATCGAGCAATGTAATACCATGTTTCGTAATCTTAGTAAATATGCCCTGAATTATAAATAGTTTAAAAAAATTATTAACTGCTCAGGGAACATGTATCCCCACAACACCTTGTTTCCATATGCAATACCTGGTTTAAGAATTCACCATTTATAATTGTTTTAACTGAACTTTGAGCTATGTTATATACTCTGTTGATATAATCAAAATCTCAGCTATTGTACTGATACAATACAAAATTGATTGCACTCTGATATTATGCAAAACAGTGTTAAAAATGAAGCCTGGCAAGCAAAGTGATCCTTGGCAGCTGCCACCCTGCTCGCTGGTGCCATTCAGTGTCCCAGATATGCTGGAAGTTTGACAAGATGCAAGAGAGAGGGTTTAATTAGGCCACAGTTTTACTAATTCAACTAATATGTGAGTTATGCATCAATCACCCCATCACAATGCATTGTGTTACTTCTTCCTCTGTCATTCCTGTCTATTTGGGAAGTGCTCATGGTCTCACGTGCCTCCAGGCCATCACAGGTGTGGGGTTGGGAGGGCTGAATGCCATGGGGCTCTCCAATTCCTGCCTGCCTGGGAAGTGACTCTTTACGGGTCACGCCTTCCCCTAAATCTGCACTCAGCTCTGGCGGAGTGAGAAAAGGTTCTTGCTGAAGTGACTGCTAAATTACTATTGTGTGCCCTTCTAACCAGGGCCTATAGAGCAGCCCAAATAATTCACTGTTCCGTGGCTCTTCTTAAGAAAATTAATAAAATATTCACAGTATCTTCTTTAAACTTTTCATGAAAAAGGACATTCAAGGTCTCTGTGCTGAAGTTGACAAGGTTATTGAGCACTACACAGTTGTGGATGGTGAATTCAACTTTTGCTTCACATTTAGATTTTTATCTCAAATCCCATATAAAAGCAAACAAGCATACACAAACAGAAAAAATCCCCTGAACCCATGACTACAAGTGCTTTTTTGGGTATACATTAATTTCCAGAGAAACCAAGTTTGCTTAGTCCAGTTTGTCCTTCTACATTATATGCATATTGTAACAAAATAGTAGACATCCAGTCTTAAACCTCCAAAGTTAAAACAGATTTTTCAATGGCAGGGGTAGAAACTATGGAATATGTTATTTCTGCTGACAAGGGAGGGTAGGAAGGGTAGAAGATGCTTTTCTTTGTGGCCCCCACTGTTAACTTGCATTGTTGCAAGAGCCCTAGACACCGCAGGGAGAACTCTCCTTTCTAAGGCTACTTACTAGTCTGCTGTGAAGTGCAAGGCAACCACTTGGATTTCATGGATTTTATTTTCTTTTAATTTAGAATATATATCAAAACATCTTCTAATGTTGCTGTGTAGCTCTGTTTCCTATTACAGAAAGAGTAAACGTAAAGATTTTAATATTATGAGCTCTCATTACTGTATTTATCCCAGGAAGGGGAGAAAATGTTCACCTCCAAAGTCAACTGCTGACATGCACAGAAATCACAGACAATAGGAGCCCCAGACTGTGTGGCCAGGCTTGCTCACTGAGTATTAAGGAATTTGCTTTCTGCACCCTTTATTTGTGAGGGTTTTGGGAACATTTAAGGGATTGAAAGGGTTTCTATAAATTCTCTCTGTGTGGGGTGTTTGGTTTGTTATTTGAGGGAATGGCTAGGGTTTTTCTGAACCAGTTACTGGTTTTCAATGAACCTGTGTCACAGAGTTGCCTGGGCTTTTAACTTAAACCCTCATCTGAAAGGCAAAACCTTAGGAAGTGTTGCCTGTTAAGGACTCTCAGTTGCCATCTTTGGAGATTTTGGATTTGTGTTAGCAGCTGCAGTCTCATCGGCAAGATTAATCAGAAGTCTCTTTTTAATACTAATACAACCCAAACAACATAAGTAATTAATTTCAAAAAAAAATTAGCAAAGAAACAATAAGTTTGAGCTATTACAGGGATTTGTAATATGGCAGAATTTGCTTTAATTAATTTTGTTACATATAGCTGTCATATGCACATTGCCAGCTGGTTAATGATCCATCAGAAAGCCGATACAGTGAATTGGAAATACCACTAAAGCAAAATATATATGCAGTAGCAGTAGAAGTAACCAATAGAACACATTTCAAAACATGCCATCTCCAAAACATTTATTGACCAACTGCTATTGAACTAGTTCCCTCATTTAGCTTATGTGACAATCATCTGCATTTGTTGAAAATTGAGAGAAACATGGAATACTCTGCTGGAGAGCTGTACCAGATGAGAGTGCTGATGAAGTCAAAACCACAGTGAGCTGAGTATTAGCCCACAGGGGCTGCACAGAAGGGCTGGCTGTGAGGTGTGTGCTTGATCTGGGTGGTTTGGTTTTGTTTTGAATTTAATTATTTTTAATTTTTTTTTTAATTCCTGTCACATCTGTTATACATCATTTTATACATGGACTGCAGCTGTAGAAAGAATGAACAAATTAAGGTGCTTAAGTCTAATTATTTCAAGCCCAGTACTGCTGAACAATGTATTTTTCCAAAGAAGTAAAGGTACAAATTGAAGAAGGTTAAAGCTGTGTAGCTCAATTCAGTCTGATCTAAAATGAGCTGTAAGAGAAGAAAATACATGTTTTCTGTAATTAGCATGAGCTTCATGTCATTGTTCAGTTTGGTGCTAACAGCACATATAGGCCTTGCTTAAGAAGGAAGGTTAGCAGCATTTGCTGAAGAGTTCAAGGTCACTAATCCTCTGAGTGTTAAATAGGGAAACTGTATGTTTCTGCTTCCTGATGTGTGTTAAATATTTGGAGAATGAGTTAACTAGATTTATTTTTTCTTGCTAGAACCTACTATTTTAAATTCAGTGTCATTGAAATACATATGCTATGTGAGAACTGAATGTAGACTGTGTGTTGGCTTATCTCTAGACATAAGCAGAGCTTGACATTAAAAATCCTCAATAGTTTCTGCATGTGAGAGATTATATTATCCACGTTTGCAGCAGTGTTCAGATGACTATATCACACAGCAATATTCAGAATTGATGTAGAGTATCTACTTTTTAGTGTGCCATGCTCTGCCATCTCAGAGAACTGTTTCTGTAGCATTTTTTATGAATAACTTTTTTATGTCCTGTAATATGAAATCCTGGGGTTGCTGAGGAAACCACTGCTTATTATTGTTGTAAGTACATCTGTAATAAAATTTTGAGAAACTTTTTTACCATACACAGGATCAGTCTTATTTCAAAAGGTTGGTCATGAGTCCTCCTAACACATCCTCAGATAAGTGTGTTTTGAGCTTTTATCTTACGACAAATGCCTGAACTTAGCTGAATTTCATACACCTGAGATTCAGTTAAAAAAACAAAGATGACTTCTGCACAAAAATAAATGGATAAGCTGTGGTGCAGAGGAGGAAAAATTTTTAAATCCCTGAAAGTTTCAGCTCCTGTGATGTCTGTCAGGTGCCTGGCTGGATGACTTCAGACATACACATCTGAAACTTGTCTCTCTGGCCAACACAGTGGTCCTGTCTGGATGACAAGGCCTCTGAACCCTTCCATTGGAGTCTCAGGGCTTGTAAGCATCCATGTGGAGAGGATGGTGGCACTGGCCTTTTATTTTATAGAGATATTACTTTTACCCATTTTTCATTTTCAGCTTTACATACACTTGTCTGTAGTAATTTTTTTAAATCTTGAGCAGTCAAAGCTGCATTTGCTGTAATTGTCAGAAGTTATCCTCTCTAAATGACTGAAATACTGCCATTAAAATGAAAGTACTGATGTGTCTGACTATATTGGAAAGTGACTCTTTATGGACAGATTACTTTTATAGTCATACATCAGAAATCCTGTAATTGAGAAGTAGTTAATACAGAATGATTAACAGTAAGAAATAATTCATAATTCCTGTCTGTGTTATCCAAACAAACTTTCCAGTGCTTTTATTGGAGGCATTTATTAATCTAAACATGCACAGTATATCATTAAGGTATTTTCTTGCATGATTGATCGATTGAATTAGTTGTTCACTGGGAGAGGGATGAAGTACCTAAGTATAATGGGAGGCAGGGAAAAAGGGAAGAGAAATTGACTTTCTTCAGGAGATATATTAGCAAAACAAATGAACAATTTTTGCTAAGCAAAATCAGCATTCATTTCTGCCTACCAGAGAGAGTGCATTATGTAGAGAATCATGTAGAGCTGAAGGTCAAGGCCAATCTGCTTGCTTCCTATTTATCAGTGATCCATTATTTACTCTTGCTTAGTCAGAGTCACCAGTGCTTCCAAAGAGTAAAACAAAAATAAAAAAGAAATAGCAGCAAGAAGAGGTTCTACAAGGTACCTTAGTTGTCACTGTCATGTGCTCACACCACCTCAATCAAACTCAAGTGCCCTGAATGCACCAATCAGTCACTCTAGTAGCAGTAAAACAATTAAAACAAATAGACATACCTTTGCAATAAGCTGTAGGTGGAATTGGAAGAGAATTCTTATCCAAATAGGCTGGAGTTTCTTTGCCTACTGAGTTTTCAGTACTGTAAAAAGCAGAATACCACTTGATGACTGTTTTTCCACTTGTCATTTATTTCTGCTTTTTGCAAACTGAGGACGGTTCTGTATAAGACAAAAAATTATGTATTTGTGTTATTGTAGATTCTGGAAGCGCTACCCATGGAGCTTTCTCTCTAAAGCAATTCATTCCATATGGGTGGGTTGCTATAATTATATCTATGCAGATGCTGAATCCACTTACAATATGCAGAAACCATGGCTGTTGTTTTTGCAGAAAAATGCAGAAAAGCTAGAGACAAAAGCCAGCTATTAATCTGGCCTATTAGTATGTGGACAGAATGACTGATACTGGTTTCTCCTCCCAGATTCTCCATATGTCTATGGGCTGTTTTTCTATACAGCTAGTGCACACAAAAGATACAAACACTGGTATATTTCAGTTTCCTTCTCCTCCAAAAAAAGTAATTAAAATATTTTGGGTTTCGTGTTTGTTTTTTCCCCCGGAACAAAAATGGCTACTCCCCATAGACCTGATCTGTCTGGGAATGTCTGTGTGGCTAAACCAAATCTAATCCACTGTATGCTGTGTTGCAGGGCAGTAATACTGAATGACAAACCACAGTGGGTCCTCCCCGTAATGCCATGCTTACTTCTCTGGAAATACTTTTCATCATTCCCTCGTTTCCCCCTCTTTTGTCTGTTTCTTCCTTTTCATACTTCTGAGGTGATCTGGGGGTGATAGGATTCTCTAAAGTATATTTATGCCATACCAGATGCTCCCATTCTCTTTTCATTACTATTTGTCTTACTGATATATGAAATGCTTTTCTGGATATTTTCATCTATAATCTTGCACATCATAAAATTCACAGAATTAAAAATTAAGCTATGTTGAGTTTTTGGGTATTTTAGATCTTCCCCGCCACTACAAGCTATATGATCTTTGTGCTCAAACTCATCTTTTGTGAAATACCATGTAAATTCCTTCTTGCTGTGTCTATGATTTAGAAATTGTAATGCAGCTAGAAGTGTGAAATATTAAGCATATCCTTTTATGTACTTGGAATTGATGGTGACTTCAAAGTCAGTCCTCATTCATTGCCTGGTTTGTTTCACTTCAGAAATGACTTGAACTGCGAACAAAAAGGAGCTGACAGTATTTTCAGATAGACACTTTATAGTTGTGCACTTTGCAACTATATGATAGGACTGTCTCTGTTGTCTTGAATGCAAAATTAGCTTGGTGATATGTGCTGCTACAGACAGAGGAACAGATGTAGTAATTCTACTTTATTTACATGAAATCTCTAAAAAGGCATTTTCTGGCAGCATGCTAGGAATAAATACAGTGTCACATATAGAAGCGGCACCATGCTATGTTCGCTCACTCAGGTGTCAGCTGTGCCATTTGGATGTGGGTGGGAGCAGGGAGTCAGCTCCCTCCCAGAAGGGCTGGGAGCTCTCTCACGCTCAGCAGCCCCAGCACCAACCTGCCCCTCTGCCCAGCATCTCTGCTTAGTGCTGTGCAGGAGGCACCCACTGATAACACCCCTGTGGGAGTCCCTTAGAGGAAGATATCAGATGTTCTGATTTTTTATTTCTGCTTTTTCTTTCAATAGGAAGCCCTCTTGCCTTTTTTCCTGGTTTGCTTTAGGTTTTTTGTTTGGGTTTTGTTTGTTTGTTTGTTTGTTTGGTGGTTTTTTGCTTTGGTTTGGTTTTTGTGTATTTGGTTTCCCCACTCCCCAGACCCCCTCACCGTTTAGTTTCTGTGACTTGGATCTACCCTGAGTTCATGTGTTCAAGCTTGTTTTTCATAGCCAAGAGCTTGAGGAACTTAACTGAGGTTAGAAAATTGTGGGGGAGAAAGGGACTATCAGGGTGGGGAGGGATTGCAAACCACAGAAAATTTCAACACATATAATCTGAGTAAAGAAGTGAGGCTTAAGTAAAACCCTGTGAGTCTTTTGAGCCGGGAATATGAGAACTGGTGAGTGATGATGAGCTGGCAGCTGCCTCAAGGGAAAGCTTTCCTGGGGGACTCTGCCCTTTTCCCCTTCTTCTCTCCTCCTTTGCCATTGTGCAAAGGCTGAGGAAGGAGGTATTTATTACTGCAGCGATAGTCCTTGCTCTCCCTCACTACTTCACTTAACTATCAGGTTTAAGCCAGGCTGTTGCCTCTATTGAATCGTCCCTTTTTTCTCTCACAGAAATTCAAACTTTCCACCGTGGGGTTGTGGTTGTTTATTCAGCTTAGGAACAACCAGACGCATTAAAGATGAAATGCCTTGACTCTGAACTGCAGGCAGAAGTGGTGGGAGGAGACGCAGCTAATTTGACTTGGAGGATGATTGATGTGTAGATGTCAATTTCTATTAATATTCTTCTGAAATCACTGACGCAAGCATGCTTTTCCCGCACTCAACAGAAAATATAAATAGAAAAACAACAAAACAACCCTATCTCTTTAAATCACGATACTCAGAAGCAGTTAAGCAAACTCTGTCATTTGAAAGTGTCCTCCACAGACCGGCAAAAAGCAGTTTATGGTGGTGTTCTTACCACTTTAAGAATATCAAGACGCTGTAACAGAGCTATCCACTTAGTGTTAAAATGTATAAAGCACAAAAAGCAAGTGTCATCTACAGATAGGCTTAGATAAATTGCTTAAAAATGTACAGCTCCCTCATTAGACAGCCATTCATTGCATGAAAAGAATAAATGTATTTGTCGAGGTGTAGCTATAAAAGCCATGTTCAAAATGAAACAGAGTTGAGAGCCTGAACGCACAGCACTGTTATTCAGAAGTAGCTTTCGAGCAGAGAGTTTCAACGGGAAGGTGCTGTTTGGTTGGACACAAATCAGCAAATGTTTAGCTGAAGCGTGAATAATTCAAGCGTGCATGAAGAGCTTTCTGAAGAGAAAAAACCGCAAGAATAAAAAATCTTCAAACATTTGCATCAGCCTTAGAGGACAATACAAGCAGCAGGATTTGAAACAGATTTACAGATGCACTCTCTTTAGGCAGGGAGAATGCTCATTAAATGCAAGATGCTTCTGTGGCTCGTGGGCTTGCACGGAGGTAGAGGTTTGCAAGACTGACGTATCAGATAAAGTCAGAGTGGTTACCACACCGACGGTGTAGCAGCTGCATAATAAATGATGGAGAGAATCATGTTAGGCATGCCCACCTAACCTAACTTGAATCATGCGAAAGGGGAGCTGCTGGAATTCAAATAGACTTTCTGGTTCCCAGCAGTCGGCAGTAATAGAATGCTTTCAGGAAGATGACAGATGCAGGGGAAAGATGCTGTTTTGCACTATCTTGATTTGTTACGGCAGCCAACTTATTGGCATGATGGAGTGACAAGAAAAGCAGCTGGCATGGAAGGTAGGATTATCAAAGCTATTGCATCATTATGAATGTAATTAGAAACTGACCATGACAAAGCATATGCTAGAATGAGCTGTCGCCGATGGCAGAGGATTTGTTGCTGAGGTTTTGAAACTCTGGAAACAAAATTCCTCGTGCAAAATGGATTTTGCAGTTTCATTTATGCTTGTGTTACTCTTTCTTTCCTGGTCGCCTCCAAGCTCGGGGAATTGCTTGCTTGAAAGAGAGTGCTCTGTTAGGATGAGACTGAAGAATAAAGTATTTTCTAAGTCTGTGAAGCCTCAGGTAGATAGAAACAAACAAATGTGAAACAAGACTGGGAAAAGCTCCCTCTGATTCACTAGCAAGCTCTGATTGATATATTGGCATACTGAGGAATTCCAAGGAAATGAAGATGCATGTACTGAATGCTCTGGTATAATAAAAAGATATTATTGCATGTCTCTGCTTTACAGTTAGTTTTTACAATAGGTTTTATTCCCCATCAGTTTTTAGTTCTTGACATTTACCCGGTTGTTCAGCATTATATAAAGAAAATACATCAATATCTCCTGCAGGGTTTCTTAACAACTCCAGCATCTGTTTCAGCTATTGAACTGTATTCACGTTTTGCCAACTTGATGCCTACCCAGCTGGTCTATCATTTCTCACTTGATTACTGCTCTTAATTTCTCTGTATCAACTTGTTTCAGACAGGATTTTGAAAGCTGTTAATGAGAAATGACAGTAGCTGCTTAACTTGAGAACTTGAGTATTCTCTTCTTTTGGAAACATTAGAGAGCATTTCTGTGTGTGTTTTATTAAATTCATGTTCTGTGTTGCACTGTGAGGTTTTCATATAATAATTGAATTTAGCTGTGAATACTTTAGATGGGTTGCAAGCATAACTTTAACTATTTTGAGAGAGTTTGAGAAAATTTACAGGTGTTTGCTTTGGTGTAGGTATTGTCTTACTATATGTTCCTTCCTCCTGTCCACCTCTCCCCCCCACAACACATATCCTCCCTCTCTGTCACGGTGAACAGTCAGTAAGTGTATATTGTACGTATTGAAATATATTTTATCACCACTAGGGTGAAACGGCTACGCAGCTCCGAACAGGTGATATGAACAGGTTTAAAACAGACATCAGCTTTATCAGAGTGGATCGCCCTCAATGTAAGAAGTAAAAGTAGTGCTTTGTAAATGTAAGGCATTCTCTTTCTTCCTATTTGAAGGCTCAGCAACAACTCAAACGTTGCTTGATAGCTCACAGGCTATGATTATGTTAAATTACTTGGAATATTTTGCTTTACAAAATGCTTTCTTCTATGTAAACTCCATTCTTCATTAGATATATCATTTTTTCCAAGGGGATAATCAAGTAATCTCTTGTCAAACTGGATATTCACTTTTCTGACTTTATCTTAAATTACTTTGTTGTCTGTGCTCTGTGTTGTCTTGTCGACAGGAATAAGGCTATTAACCACTAAATGTTGCTGAGTAAAGCTGTAACAGTTTTAGAAAGATAGATGTTTCTAGATACACAGCAGTGAACCAGCCTTTAGAAAGTTTGAATGTAAAGATCAGTAAAACTAACAGCTAGTGTTATTTAGCTTGAGCATTTCCCTGTTTTGATCATCTACAAGAAGCATTTTAAATTATTTTGTAACTGCTGGGAGGGGAGATGTACTCATTAACAGAGAGGATCACTGGGGGATACGAATAGACAAAAATAGTTCTGTGGTTTTGATGACAAAAAAATAAAATGCTATTCTGTTTCATAGAAGTTCAGTCAAATCTAACCATAATTTGTCATTGTTGATCACGGTGAAACAGTGAGAGAGTAACCCCTATAAACAGTTTAAATGCCATTCTCCTTTTCAGAGTAGCAGTAAAACTGTTTTATATTGCATATATTATATTTATACTCCTGAAGCTGCTTAATCTCTTCATGTCTCCAGAGTGCTGGCTAGCAATCACCATATAGTAGTCACTCAAAATGGTCTTTTCCCTGTGACACCAGTAATTGTAACTTCATGCTGTCTGTGGCCATCACCCAGCTGACAAGTGATTTTATAGTTTGTTTCTGTTTTCTCTCTAGTATTTGGTTTTAGCTTTCTCTTTCACTGATGAATTAATAGGACACTAGGTGGAGCCAGCTGTTGATTATAAAAAGAGCTACAGTAATACAGGCCCGTCTAATGAGCAAGCCCCTGTATATAATGCTTATTATTAAAAATAACAATTTAAAATGTTAAGAATTGAGTTGAAACTTAGTCGTGAAAGTCTGTATCTGATGGGATTAGAGGAAAC
Source organism: Coloeus monedula (assembly GCF_965178545.1). NCBI lineage: Eukaryota > Metazoa > Chordata > Aves > Passeriformes > Corvidae > Coloeus > Coloeus monedula. The sequence goes on along the minus strand of NC_138783.1, from coordinate 110,138,303 downwards.
CATATATTCCTTTTCCTTTCCTTTTATTATCTTAGAAGCTTGTAATCAAATATGAAAAATAATAATAAGGAAAGAGCATCTACATTCAATGAAGAGGGCTGGAAAGCAAATGAACAGAAATAGAAAAAGAAGAGAGAAGCAGCAATAAGAACCAGCAGATGTTTCTACTATAGATACATGCAGATATCCAGTTGTGTATCTGTACATCCTTTGCCTGATGCACACAGATTTTCTCTCATCCTTACATTTAAATCTTCCTTCCGTTCTGTCTTCCTGAAGTAATTTATAGAGCTGACATCTTTCACTTTATATTTAGATATAGGACCCATGTTTTCAAATCTCTTCTTGGGAGGGTGTTCTAAAAGGTGTGCAAGGGCACAGAGGGTTGTCACTCACATGTTGGCCAGACATAATTAAGAAAACTGTGGAAGGTTATTTACTGACTGAGGTGGAATCTGGTTGTATGTGCTCCTTCACATGATTCTGGTTATTAATCCTAGTCAAGGGTAAGGAATCTGTAGTACTAGGCAGTGTGACAACACAAGAAAAATACACTCACTTCCACACAGATTTACAGATATGTACCTCAGGTGTGGTACATATATTAATTCTGCAAAGAAGAGACAGAAAACAGGGTGTATGTTGATACTTGGTTACATGAACTGAAGAGGAAAAACAGGAAATAAGAAGTGTGAGATGACAGGCAAAACCAGAGATTAAGGATATGGGCTGGAGCAGTCTGGCAGAACAATGATAATTCCCATCAACCGCTGTTAAGTGAAGCACTTGCAAGTTCAGTCAATGTCTTGCTCTTACAGGAATAAAAGGGAATTAGGGTAGGGAGACTCTCAAGTTAGTGAGAACAGCTTGTGGAGGAGGGAAATGACAGCCGCCTAACACTCCAGGAGTAATGAAGTTTAGAAGACTGAAGACTGACCTTTTTGAATGTTATTAATAGAAACTTATAATTTTAGTACTGACATGAGGGTTAGAATGGCCCTGTTCATACAAAATCAAATTGCACAAGGACCTAGTGCTTTTTGGAGGAGCCTTGCAAGAAGCAATGCTGCACTGTCAACCTTAAGAGACCTTTTTGGTTATGAGCTGTGCAGTTTGAGCTCAACAGCAGAAGCTTGGGAGGAGATCAGCATGGTGGAGACGAAGTCTGTTAGTTTTGCAAATCATGCAATATTTTGTTGTGTCTAGGCCATGATTAATTTTTTTTAAAAAGTTTATTGTAATGGATAGACTTAACCAGAAACAAGGCCTTTGATGTGTTATGCTGTTATACTGCCATATCTGCTTCTGTACATTTTCTGTCCACCAGCACCCCAGGACTAGCTCTGAATGAGCTCATCCTGACTTTTCTTTCTGACAAGATGCGTGTAGTGTAGCAGCTCTTCACTTTCTGCTGCTGGTCACTTGCTGCTTCACTCAGCTCGTGGTTCTTCCTGAAGAAGGCTGAAATTTTAGTTGGGAAATACCCACAAGTGTGGGGAACTGTCTGACCATCTTGGGCAAGGGTCATGAGAAGGTAAGCTAGAAGAAAAAGAAGATGTACTCATTCTATCAGTCAAACCTCTCCTTTTAAAAATCCCCTAGAATGAGGAAGAGGGCAGGAGGAGGGGAAATTAAACATAAGGTGAAGAATGAAGAGGCTTTGGGTTTTCCATGAGAGTCATTTGATGAATGAATGGTAATCACCTTGCAAGAAAAGCATAAGGAAAGGCACATATGGAAGTCAAATTGTCCAAGGGATATTCCTGAGCATCTGGTTACGTACTGACAGAAAGCTTTATACAAAGACATATTACATCTAAGCAAAATGTATTAATAATTTAGGTATATTAGCAAAGCAGGAAATATTTTTGTCCTTCAAAACTCAGAGTTCACACTTCATAGGTTTTTAATTTAGTTATTCATACTGTGTAACAGAATTAAAATTACTAAGAATTTGGGAAGGGACATATTTGATAATAAATGCTAAAGGGTATCCTTTCTCTCCACCCCTATAGAGCTTGGGGCTTTTTTGGGTTGGTTTGTTGTTTTGTTTTGTTTTTGGTTTGTTTTTTTTTTTTTTTTTTTCCCACAGATTACTAAACCTCATATCCCTGAAATCATATATTTTAACCTCTCCCTCTACTCAGCCCTTGTGAAATCCTTCCTGGAGTACTGGCTCCACGTCTGGGTCCCCCAACACAAAAAAGACATGGACCTGCTGGAGTGGGTCCAGAGGTGGGCCATGAAGATGATCAGAGGGTTGGAGCACCTCTCCTGTGAGGACAGGCTGAGAGGGTTGGGGTTGCTCAGCCTGGAGAAGAGAAAGCTCTGGGGAAGCCACATAGAAGCCTTCCAGTACCAAAAGGGGACTTAAAAGGAAGCTGAGGAGGGACTTTTTACAAGGTTATGTAAGTGATAGGTCAAGGGGGAATGGTTTTAAACTGAAGGAGGAAAAGTTTAGATTAAAAAAGCAAGTTTTTTACAGTGAGAGAGGTAAAACACGAGAACAAGTTTTCCAGAAAGGTGGTGGAAATCACCTGTCCAAGTTTCCTTGGAAACATTCAAGTTGGATGGGGCTCTAGTTGAAGATGTTGCAGGTTGGAATAGATGACCTTTAAAAGGTCTCTTACAATTCAAACTATTCTATGATTTCTTAAACTACAAGGTACAAGTGGTCTTGCATCTTTCCTGCTCTGTGCCACTTAGCTCCAAAATGTCCATGAGATTCATTGCAGAACTGAGGATATGAACACAGGAGCTGTTCCTTGCAGAAATGTCCTGGACATGATAGACCCAGTGATGCAGTCATGAAAGAAGGAGAGCTGAAATGGAGATGTGAAAGAAGAGAAATCAGGGCTTTACCAGAAATGGAAGAATGGAAGTAATAATAGTTTTGCTTGCATCTTTCTAAATTTTTCTTTATGGTCTGAGCATCTGTGCATCAGAATAAGGATGCAAGATGCACCTGTTTATAAAAATCAGGAACTTCTGGCTGCACTGCAGTTTCTTTGGCTTTTGTTATGTTTAGAGTAGATCTTAGTCTTAAAAAATGAAAATCAGAAAAGGAAATCAAGATCAGTCACACAGTTTTTTTCATTATTATCCTCAAGTTACCCAGCTTAGTGTTTTACATTATGATGCTGTTCTTTACAAGGTGTTTCTTTCATTTACATTTCCCTAAAGATCCTGCACATAGCACAACCAGCTCTCTGACTTGCTTGATGACACAGAAGCTCAAGATACTGAAATGGTCAAGGACATATGGTTGGTTTTGACCAATGCTGACAAGACTTGTCTTTTTTTCTTTCTTTTTTTTCCTTCTCCTCCATTCACTCCTGCCCAAGACTTGCCACAACTGGGGAAAGCCAAATATCAGAAAAAGTTAAAGAAAAATTTGAACAAAAATTAAGCTACTTGAAACTTGTGTTTTCTTAATCTATATCTAGTCTCACCTTCACCTCTTTTTGTGTCCTTCTGATGATTAGGAATAAAGAGCATGAGGAATTTCTTCATGGGATCAAATTTTTTTAACATTCACTTCTGCTCACTTATATTGATCTGTTTCCCTGAAACTTAAAAGCCACACTAAATAAAACCACCACATGCTGCTTTCTGTAGACTTTCTTTTTATGAGCAGCTTGTTATTTTTTGACAGCCATTATGCAGGTCACACTTGCTTTTGCAAAAAATAAAGCACTGATACGGGGAAGAAGTTCGTCATTTTATCTTTTTTTGTAACAAAAATCATTTGAATATTCCCACACTATGCTCATATTTAACACATCTTTTTTTCCTCTTACTACAAAATATCATTTATAATGGGAATTCCTCTGTAATTTGATATTAATGGTCCCAAATGGTATTTAATAAATATCCCTAGGTACAAAGACCATATTTCAAAGGGTGAGCTGAAATTTCACCAATTTGTTTAAATTAAGGGTTTTGACAAAAAAAAAAAAAAAAAAAAAAAGACTTTGCAATCTGAGTCTGGTTTTCATTCACTCTTGGTAAGGACTGCAAACAGTGAAATATGCAACCTGTTGTCTTCAGTAGTCATTGCAAGCCCTGAATTGTGACTGAATCAGGTTTGATAACAAGGCAGAAAAGAAAAGTTATTAAACAACTTCATGTACATGAAAGATGTTATAGATATATGTTCTTCTGAGTTAAGGTAGTTAAGAACTTTAAGATGTTTATGGTTCAGTGTCTGTGATGACTCTCAACCTAATAGTAAAATTACTGACTTCTCATTTCTTAGTGGCCTTGTTTTGAACTACTGAATGGCACAGAGGATTTTTATCTTATGTACGAATTTGGCACTTAGCAAAACATTTCAAAAATAGTGAAATAAATTGCCAGCCAGTGTTATTAAATCTTTGTATGCATATGTCTCTTCATATATTTCTGCAGAAGCCAGGAACAAAAAGTATGTCACAGATGTTGATAAATCCCAGTAGTTTATTATATTTATTCCCAGGCTGTGTTATTTTTCAAAACTTCATAAATTATGAGGATTAGGTAAGCCATCAGTTATGATGCTACCTGAATCAAGAACAAACAAATCCTAAAACAGAGAGGGTTTTGAGGAGACTCTTACGCTACTAATTTAAGAATGTAATGGGGAAGCAAAAATTGAAAATTCTTGACATACTCTGGCTCCATATACCAAGTAAAACCAGCACCATCATACGCCTCAGAATGCAAAAAGTCAGATATGGTTTGCTTCCTTCAGAGAATCTACTCTTTAATTTCTGTTGAGTTCCTTTAGCAAGCTAAACATGCTTTAAGTAGTAATACCTCATTATCTGTCATAATACCTAATCCCACACTTTTCTTACAGGCACTGTTTGGTGAACTACGTGGGCCTAAATGTGACTTTGAATCATCAGCCTTAGACAAAGTGTTAGTGCAGATGATAAGGACCCCATAACAGTAGGGAAGTGGTAAACTGCTGAAGAGAACCAATTAGGGTTATTCCTCCGGCAACAAGCAGATGAATTTTTCCTTAATGAGTCCTTAGTGAAAATGGTATTTACTGTGATATTCTGCATGACCTGGCTGACCCATCAAATAAGAAGCAGCTCAAGCAGCTCTGCTGGGCTACATGTAGCACACAATTGCATAAATCTAACTAAGCCTAGGGAGCAGAACATTTATTAATTTATTATTATTTAATGTGAATGCTTTATTATCTATTTTGTGACATCAGTGTATGTGGCATGTAAGAAATCACCCAAAAAATGACTTTGCTTTAGGGAACAATATGTAATTAATGTGAAGGGTCTGCTTTGTATCCTGAAAACCAGGCACAGAATGATGACTGCAAACCTTGACTGGCTGTGAAGCTGTAAATACCCTAAGCAGAAAGGGGATTGCATTTTATGGCATTCTTGGTACTCACAGTTTGAGGATTTTACACTGAATGAAAATTGTATTGTGCAGAGATGAGCCACCCATTGATGATTCTGAGATGCCATGGAAACAGAGGTACCCTTATTAGGCATTGCAGTTTGTGTGTGAGCCAGAGATAGGTAAGTCACTGGGAATCCTCCACAGCCCGTTCTTCAATAGAAACACCTAAATTGAGGGAGAGGAAGAAGAAACATCTGCATTGAAAGAGAGAAAAAATGAGCCAGTCAATTAGATGAGGGGAAGACAGTAGTGTCAATTCAGAGGACTAACTTACTCTACTGTTGCTTCATGCAACTTGTTGGTGTCTGCCAAGTCAGGAGATAAGTTTTTACCTGAGTGAACAACCATCTCAGAAAAGCAGTATTAAAATTCAGGAGAGAAAACACAAGGTATTTGGTTTGTATTGCAGCATAGTTTTCTGGTTTAACACCTCACCTCTGAAATTTTAGAAATACGAGAAAGTACAAAGAAACTACTGAGAGGTGTGTCAGTGCTGAAATCATGAGTTTTATTTTGTTCTCTGGGATTTTATTACGTCCCAGCTCTCTTAAGTTAGTGTACTGATAGTGCTGGACAGAGCTGCATTGACAAGACTAGAAAAGCAATTCTCTGTGCCCCCAGCATAGGTATGGGACTGGGAAGGATTGGCCTCACCCACATCAGCACTCCCCTGGATGGAGATGTGGAGGGTCAACAGTGCACAGAGGTTTGGGGAGTGGTGATGCCTCTTTCCTAAGTGACTGTATTTGGTATAGGTGGCAAGGTTGGTGGCACCAGGGGAGGGGGCTGCAGGGGTGGCCTCCATGAGAAAAGGCCAGGGGCTCTCCTCTGCCTGATGCAGCTGGTCCCAGCCAGCTCCAATGGATCACAGCTGACCTCACAGCCAAATTAGTGGTGCCTCAGGACAAGCCTGTTTAAGAAAGAGGAAAGCACTGCCCTATGGCACCTGAGGGGAAAACAGCGTGAAACAGCAGGGAGAAGACCAGGGTGCTGGGAAACAGATTCCTCTGTGGCTCTTGGAGAAGACCATGCTGGAGCAAATATCCACAAGGCAGTCCATGGAGGACACCATGTCAGAGCAGGTGGGTCAGTGCTAAAGGATGCTGCAGCCTGTGAAGAGCCCACAGAGGAGAGGGTAGTTCCTGAAGGGCTGCAGCCTGAGGGAGGATCCAGGTTGGCTCAGGGGAAAAGTGTGGAGAGGATGGAGCAGAAGAGAGGAGCTGTTACAGACTGAGCATCATCCCCATTGCCCATCACCCTGTGCCCCACAGAGTCTGAGTGGTGGGGAAGGAGTTGGGAGTTAAGTAGAGCCTGTGGAAAGAAAGGACATGGGAGGCAGGTATTTCGATAACTTTGGTTTTGCTATCCCATTCTACATTAATTGGCAATAATTTATATTTGTTTCCCCCAAGCTGAGTCTGTTTTACCCATGACAGTAACTGTTAAGTTACTCTCTGTGTGTTGGTCCAAGATTTTGCATTCAGTTTTCTTCCTCTGTCCTGTTGAGCCTGGGTGGGTGTCTGGCTACTCACTGAGGCCAACCCACCACAGTGAAATTAAACAGAATTATTCCACTTGAGCTTTCCAAATTGACAGAACATAATGACTCAAGCTTTATCATTTTTAGGGATAATTGATATTACAATGTGTTGGTGTGGACCACAGCTGATACTTGGTAAAACAAGAAAATTTATAAAATGAAACCTCTCTCCATTTGAAGCAGAGTCACTCCAGAGGTATTTATCCAGAACTTGCCCTGAAAAGACAGATGAAAATACATCGTGCAAAGTGCATTATTACTATTTTAAAGCTGCTGTAGGTTGTGTAGACCTGAGCTAGGGTTAGAGGCATGAGGAATTGTATTTGAGGAACATGCCTTGCATTACATTTGTGTGCTAGAGAGGGCATTATCAAAAATTTTCCTTGGCTGTACTCATAACATAATAATAAAATCTTGAGTTTAACCAATTCTAAGGATGCCTTACTTTTAACCACCTAAAACTGAAAGAGATATGGTGCTGTGGCTGCAACAGGCTACTAATCAAAAGGGTAAAAAAAAAAAGAGAAAAAAACCTTTGTTTTAAAAAAATGCCATAAAAATAACCACAAAAAACCCGTTTTTGTCCTTAAAAAAGGTGCTACTCAAATGGGTGTCTGTGGCATTTCACAACACACTGGTTGTACAGATAATATCTGTTGTTCCTAGCAGAGTTTGGGGGGAAAAAAAAGC